>NC_136977.1:41803449-41815949 GCF_032717465.1 Coenobita brevimanus
TCTGGTCTGCATTACGGAGCCTCCTAAGACCGCCACTCCCTGCCGGTGATTCATCGCGGCGTCTCCTCTCCTCTCCGCCCAGCTGTCTCTACCCCGCAGCCCAGCCCCGCCCAGCCCCGCTCCGTCGCCCCGCCCCGCCCCGCCCCGCTCCGCCCCAGCCCAGCTACGCCCAGCCACCCTGCACGTCATACCTCTCTACACTCCCGTTTCTACTGTGTAACTATAGTATATCTTTCCTTTCTATAGAGATTATCCTCGATTTTCTCTACAGATTGGTTATTGTAAATATTCCATCTCATTTCCATTACCCCGTTTTCATCTTCACCTACGTTATTTATTATCCATCTCATCCTTCACATTTTATTTAAGCCATTCATCCCCGCACCTTCATTCATATTTTCACACCTAGTGTATTCCATTCTCACATAGTTATTTATACATTTCCACCTACGTATCCATCTTCATCCTTTCATCTTCCATTGCCGCATTAAATGTCATCCTTTCCACGTCAACCGCTTACCGCCAGCCCTCTCGACCCGGAAACATCACCTGCTCATACCCCGTCTGCCGACTCTAACACAATCACTCATTTACGAAGTGGCAAAGAGTACCACCGCCCTGTACCTGAGACTCCCGTTTCACTTCCCGCAGAATCACTTACTACCCGTCCTACCCTCGTAAATCCAGATACTTCCTCCTCTACTCCTGCCTCTACTCTCCCTTCTTCTTCCTCTACTCCTTCCACTGTCGTTACTTCTCCTGCCTCCCTTCATACCCCGTCTTCCTCGCCCTTAACTGCCACTGCCTTCTCTCTCTCCCACACCTCTCCTCCCACCACTTCTGCACTTCCAGCCATGGCCAACCCTCCACAGTCTATCTATCTCGACGATGTCAATCGTCCCAAATTTACCGGCCAGGACCCAACTTGGTCTGTCTATGATTTCCTCAGAGAAGTCGAAACCGAAATAAATAATAGACAAATTACAGAGGAATCGCTCAAAGTAGCTTACCTCCTCGGTCGCTTGCATCACGGTAAATCAGACATCGGATCCGCGATCCGTGCAGGACATTTCGATAGCATTCGTACCTTTGCTGATTTTCGTACGGAACTCATCAGCCTTTGTTGCCAGCATTCAAATACCGCGTCTCTCATGGGATTCATTAATCTCCTAAACCAACTAGATGAGGACTTGCGCGTCCCAGCGCAATATGCCAAGCTCCGCGAAGCTGCCACTGCCATGAAAGCAACTAGTAGCGAGATGCTCCAATTACTGGTAGGCACGAAATGGTTAGAAGACAAGAATGGCGTTCCAATGCTTTCACTCACCAACTTTGCTGACTTAATTGGTTACCTGAGATTCCTTCACTGGCTTACTCCTAAACAGCGAGAGCTAGCCTTGGAAATCGGTTTCAGTCCAGGAGATAAAATTATTCAGGTCACTAAAGCCATTCATGAAAGAACAGGTTCGAACTACACGCGTCAGGGCACCACCCAACCCTTGGCCTCCTCAGTCTGTCACACCTCCACTACCCCAGACCAATCTCGCTCCCGTCCCACCACACGCGGCAGACCTGCCACACATCGCTCTCCTACCGCAGGCCGTGATCAATCTAGCACCCGACGGAACAGACAATCTTCGATTCTTTGCTGGTACTGTGGTCATCCTGGACATGAGCATCCAGTTGCGACCGTACATACAGACGTCCTCACTCCCAAACCAGACAGCGTACGCCTTCCCGCTCACGTCGTCCACACTGCAAATACCACAAATCAAGCACGACTCACACCACTGAGGAATGTCATTACCTCAACCGCCCACAGTCGGGGGAAGCGCCGCGCCCGTATCGGACCAATATCACGTATAACCAGAAACCCAACTCCCCATCCGCCATGTAGGTCCCATAACATCCTCGGGTTTAGTCATTCTCGGAAGCAGTCATGACATACCAACGTCATTCTTCTTGGACACAGGATCTATAGTAAATCTCATCTCCGAAAATTCCTTACAAATTATTCATCGCCATCTCAGCCACGTCAGTTTCCTAGAACCACCAGACATTCGCCTATGTGGTGTTAACGGCTCAGAGTTTAAGGTTAAGGGAAGAGTCACCCTTGAAGTCAAACTCCACAGAGCTTTGCCCCCTATCCTCATTGAATTTCATGTCACTAATGACTTGCAGTATCCCCCAGATGCTCTTATTGGTTTCTCCACCATGGCACAACATTCCATTGCATTATTACCTGCTTGTGGTAGTATAGACATTTCTGGATTCCCGGTTTACACTATGGAATGTCCCCGTCCTGTTCTTACGATCAAATCAGTCCTTCAATTACCTCTGTCCCTATCACTACCAAAAAGTCCAACCCAGCCCAAACCACCACTCTCATCATCTGAGAATACAGAGATCATTCCTTTACTGACTGCGAGCAAGGACATAAATTCCTCAATGTCTCCTGATACATCATCTCAGCCCTCGAACATGGCTCTTACATCCACTCCCGACAACACTATCGCTGACTCAGACATGTCTCAGTTACCTACCTCACACAGTCTGAATGATCTTCTCCAACACGCAGAGACGAAACGTGCAGTAATGAATACGTGCACAATTTTGTTACCGCATGAGTTCACCAAAGTCTCTGTTTGTGTTGCCGGTGCGAAAGAAGGAGTGGATGTACTAACCCTACCTGAGACGTGTTGTGTGAATGGCTTGACTTATGAGTCAGCGTGGTGTACAGTCTTAGAGGACAGTTTATGCTACCTGTACTTGCTCAATGTCACAAATGCTCCACTAAAACTTAAAGGTGGTGTAAAGATTGGAGACTTCCTAGTATACCCAGCGGCCATAAAGGTGTGCCAGGATTCCTCAATTCCTACTATTCAGACTGATGATACGCCAATCGATGTATGTACTATTAACTCTACGGGATCTGCGCCGACGCATTCACCCGATATGCTCTCACATCTCACTTGCACAGATTTCCCAGAACATACGCCTCAACTCCTCGACCTTCTGACCTCGTACAGAAACGTGGTTGCCTTACCCGGTGAACCGATGGGTAGAACAGACCTTGTCAAACATACGATTGAACTACTCCCAGGAACTCAGCCGATTTACATACCAGCGTATCGATTGCCTCACAGCCAGAGAAAGCAAACAGATCAAATGGTACAGAACATGTTAGACCAGGACATTATTGAACCCTCCGTCAGTCCATGGAATAGCCCACTTTTCTTAGTACCAAAGAAGGACGGCAACCTTAGACCAGTAGTCGACTATCGTAAGGTCAATTCTGTCACCGTTCCAGACCGTTTCCCGCAACCTGTCCTCACTAATTTGCTAGAATCCCTCGGTGAAAATAACGTAGTCTTTTCATCTTTAGACCTCCTCAGCGGGTACTGGCAGGTAGAAATGGAAGAGTCCTCTCGCCCAGTTACAGCCTTTAGCACCCCTTCCGGACATTTTCAGTTTAAGAGACTCCCTTTTGGTCTGAGAAATGCTCCTTCCGTGTTCATGCGACTTATCCATTCAGTCTTCAGCAGTATGATGGGACACTCTCTTCTTGCTTACCTAGATGATATCATTGTTGTGAGTAAATCCATCCCTGATCATTTTACCAAACTCCAGCAAGTCTTTGAACGCCTCCAGCTCGCAGGCCTGAAAATCAATCTCAGTAAATGTGACTTCCTGTGAAAGAAAATCAAATTCCTAGGCCATGTCGTAGATGCACAAGGCATTCATACTAATGAGGATAAAACTAAGGCGATCATTAACTTCCCAGAACCTACCACTACTGACGCTGTTCGAAGTTTCCTGGGCCTCAGTGGCTATTATCGTCGCTTCATCCGCGATTACGCGAAGATCGCCGCTCCTCTGACCCACTTACTCAAGCAGAATGTGCCCTTTGTTTGGACTAACGACCAGTCACAGGCTTTCCAAAAGCTAAAGACAGCTCTTGTAAATGCCCCTATTCTAGAGTTCCCTGATTATACCACACCCTTCCTTCTCTGCACAGACGCCTCAGGCACTGGACTTGGTGCCGTTTTGATGCAACTCGATGAAGCATCAAGGAAGCGCGTAATAGCGTATGCTAGTCGCACCCTTACAACCGCTGAACGTAACTACAGTGTCACAGATCTCGAAGCACTAGCGGTAATCTGATCCTTGAAACATTTCAGAGATATCGTCTATGGTTATCCAGTGCATATCCAAACAGACCACCTTCCACTATGTGATTTGTTCAAAAATCGCAACCTAACAGGTAGGTTAGCTAGATGATCTGTCATCATCCAGGACTTTAATCCCACTTTTCAATATGTACCAGGCAAGTTGAATGTAGTCGCAGACGCACTCTCACGTCACGTAGCAGCAGCTATAACATCACTGCAGCCTGAAGTAACTGAAAACACTACACTAATGTCAGAAATTGTTCGAAACTTTCAGCGCCAAGACCCCATGTGGTCCAAAGTCATTTATTTCCTAGAATCTGGCAATGCCTCGACCTTACCTACTCTGCCAGTATCACTAGATGAGTTCATGCTAGATGATGATCTCTTGTACAGGAAAACACTGCTAACAGGCAAAGATATGCCCAATCGCGAAGTACGCCAAATTGTTGTCCCCACTGCCCTGATACCAAAGGTTCTTCATATTGTTCATAATACTCCTCAAGCTTCCCATCCAGGTAAAGACCGATGCTTGCGCCAAGCACGTCTCAAATACTATTGGCCAACCATGCGCCGCGATATCAATGCCCACTGTGACTCTTGCCTCTCCTGCCACCGCCACAAAGGATCAACCGGCTTACCAGCACCTCTCTTACAATACCCAATCCCGTCAAGACCATGGGAAACTGTCTCAATCGATCTCTTAAAACTACCTCTCACAGAATCTGGCGCTGAGTACTTGTTCGTAGCGGTCGACCACTTCTCCCGCTACTGTGTCCTCGTCCCCCTCTCCGACAAGACCGCGAAGAGCGTTGCCCGTGCCTTTGTAGATCACGTAATTTGCCCGTTCAGTACCCCTCATACCATTCTTACTGATAACGGTACAGAGTTCAACAATAGCCTTCTAGATGAGATCTGTCGCCACTTTCATATCAGTAAGTGCAATGTCGTGCCTAACCATCCGGCTTCCAATGGCCTTGTAGAACGCCACAACCGAAAAATCTTAGAGTGCCTCAGACATCTAGGCTCCCATAGTTCGTCCTGGGATGACTGGATTCCCCAAGTGGCATCTTCCATCAATAGCTCCATCAATGCATCCATTGCTGAATCTCCCTTCTTCGTCCTTTTTGGCTTTGACAAGGACCTCCCATACTCTCTCTTATCCTCAAAGCCAGAACCCATCTACAACATGGATGATTATGTTAAACTAAAATTGGCCAACTTCCAGACAATCCACCAGTATGTCCAATCCACTTTGGCTTCCTCTCAGAAGGACATGCTGCAGCGCCAACATAAGTCCGCCTCTCTTATCACTATCAATGTAGGCGATCTTGTCTTTGCTCATTCCCATACGCGTTCCTCTAAGTTGGATGACAAATTTACAGGGCCCTACCGCGTCCTCACTCAACAAGGCAACAAATTTCACCTCCAGGACCTGTCCACTAGGGACACCAGATGGGTCCACGTCGATGACTTAAAGCGAGCACCCCGTGGCCTCGTGTTGGAAGAGTCACTTAAACAACCTCCTGCCCCCTCTTCCCCTCCTCCCATCCCTCAATCTACTTTGTCTCCACCTATCCCTCAGTCTCCTTCCCCTCCACCTCCACCTGCTCATTCATCAACCAATCAATATTGATCCAAACTGCGCTCTGCCCATCAACCTCTTCACGACCTCCCCCATTAACTCTACCCTGATTTTCTAGGTACGATGTTAGCGATCTCCCTGCTGGCAGTGCTGACCCTCCTGGGGCCTGGGTCAGGTCAGGACGATGGTGGAGTACGTCCCGGGGCCTTGGTCGGCCCGGGAGGCGAGGTAATGCTTATCGACTACATCGCCTCTTTGCGCTACGATCTTGCGCCCCTGGCCGACGTAGCCATTGCCCTACCTGCCTACGCACACCAGCTCCACGGAATCAGGAACCATCTCATGGCCCTCATGGGGACACACAACCCGAATGAGTATCTCTATAACCTTTTCCTCCCACTCTCCTGGCAGTTGCAATACATAAGTAACAGATTCACTGAGCTCAATGGCACATTTTCCATTCAGACACCCGTGGGTCGTTCTCACGTGAAACGAGGTCTCTTCAACTTCGGCGGTGAGATTCTGAGTGGCTTGTTTGGCGTTGCTACAGCCCGTGACATTTCTGGCTTACAATCTGATCTCACTCATTTAGCTTCCGCCCTAGAATCGCAACGCCGAGTCCTTAAAATCCAACACACTATGTTACAGAAGCTCACAACCCAACTCAATGAAGTCACGTCCACTCTAAACAATTTCACCGATATCTTACAACGCCACCTTTCAGATCTTAACGTTATCTCCCTGTTCTTCTACCTCAAACTCAACATGGATAATCTCCACCTGGCCGTTGACTCTCTCCTGTCTCAAGTCTCTACCTTGGTTCGTATCCTGGTTCATGCTATCAATGGACGTGTCACTGCTGACTTAGTACCTGTCTCAGCTCTCCGTTCTGTCCTGGAATGGGCTCACTACACCTTCGGTCTCTCCCCAGTCCTCCCTTACTCCTCCCTTGAATATTATTATCCTGTTCTCGCAGCCACTCTTCTCACTACATACGTCGTCGTCCATATTCCTCTCCGTTCTGCCATAACCTTTAACCTTCTCCACATCATTCCCTTCCCTTTCCGCCTCAACAACTCCTTGTTACAGGTATCTGTTCCTTCAGAATATTTCCTCCTCTCCCATGATCATCTTTCCGTTGCCTTCCTTTCTTCCACAGACCTCCAGCAATGTTCCTCCCTTACTCCGACCTCTCGTCTCTGTGCTGCCCACCTTTTCGCTATCTTCCCTAGCCCTACTACACCCTGTGAGTCTGCTTTAGTACGCAACCATTCCATCTCCTCGGCCTGTTCTTTTGTCCCAGCTCCTGACCTCCCGGTCCACCATGCTCACCTCAACCATGTCCAGTACTTCTTCTTTGCTGTTCCCATCTCTGTCACAATCATGTGTCCTGGTTCTTCCGTTCGCTCCGTCCCCGCTAGTGGTCTCTACAAAGCACCTGACTATTGTACCGTCAAATCAGAGTCCGTCATCACTTACGCCACTCGCTATCACCAGGCTGTTCGTAAACACTCCTATGACATCTTTCAACCAATCGACATGCCTTCAACCCTACCATCTGCCAACATTACCATCACCTCCCCTAACTTGCACATGCTCACCTTCCTCAATGACAGTGATTTCATTATGGATCAATTTTCTCTGGCCTTCAGCCGTTCATGGGTTCATCCAACAGTTGTGTTTCCCCCTGTGGTTATCGCTTTCATAGGTTTTCTACTCATCATCTGTGCAGTGCATTGTTGTGTCAGAAAAATGGACCGTCGACTCCAGGAAATCAGAGTCGCTACAGGCATAGTACGCCCTATACACGATGTAGAAACTCCCCGTACTTAGTGCCCTCACATTCAGTGACTACCATTGCCATCTAACCACACTGTGAACAGCACTCTGCCAACTGGAAAATGATGGTATTTCTTTCATACATTACTGAGTGACAGTGTATCCTACAGAAAATACAAAAAAAAAAAAAAAATGAAGGAAGAACAACAATAGACCTCTCATATCTACTCCTTGTTTATCATTTATCAAACTATTATTGTGTACTTCCCATTATGTTTATATATCTCTTCGACCCTTACTGAATTTGTACCTATTATTCCTTGTATATCTTATATGTATATATCCTTCTACTTCCCTCCCCTCAACATGGCCATGTCTCCCCTACTGCCCCTGTATCATACTTATCCCTTGTACAAACCTCCCCGGTCCTGCCTTACTACTATAGTCACCCACCATTTACCTCCAGGTGTCAGGAGACACTATCTCAGCTACCCGGGGGAGTAGTGTACCCCCTCCACATTATGTCTACCCCAGTTGTATATATGTCCCCCCCCTATGCATAATTGCCCACACTAATCTTGCTTGGTCAGCATGCTCTCCCACGCCTGAAGACGGCGTTACTGCATCAGTTGATAGCAGACAGCCGACACGGGTAGACTGTTTTACTGTGAGCTTGTAATAAACTCCTTATCTAGCTGTTTGTACACGGAGTTTCTATTACCAAAGTATTGCAAGTTACATGTGTGTGTGTGTGTGTGTGTGTGTGTGTGTGTGTGTGTGTGTGTGTGTGTGTGTGTGTGTGTACGTGTTTTGGCTGTGTGTGCGTGTATGTACGGCTGATCCACGCCTACTGATCACCCCTGCCCACTGCCCAACCCCAACATAAATACCCCACATGCCACCACACACTCTGTTTTCTTCAGTTAACCTTTTAACAACATTTTGTTTTTTTTAAGGTCCTGTTTTCTTTATACCTCCCGTTTTCTTTCTCTTCCGTTTTCTTTCTCTACTTCCCGTTTTCTTCCCATATTTATCCGTTTTCTTTGTTTAATTATGGCAACGTTATTTTCATTTATACCCCTATTTCGCTTTTTTTTTTCTTTCCCTTCACATTTCCATTTATTATGTTTTTTGTTCATGGCATCTTTAGGATTTTTTTTTTCTTTTTTTAATGGAGGACATCCGTAATCTGGTGTATGGTTTGTTTTAGAAAATTAATTTGGTTTTCCTTCCTCTTCCCCTTCTGTAAGAAAAAAAAAGTGCATCACCAGAGCCTGAATATGTTAAAAAACTTTATATGTTCTTAAGAGTGGTAAGAAAGGTTACATGTTCGTAAGAATGTGTTAAAAAAAGGTTAAATGTTCTTAAGACAGTGTTAACACCTAACCGCCGGCTGACATGTATGGACATCATGAGTCTGGGTGCAGAGCAACGCCGGTTGACTTGTATAGCCGCAGCATCTTCCCTGCACCCTTTGAAATTTAACTTATCCTTACTTATCGATGGGACCACCTAGAGACGTGGGGATACTTTCATTTGAAAGAAGAAGAGTTGGTGATTCTTTTATATGTTTAATTTGTTCCCTAGCTGTTACAGTTTGCCAGAGATTAGAGTTTGAAGTAAGGGTATTTTTTTTAGTCACGGATATCCCCCGTCGGAAGGAGCGTGCAATATCAGATAACCCCCAGCGTGTAGGGGTTAAGAAAGGGTGTATGTTCGTAAGACTTAAAAATGGGTATATGTTCTTAAGAAATGGTTAAGAAAGGTTATATGTTCTTAGACAGTCTTAAGAAAGGTTATATGTTCTCAAGACAGTGTTAAGAAAGATATGTTCTTAAGACAGTATTAAGACGGGTATATGTTCTTAAGACTGTTGATAAAGGGTATTTGTTCTTAAGAAAGTGCTAAGAAAGGTTAAGTGTCTTAAGGTATTGTTTAGAAAGGTTATATGTGTGAAGGAGGGTGAAGAAGTTAATAGATTTTTTTTAGGTTTCGACTAATTGCCTTGTAGAACTAAGGAATAAAGCTTGCTGACCTTACGAGAGAGAGAGAGAGAGAGAGAGAGAGAGTGAGAGAGAGAGGGGGGGGTTAGCCTGCATTTAGTGTATGTATATACTGTATTTAGTATAGAACAGAGAGAGAGAGAGAGAGAGAGAGAGAGAGTTAACCTGAATTTTATGTGTATATATTTGGTATAGAACGTAAAAAATAAAAATTGTCAAAAATAAAATCAAAATTCTGTGTAGATAATAATACAGTAGATACCGGTACTTATTGAAAAAAAAATTTGGTAATGGAGTCTGACAAAAAAATGTCTTCGATAATATTAAGATTAAATTAAGTTTTGTAGAGAGGAAAAAACTGGAAATTCTCTCTCTCTCTCTCTCTCTCTCTCACACACACACACACACACACACACACACACATAACTCCTTTCACTAACCCCTTCACCACGAGTAGGGGGGTCACGTAAGCTGAATAAAATCGTCTGTCAGTAGAGGAAATAAAAGAAAAAAATAGACAAAAATAAAGAGTACACCTTTCTAGAGAATAATCCCTTCAGTACGAGTCTAATATTTCTCTCTCTCTCACTCTCTCTCTCTCTCTCTCTCTCTCTCTCTCTCTCTCTTGTCAGAAGATTTTCCTCAGCGTAGGGAGGATTTTTTTCAAGATGGGGGATTAGAACACGCTCTTAAATCCTCCATCTCTTCTAGGGGATAATCTTCGCTCAGCATCATCGCCTATACTCCGTTCACTCTTAGTTGGCGTAAAATTTCCGTCTTGAGTGTTGTTATAGGTTGGTATTGTATTCGGTTAAGGAAGCTCCCTAACCCCTTCTCCTAAGCGATTTATTTTGTTTACCTTATTGGTCTCTTCTGTGCCACATATGTCCTCCCTAACACCTTTCCCTATGCGATTTATTTTGTTTACCCCACGTTACTCTTCTCTTATGTGCTACATAAATCCTCCCTAACCCCTTTTCCTGAGAGATTTATTTTGTTTACTTCATCATACTGTTCTCTTCTGTGCTACATAAATCCTTCCTAAAACCTTTTCCTAAGCGATTTATTTTGTTTACTCCACCTTACAGGTCTCTTTTGTGCTACATAAATCCTCCCTGATATCTTTCCCAAGCGATTTATTTTGTTTTCCGCATCTTAATGTTCTCTTCGTTGCTACATAAATCCCCCCTTACACCTTTTCCTAAGCGATTTATTTTGTTTTCTACGCCTTACTTTCTTCTGTGCAACATAAATTCTACTTAACATCTATTCCTAAACGATTTATTTTGTTTTCTACACCTTACTGTTTTCTCTGCTACATAAATCCTTCCAATATCGCCATACTCTGCATAAATAACGTACAGAAGGATATTAACGAACCATATCCAAAAAAAAAAAAAAAATCGCTAAAGAAGAGGCGTTAGGGAGCTTCCTTAACAGGCGGGCTACGAGCCATAGCAGATTAGTACTAGAATATCACGCTAGTCACGAAGTGCTATGGAAGGGTTGCAGGTGGTGTGGTTATATTATCCCCTTGAGGTACGGGAAATAAGTTGCTAAAGAGCGGAAATCACGGCCAAGTAAGAGCGAACGAAGGAAAAAAAAAAATGAACGACAAACAAAGATGCCACCCTATTATTAAGACCGTTTGGGATATTAAGGTGATAATTTTTTTCCTCGTTTTCGTTTTTTTCTTTTTTAATTTCTGGGACGATTATCTTTGTTTTTCACTGCCGAATACGTAATGCACGAAATCGATTATAGAGGCACGAATCTGTTTAGACCGGAACGAATGCACTCTCTCTCTCTCTCTCTTACTGTCTTTCATTTCTTGCTTCTCCATTCTTAACACTTGGAACTCACTGAAAGGAAACTGGCAGGGAAACTTTATTTAGAGGGGAAAAACGATAACTTTCATTTGGATGCGAAAGAAAAATAGATACGATAGATAGATAGACAGACAGATAGGCAGAGAGAGAGAGAGAGAGAGAGATTGATAGACGTATAGACAGATAGATTGTTTGCTAGAAAGGTAGATAGATGGATGTGAAAGAAAAATAGACGGATAGAGAGATTGATAGATAGATATATAGAGAGAGACAGAGAGATAGATAGATAGACAGATAAAGGCTGAAGTTGCACAAACGATAATCATGACCTTTATATGGGCAAAAGTGATCATTTTTAGCAAAAATGAAAAAAAAAAAGACTTGAATTATAAACGATATATTACAGTCTTTCGACCTTTGAAATTTTTGTAATATATTAATGAGCTTTGAGAAAATGGTGGATTAAGTGGTTCTTATTAACAACTTTGTTATTGGTAGGCAAAATAACTATGATATGTACTGTGTTTTAATATGTACAGTTGCCTACATAAGTTTCCACACACGCTTATCCGAAACACTCTCTCTCTCTCTCTCTCTCTCTCTCTCTCTCACAGTCATGGTTCAGGCGGTTTAGGATTACTTCAGTGGGTAAAGTAAAGTAAAGGAAAGTAAAGTCCACATTTTCCTTTCTGCCAGATGATTTTATTCAGCTTTTGAGAGATTTCTGGTGGTGAAGGGGTTAATTGGCTGTGCGTGTGGATTCTTAATGAAATAAAATCGTTTGTGAGCCGAGATGAAAAAAATACTTAAGTTAGTCCAGTGTATAGAAAATGTAATTATTGTGGGTATTACTGAAGCATTCCTGGTTTGACCCTTGACCTCCTCTCTCTCTCTCTCTCTCTCTGATCATGCGTAAGAGATTTGTTTCAAAGATCGAGGGAGTAGTAAATCTCTCTCTCTCTCTCTCTCTCCTATTCTCAAACAGTGTTATCAAGCATTTCAAAACACTGCATTGATTTATGAGGGAGCCTTTATCGCCTTATTACACACACACACACACACACACACACACACACGATACCCTTCCCACGCACACATCAGCCACAAATATCACAACTTCGCATCGCCGAGAGAG
>NC_136977.1:41820949-41835949 GCF_032717465.1 Coenobita brevimanus
CGCCCATCACTATCAATGGGGTAGCTTCAGGATTGATGGTCGTGGGGAGCAAGTAGCCGACCTAATACTACAGTCCAACCTTTGTCTTCTGAACGATGGTAGAGCGACTCGTGTAGATGATCGTACTGGTAACTTTTCAGCCATTGACTTATCTTTGGCCTCCCCTGGTATACATCAAGATCTCTCATGGGACCCTTACGACGACTCCTTGGGAAGTGATCATTTACCCATCTGTCTTTCTTATACACGCAACATCGTTTCGGACCCTCCACCTCCAAATTTTAACTATAAGAAAGCAGATTGGGGATCCTTCTCAAGGATCGCCAATTTAGATATATCTGGGGAGACCATAGATGTTAAGGTCGAAAATATAACCCAATCCATATTACACGCAGCTGAGGCTGCTATTCCCAAGACTTCTACAGTTCATGCGAAGCATAGAGCACATTGGTGGATGCCGGATTGCCGACAAGCATTAAGAAAATGCAATAGGAGATACAGGATTTTTGATAGTCAGCCCACTGAGGAAAACTTTATTGCATACAAACAGGCACGGGCTGAGGCAAGGAGAATAATAAGAAGGGCCAAACGTGACTCCTGGCGGTCCTTTGTGTCCACGGTGACTCGTACAACACCATTACGTAAAGTCTGGTCCACTATAAGAATATTAAATAATAAAGGCCCATATTTTCCAGTCACCACCCTTCAGGTTAATAATAACATCTATGACGAGCCCGTGGACGTTGCTAATATCCTCGCCAGGAGTTTTTCTCATGTAAGTAGCTCAGCCAATTATGATCCGCGTTTTCAACATCATAAACTCATGGCTGAGCTACAGATATTAGACTTTGCCACAGAAGACGTAGACTTCCCGTACAACCAAGAGTTTATGCTAGATGAACTGCTCCTTGCCCTTAAATCCTGTAAAGACACCAGCCCTGGACCAGACACCATCACGTACGGTATGATCCAGCATCTTAATCAGGACAACCTGATTAAGATGTTAGCATTGTACAATGAGATTTGGGCGTCTCGAACGTTCCCAAACTCATGGCACTTTGCGCACGTCATACCGATACCCAAAGAGGCTGGTCGTCTTATGAATCCCACTTCATTTCGTTCTATTGTGTTGACTTCTTGTCTATGTAAGGTCATGGAACGTATGGTTAACAATAGGCTTCTTTTTGTTTTAGAGTCGAAGAATTTGTTAAATGATCAACAATGTGGCTTCCGTAAATACAGAAGTTCACTAGATCATTTAATGAATTTGGAGCATTGTATTGCAGAAGCATTTGCCAATAAAGAATTCATGATAGGGGTGTTCTTGGACATCCATAAAGCCTATGACATGACATGGCAACACGGTATACTAATGAAGCTCTATGCTTATGGTTTAAGAGGAAATTTCCTGTGTTTATTTCAAATTTCTTAAGGGACAGAACTTTCTCTGTCAAATTGCCCCGTAACGTAACATCGGATATATTTATCCAGGAAAACGGGGTGCCACAGGGAAGTGTGCTTAGTCCTACTTTATTTAGTATTATGATAAATGATATTCTGTCATCAGCTCCCATCCCGAGGAATCTTAAATACTCGCTCTACGCTGACGATTGTGCAATATGGCACTCTTCTCGTAATGCACAATTTTCGGCTGGGCGGATTCAAGCAGCCCTTGACTCCGTCCACCAATGGGCCTTGCAGTGGGGATTTAAGTTTTCCGTACGTAAGTGTGCCGCTATAGTCTTCACTAATCGTAACGTACCTAATTTGTGCTTAACTTTGGATAATCAGGCGGTGCCTTTTCAAAATTCTGTAAAATTTTTAGGAATACATTTTGATTGTAGAATGAATTTTAAACTTCACGTTAATACTTTGCTTACTTGTTGTGATAAACCGTTAAATGTCCTCAAGTACCTAGCGGGTACTACCTGGGGTGCCGACAGAAAATCTTTATTAATGGTGTATAAGTCCCTTATTCGATCGAAGCTAGACTATGGCGCACAGGTGTATGGCTCGGCATCCGATGCCACGTTGAAAGGATTGGATGTGTTACAGAAAAAATGTTTGCGAATGTGTCTTGGAGCCGTCCGGTGTACCCGTGTGGCTCGTATGGAAGTGGAGGCGAATGTGCCTCCCCTCCGTATTCGCCGTGACCACTTGGCCTTGTCCTACGGCGTAAAGACGTTTAGGAAAAGTAATATCGGCAATGTGGCCTGTACCCCCCTGTGTCAATACCACCACTTTCTGCGGGGGGTGCGTCGGCCACTTGCCGCTCACCTCCACTTATTGACTCAGGAGCTTGGTGTGGGCCCCAGTGACTGTGACAAGTTGATGCTAAAAAATATAGCGCCTTGGGAGCTACCCAGTTTTACAGTGGATGTATCATGGCTCCCAGCACCAAAAGCCAAGGCGCCGGAGGCGGAGGTCCACCACTTGTTTCATAATATCATTGTTTGTCACTTGGGGTCCCATCAATTGTACACCGACGGCTCCAAGTCGAGTGAATGTGTGGGTGCAAGTGTGTGGTCGACTGAATGTGCCCTCAGGTTTCGGTTGCCGACTCATACATCTGTGTTTAATTCAGAACTTTTTGCTATTGACAAAGCCATAGACTATGCTCTCAATTCTAGGCAAGACTCATTTGTCATATTTTCAGATTCAAAATCAGTCCTTCAGGCAATTGCATCTTGTACTACGGACTCTCACGAGATCCAAGGCCGCATCGTTAATAAGTTGCATTCATATAACAAGTCATTCACACTGATCTGGGTGCCTGGTCACTGTCGTATCTACAGCAATGAGCAGGCTGACTTACTTGCAAAGTCGGCTGTAGAGCTCGAGGAGACTTGGGACGTTCCTCGTGATCTACGGTCGAGTCTCTCTCTCGGAAAGAAATCAATAAATCTTCTGTGGCAATGTCAGTGGACCAGACTAAATATTCCAACTTGTAAGCCGTACCTGGGCAACTGGGACACTGCCAACCGTCCCAGTCGCCTAGAAGAAAAAGTGTTGGCACGGTTACGGCTCAATGCCACCATTTTAACCCACATTAAACCATATATGGAAAGACGCTTCCCACCGCACTGTGACATCTGTAATGCGGTGTTATCTATCAGTCATATCATCCTGCACTGTCGGCGATTTATTAGTGAACGTGCTTCACTTATAAATTACTGCGGCGCAGTAGACGTCCCCTTCACCCTTTCCACCATCCTGGGTGATGGGGACATTGTTATGACTGATAAATTGATGGCTTTCTTGAGAGAGACCGGACTAATCAGAGTGATGTGACTTTTTTACTGTGTGGTTATGGTTTTTATGAACAGTAAATATGTATATATTGTAATATTAATTAAGGTTGGCAGTTGACATATTTTAAATAGTTCCTCCTCCCACCGATCTAATTCTAATATAGATGTCCCCTACATTAAGCCAAGTTCCTCGGCTGACAGTCACCAGCTGATGAGTGCAAGATAGGAAGGTATTGGGCACTTGCAGTCGATGGTAGTCTGCTGGGCGAGGTTCTTCACTTTTTGTACAAATTATGTAAATACATTATACTATCTTGCTTAAGTTATTCTAATTAGGGACGACAGCTGATGTATATGGAAATGTTCCTGACTCGTCTGGTTCCCTTTCTTATATTGATGGCCCCTATATTAGGTTGTCTCTCGACTGACAGTCACCAGGTGATGAATGCAGGTATGTCATGTAGAAAGGCATTACATATCTGCAGTCGATGGTGTTCTCTTGGTTGAGGCTTTTTGAATATTAGTGTAGGTCTAATTATTTGTCTCTTAGGATTTAGTATAGGTTAGCGATTTGTCTGTTAGGTGGTTAGTTTTAGGGTCTTTAGATTAGGTATTTTTGATTATAAGTAATATAAGGTTAAAAATATAAAAAATAAATAAAAATAATAAAAATAAAACTACAAAAAAATAATAAAATAAAAATTATTATATATATATGTACGTGTGCATGAAAGTGTGTATGTTCATATGCATGGATGTGTGTATGTATGTATATATATATATATATATATATATATATATATATATATATATATATATATATATATATATATATTGTTACATAGCCTATGATTTCATCATCCTTTGTGTAATTTTAACGCACAGTTGCTGCATGTTTGATCACGAGCGTGTTCTGCCTCAGTCCCCCCCTTCTACCGTTATAGTAGAGTAAGTCGTTCTCTCTGTTATACTTTGCGGGATTTTCATCTCTTTGTCCCCGTGGCTTCATTTGCGC
The DNA here is from genome assembly GCF_032717465.1 of Coenobita brevimanus. Taxonomy (NCBI): domain Eukaryota; kingdom Metazoa; phylum Arthropoda; class Malacostraca; order Decapoda; family Coenobitidae; genus Coenobita; species Coenobita brevimanus. The sequence continues at coordinate 41,825,216 of NC_136977.1, forward strand.
GTCCTTCTTACAAGTTGTATCAGGCTCTGCTGGCCCCTATATAATGAGCTCAATCTCTGCATCATGGCCACTTAGATCTGCTCCTCATTTTGTTCACATCTCTGTCCTCCCCTGTACAGATATTATTATTGTGAGTGCTCAAGAAGTCTCCAACCATCTAGCAGCTGTGTGTAATTTGAGTATTACTGTTATTGCATTTTTTCTTGTACTGTATAGCATAAGTTTAATTTGTAGGCCTAGTGAAGTTTTTGTAATTCATGTAGGGTTCTTTATGTCAGTCATTTTTGATAATAGTTTGTATCTGTAATAATTTATCTGGCATTCACTGAGTATTATCTGGTGTCTCATTTTATCAGGGCTGACTTAGATAAATTTACTCTTGCTAATTTCGTGTTAATAGAGGCTATTGCAGTTAACCATATATTTAACCTGTTTATTTGCCATTACATTATCCTTATGAGTCCTGAATGTTTTGTTGTTAGTTTAAGCATTAAACTTTAACTTGTAATTTTACCTAACTCTTTTGTTTTGAACCTGGAACTTTACGGGACAGTAGTGATTTTTAGTATTCTCACTGAAAGTGTACATTATATTTCTCTGTTCCGTAACAATATATATATATATATATATATATATATATATATATATATATATATATATATATATATATATATATATATATATATATATATATATACATATATATGTGTGTGTGTGTCAATATATATACATATATATATATTTGCCTTAATGACCAGAGGCTCCGGCCTCAATGGTCGATAGGCAAAAAAAAAAAAAAAAAGCCGCACACCGCACTCTGCTCCCAGACCTTGTGGAGTTAACACTCTGTTCCTAGTCACTCTCAAACTAAGACGGTTGTACATAAGCACAATAAAGACGCTTGCTTGCTCAAGCAATTACACTAAGCAGCCTCATCGTCATCGGTTATCGATCACTCCCTCTTCACTAGCTAAGTAACCTTTACGAATTGGCCAATTCAAGGGGGAATTAGCTATGAGATAAAAGAGAAGTAGTTATTGTAGGCGAGTTAAGGTTAAGTTACGTTTCGCCTAACTCTATGAGACTTGTTTGATTTACTTAAGAACAACTTTATAGACGAGTAACGACCTACGAGTTGTTTATTAGTAAATACCAGAAATTTCTGTCATAGCGGTGCCCAGCAGGGATACCGACTTGTATACATTAAATATTTTTCACATTTGGTGCCCAGAAAGAGGGCCCCGATTTGTTTACCAGAACTATTAAACATTTTTCACATTTTTGGTGCCCCGACTGAGTGAGGAAAACCGATGTGTGCCGAAGCGCTGAATGTGTTTAAAGTTGCTTTTGTGGGACACAGTTTACTACCACGTTCGGCTGAAGTGGAAGACGTGGACGTACGTGTCTATAGAGCTCCGGGAGGAAAGGCAAGCTCTTTCTCTGAAGATGAAAGGCTGAATGCCGTACGAGACTGGGAGCATGACCGTACGGTCCTGTTCCTTGGAAGAAATGATATCCATGAGGACGTGGAGGTCAATGAAGTAGTGGAGAATATTTTAGCAGTGGTAGGAGCCATAGAGGGCTCTTGTAAATCCTCAGTGGCCATAACCCTCCTCGAGCCAAGGAACCTCCCATATGGCTCTCCAGTTTGTTATGGAACATATAAATTAATTAGCAGAGCTGTAAACCGAAAGTTGCAACGGATCAGGAAGGGAAGGGATTTCATACATTTTAATGCCAAGCCCTTCCAAGCAATGTTGAAAGCTGATGGTATTCATTGGAACCATCATGGCAGGGAAGCGGTTCTGCAGAAATTTATAAATTATGTAGAACATAAGAAAGGAGAGTTCTATGCTGTACAAGCTATGGGTGGGCCTATGGAGTATTGAGGTAATTAATTCTGAGCTCGGGGAATATGGGTGTTTTGGTAATTGAGTGTCGGGATGAAATAAAACCCTAGAGGTTTAATAACCCTGGGGGATAGGTTGAAATTATAGACCTAATCCCTACACTCCTCAAAATTAAATGAATAATTAGCTGAGCTGTAATGAATATTACGAAATTGGGAGAGGGGATAATTTGCACAATGAGGACTTAATCCCTACCCTCTTCAAAATTTAAAATAATCAAATCATTACTAAGTTGAGGTAAATTTGTGGTTGGAATTCATAATTAAATTATTAAATTAGAACTCCGTCAACATGTCTGTTTCTTTATTGCAAAGATCTTCTAGTAGTAAGGCAGGATGCGTAACTAGAGCCATAAATGATTGTAACCAGTCGTTGGACCAAATACCTCTGTCCAAGGAGAGAATAAATAGTCTCCTAAATATCCTGAAAGATCGATGGAGTAAGTACGAGGAGAGTTACTTAACTTTAGAAGCGGCTATAGTAAAGGCTGAGAATAAGGAACTCTTAGAGTCAGAAACTACGAAGTTTGAAAACAAATTAGAAGAATACTTAACTGTAGTAATGACACTAGAGTCAGAATTAGCTGACACTGCCGTGGAAACACAAGTTGTGGCACAGCAGAGTAGAGCTGTGTTACCACAAATAACGCTTCCGGAGTTTGATGGGGAGCAGAACTGGAAATCCTTCTGGGACCAGTTCAAATATTTGGTACACGGTAGAACAGATCTCCCTAAAGTCACCACACTTACGTATTTATTAAGACAGGTCAAAGGAACACCATATCAACTGATAAAAGAATTACCAGTAGAAGAAAATAATTATGAGGTGGCTTTGACCATCCTTAGACAAAATTACAAAGACAGGGAGCAAGTTATAAATCAATCATTGAGGGCTCTAATAGAATTACCCACGCCTAGGCACGATTTTGATTCCTTGCAAAAATTTAGAATTGCACTAAGTTGTAATTTAAATGCCTTAGGTACTTACGAAGATATCAAGACATCAGTTTGGGTGTTTTCAAGAATTGTGTCCTTAAAGCTACCACCGAAAACCAAGGATGCTTTGTATGGTGGGTACCAGAAGGATAATTTCTCCTGTGAAGAGATTGAGGAAGGCTTGATGCAACTCTGTAAACATTTGCAAGGAACATTAAACACTACTAAGGTCAAACAGAAGACTGAAGAAAAGAAAAAACCCACTAACCAACTGATTGGGAAAGTTAAGTCAGAGAAGACTAAGTATGTGCCTAAAGAAGAGATAGGTACTTTCCTTAGCTCCACAAAGGCCGAGGATAAAGTATTAAAGGTAAGGAATAGACATGCTGAGGATATTAAGGAAGTAAAACCATCCATGGTAAAAGACAGGAAAGTTTGTGTCTTTTGTGGTGAGCAACATTCCAGTGCATCTTGTCAACAGTACCGTGATTATGCTTCTAGAGTAGGGAAGCTTCAGGAACTGGGGTGTTGTATAATCTGTATGAACTCCGAACATACTGCCGCGGACTGTAAGACTAAATTAAATCTTTGCTTTAAATGCAAAAAAGATCATCATCATAGTGCTTTATGCCCTAGGATGAAAATTGAGGTTCCTAAACCTGCAAGCGTCAATATGACAATTGCAAAAGGGAATGCTCCATTAGTAATGCCAGCTGCAGTACCAATAGCAGATGTGAAACTATTGTTTGAGAATAGAAACCAATTAGTATATACCCTGTTTGATACGGGTGCTCAGAAAACGTTCATTTCTGCAGACATTGTGGAGAAATTAAAGTTACCAGTTATCGGCAAGGTAAATCTAGCCATTACAGGATCTTAACAACTAAGAAAGCTCAGTCGTTTGATTTAGTTAGACCTGTAATACAATTAGGCAGATATAAATGCCGTATAACAGCAGCTGTGCGTGATACTATGGAAACAAGTATATACAAAAAGGGATTGAAGGAAACCTCTGATCATCTACAAAGCTCAGGGATAAAGTTGGCTAAACAGAATGTGGAATCAGATACTGTGGGTCCCACAAAAATAATTGGTTCTGATTATTGTGGAAGATTCCTACATAGGACTTTCAAACGGAATAAGGTACAGTTCTTCAAGAGACCAGGAGGTAACCTTATTATGGGTCAGTTGCCTTTTCCAAAACAAGTTAAAGGAGAGGCCAAACTAGTAGACTCAGTCTTTGTTACCCCCACACAGTCATTGATGGTAGCTAGAATAGGTGCAGAATTAGAACCTACTCAGATAAATGACTTGTTGGATGAAAATATTGAACCTGTACACAAACTGTGGGACCTAGACAGTGTAGGAATACACTCTGAGGAATTAGCCCCTGAAGATAAGATAACTTTGGATCTGTATAATCAGTCTGTGGAATTTAAGGATAAACAGTATTGGGTAGGATTACCATGGAAACTAAACCATTCAGAGTTACCAACAAATTACCAAGCAGCTAAAGCTCAGTTAAATTCTCTTCTAAGAAAGTTGAGAGATAAAGCAGAACATCTGACCCTATATGATAATATTATAAAGGATCAATTGAAGAATAAATTTATAGAAGAGGTAGAATACCCTGTTAACCACAAAGAAGGACACTACTTACCACATCATGCTGTAAGCAAGGATTCAGTAACTCCTCCCATAAGGATAGTACTCAACTGTAGTAGTAAAGCGTCCAAGGGATCAGTTAGCTTGAACGATTGCCTATACTCAGGACCTACACTAACAGAGAAGTTAGGGAATGTGTTACTAAGATTTAGAGAGAAACCTTACGCTTACACAGCAGACATTAGTAAGGCTTTTCTCAGAATAGGACTGAGAGATGAGGATAGGAAATTTACAAAATTCCTCTGGCCTCATGATCCTCAAAATGAGGATAGTCCATTGAAAACTTACTGTTTCCGATCGGTGCTCTTTGGCTCTTGTGCTAGTCCTTTCCTACTTTGCAACACTTTAAAGCATCATTTTGGAAACGCCAAATGTCCAGAAATAGGGCAGGCTTTTTATATGGATAATTTGCAAGGTGTTGCTGATACAGAGTCGGACGCTTTGAAGGGTTATGAAGTAGCCAATTCCGAATGTGGGAAGGCAAATTTGCCGTTACAGAGCTGAAATACAAATTCACCGCTTTTGAGGAATAAAATACAAGAGGACTATCCAGATTCTAACATTCCCAAAATTCAAAATGTGTTAGGTCTTAACTGGGATACAACAGCTGATGTAATAAGTTTGAAACCAATTAAGTTCTCTGATGTCACTCTCACCAAGAGGTCCTTGTTAAGTCAGGTTTCCAAGCTATTTGACCCATTGGGATTTGTCAGTCCTATAGTTATTAGGGGCAAATGTTTAGTACAGGAGGCTTGGCGAGAAAAGTTAGACTGGGACACTGAATTAGGTGAGACATATGTGGAACAATGGGAACAGATTAGAAAGGAGTTTGAAACTACATCAAGCATATGTATTCCCAGGAAAATAAACAGTAATGAGAAGTCGCACTTACACATATTTTGTGATGCTTCTCAAAGGGCCTATGGAGCAGTTGCTTATTGCACAACAGGAGAGGATAGTAAGATTATAATGTCCAAAGCCAGAGTTGCGCCAATTAAAGAAAGAACCCTACCTCAAATGGAATTGGCTTCCATAGAAGTAGGAACTAAACTGGCCAGGTATATAACCACAACTCTTGATACTCAGTTTGAGGATATTTACATATAGACTGACTGAGATTTGTCTTTACTGGATAGGGAAAGAAGACAGCAAAATTCCTTTCGTCCGTAATAGAGTGAAGACTATTAAAGAGCTGTCTTCCAAATTTAATTTCATGCATGTGTCCTCCAAACAAAATCCAGCTGATCTGCTCTCGAGAGGTTCGACCGTAAAGAGACTGATCAAAGATAACTTGTGGTTTAAAGGTCCTAAATGGTTACTTACTAAGGATTGGCCTGAACATAAACAGTACAGTAGTGCTGAGATTATTGTAGTGAACTTGGATCCTATTGTACCTGAGCCAGAAGTATTTGACATAAGCCGATTCTCGTCAATAAGACAACTTCTAAATACTACTAAATTGGTTGTTGAATTTTTGAATAAGAAGGTGGGATTTCAGAAATTAGATCCCCTAGAATACTGGCTGAAAAGAGTATAAAGAAATTCTTATGGGGAAACATATAAACTTTTAGGCCAAGACACTGGAAAAGGGAATAAGCTGATGAAGAATTTAGGCTTGTTCTTAGACGGAAAAGGTCTGATAAGATGTCAAGGCCGATTGGCAAAGGCTGACTTGCCCATCCAAACCAAACATCCCATTTTATTACCTAAGAGTGGATGCTTTGTACAACTTATTATAAAGGAAGCCCATGATTCCATTCTCCATGGAGGTGTACCGCAGACCTTAGCCCAAATTCGGGAAAAGGTACTGGATTCCTAAGGGTAGACAGGTTATTAAGAAATATCTCAAAAACTGCATCATTTGTAGGAGGTATGAGCAGCAACCTTATAACTGCCCAGGACCACCAGCCCTTCCGAAGGAAAGGGTGGGCATAAGTCGGCCCTTCCATATAACAGGAGTGGACTACACAGGGGCTATAACTGTTACGGGTGAGGAAACTCCCCATAAAGTTTACATTTGTTTATTTACTTGTGTCTACACAAGGGCAGTCCATCTAGAATTAGTGGAAGACCTAAGCTCAGAGACATTCCTCAATGTCTTTCGCAGATTTGCCGCTAGAAGGTCTTGTCCTGGCAAGTTAATAAGCGACAACGGAACTAATTTCGTTGGAGCAGCACCCTTACTGTTGAACCTAATGAACCACCCAAAGGTTAAGTCGGCACTGGGAATCCGAAATTGTATTTGGCAGTTCACAGCTCCAAGAGCTCCATGGCAAAATGGATTTACCGAAAGAATGATTGGTATTGTCAAGAACTGCCTGAGGAAAACATTACATAGAACTAAGATCATGAGAGAAGATTTAAGAACAGTAATAACTGAAATTGAAACCAGGATTAATAATAGACCCTTGCCTTATCAAGATGACACCAGCGACTCGCTAGAGGCCTTAACACCGGCTCACATGTTATATGGTAGGAAGCTCCATCCGATGCCTTGTGTGGATATCCAGGAAGAAGTTGATGATCCTAACATAGAAAATAATGATTTAGGACAACATCTGCGGGAGGGATATCAACGTCTGAAAAGGGTGCTGGATACTTGGAATAGACATTGGAGCGAAGAGTATCTTTTGAGCCTACGCGAGAGGTTTTATGGAGCTCAGGCTGCCAGCAACAAATCAGTTATTAACATAGGAGATGTGGTCTTAGTGAAGACTGAACAGCCAAGATCCCAGTGGCCATTAGCTAAAGTGATCTCCACACACCCAGATTCTGAAGGGGTGCTGAGACTCGTAAAAATAAAATGCAGGGGACATACCAGTATAAAAACTATTGATAAACTGGTACCCCTTGAGTTAGCAGCCACTCCGGATCCAGAAGATGGTGAAGATCAAATGGGTCAAGAAGCACGACCTAGTAGGGGCGCAGCACAGGGTTCTCAAGAACTATGGAGGGAACTCTTGGCTAAGGGTCATATTACGTGATACAGCGTATCATTTTCCGCCAGCCTCAAAAATGTGGGAAATATTTTCCCCCAGAGCAGTTGCGCTCTCTATTTTATCATAGTTATCCCTTGATAAAGGCAGAGGAAAATTGAGACCGTTGTTAATTGTTCAAGCGGTTTTAATAACCCAGAAATTACGTTCTCTTTAATAATTCTTGTTATTGATAAATTAAATGCTACTGCATTTAACCCCCGTGGACAACTATACATTGTAAATACATGTAATTATGTGGTATTTTCCACTGACCTAAACTGCGTCTGCGCATTAGACGACGTGGCAAGTAGGGAAAGATTCTCCTGTTAAGCAGATGTGGAATTAAGATATTTACACGGTTAACCCGTCACGTCCCGAGGTTTTCCGCACCTCCGACATCCCCCAGTCCCAAAGTATTTTCGAAAATTTTTTTTTTGGCTAAAACCTTCGCTTTTGGTGAGAAACATCGAAAATTCATAGAGAAATCGCTCACCTGAGGTTTTAAATACTCAATCCAGGTAGGAGTTCCTTCTTACCTGACTGGGTTTTCTAACATGCTGGCACCAAAGAAAACGAGTTCTATGGGAGGGTAACTATTTTATCCACTCATAAACGGTATTTATTTATTTACTTGGTACGAATTTATATGTAGTATGAGAGTATATTGGTTTTCAAGCAGTAATATAGATATTATAAGCATTGTTTCACTCACTAACTAATCACCATTCATGACCTTTTTTTTCCCACATTACCTGGTCATCATTTCTGACTGTTTCTTCCTGTAATGCTATGTAAACCTTGTCCTCCACATTGTCATCGATTGGGGAATCACTCTGGCCCTGAATGTCTTTATTGGCCAGGTCACTGGTAACAGGTGAATTGCAGAGACAATGGCGTGAGGGGGGGAGGGGGGAGGTTATGTGGTGTAAGGCATTGTCCCTGCTTGGCATCTTGTAGAGGAATAGAGGAAGGTGTCCCGTGTATACATATGAAAAATCACGCGCAAAAATTGAAAATTTTGCAAATTAGGGACCTTGCAACTGCATGATGTACCGGTACGTCGCCGGGACTGGCAAATGCAAATCGTTGCAACGTACTCATACGTCGACGGGATGGGGCAGGTTAAAGGGAATATTTGGTCTAACTTTAGTTTAAGTAAAACTAAGATTAATTTGTTAGATTTACCCTGTACATATCATGATGTAATTTAACTGTATTTAGTACTGTAAATAATTAATAGTTGGCAACCTACCATTCTATGAGGGAGGTGGGTCCTGCCGCAACCGCACCCTGCTCCCAGACCTTGTGGAGTTAACACTCTGTTCCTAGTCACTCTCAAGCTAAGACAGTTGTACATAAGCACCATAAGGACGCTTGCTTGCTCAAGCAATTACACTAAGCAGCCTCATCGTCATCGGTTATCGATCACTCCCTCTTCACTAGCTAAGTAACCTTTACGAATTGGCCAATTCAAGGGGGGATTAGCTATGAGATAAAAGAGAAGTAGTTATTGTAGGCGAGTTAAGGTTAAGTTACGTTTCGCCTAACTCTATGAGACTTGTTTGATTTACTTAAGAACAACTTTATAGACGAGTAACGACCTACGAGTTGTTTATTAGTAAATACCAGAAATTTCTATCATAGCGGTGCCCAGCAGGGATACCGACTTGTATACATTAAATATTTTTCACATTTGGTGCCCAGAAAGTGGGCCCCGATTTGTTTACCAGAACTATTAAACATTTTTCACAAATTTTATTATTATTATTATTATTATTAGAGTTAGCGATTTGAATATTTTGCCGTGTGTACTTTGCAACGTAATCACGCGAGGTTCCTTAAGTGGGTGTTTTCCTTGCTTTAATTAGGGTGTTCTCTCTCTCTCTCTCTCTCTCTCTCTCTCTCTCTCTCTCTCTTTCAGTAACATTTTTTAACATGCCAGTGATCATTCTTTCGTGGATTATAAGCAGTTGAGGAGAAAGAGAGAGAGAGAGAGAGAGAGAGAGAGAGAGAGAGAGAGAGAGAGAGAGAGCACAAATGATGAAATGAGAAGAGAGAGGGAGTGAAACTCACCTATAAATTATATTAAAAGGTAGAGAGCGCCATGATAGGGGGGAAGGGGAGAGAGAGAGAGGGAAGGAGAGAGGGAGGGAGGGAGAGAGAGAGAGAGAGAGAGAGAGAGAGAGAGAGAGAGAGAGAGAGAGAGGGAGGGAGGGAGGGGAAAATGAGAAGGGGAGGGGGAGTAGCTGAAGGAGAGAGAGAGGAGGAAGGAAGAGGGAAGGGTAGGAGGAGAGTTAAGGGGGATTGGAAGGGGAAAGGGAGAAGCTGGAGGAAAGTGAGAGAGAGAGAGAGAGAGAGAGAGAGAGAGAGAGAGAGAGAGAGAGAGAGAGAGAGAGAGAGAGAGAGAGAGAGAGAGTGAAAAAAGAGGGAAGAACGAGAAGGGAAGGAGAGAAACTGGGAAGAGAAAGATGGGGAAAGGAATTTGAGGAGGAGGAGGAGGGGTGGTAGAGGTACAGAAAGAGGAGGAAAGGAAGAAAAAAGGATTAGAAGGAAGAGAAGAGGGGGAAGGAGGAGGAGGAGGAGGATGGAGAGGAGGAAGAGGAGGATATGAGACATGGAAGGGAGGGTGAGAAGGAGGAGGAGGACGACGACGAGGGAAAGGGTGAGATGAGGCGGAGATGAAGGATAGAGTGGCATCCGGAGAATCTTCATCTAGAGAGAGAGAGAGAGAGAGAGAGAGAGAGAGATTACCTCATCCCACCACAATTAATTTCTTGAAAACTGAATAAAATCTTGATTGTTGGATCTCTCTCTCTCTCTCTCTCTCTCTCTCTCTCTCTCACACACACACACACACACACACACACACACACACACACACACACACACACACACACACACTCACTATTTTAGGGTCTCTCAGTTTCTTATGTTAATTCTGTCTCACTATTTTTCCGTGTTGAAATCTGTCTGTCTGTCTGTCTGTCTCTCTCTCTCTCTCTCTCTCTCTCTCTCTCTCTCTCTCTCTCTCTCTCTCTCTCTCTCGCGGAAGGCAGGCTGAGGTAGGGGTAAGGCAGAGTGAGGAAGGCCGAGGTGGGGGTGAGGCAGGGTAAGTCAGGGAGAGGCAGGGGAAGAAAAGGTGAGGCAAGAGGGAAGCAGGGTAGAAACTTGTAAGGCAGGGAGAGGTAGGGTGAGACAAGGTGAGGAAGAGTGAGGCAGGGGTGAGGCAGTGAGGCAGGGGTGAGG
>NC_136977.1:41840949-42143717 GCF_032717465.1 Coenobita brevimanus
TAGTCGGCAGCCTTAATGTAGAGGGATTTAATTGTGCTGATGGCGTCTACATGGGAGGGATTTTAAGATGGAATGAAGGGCTGCAAGTGAGTCAGGGGGAGATGAAATGACACCTTTTCAGTGGCTTTCATATAGTGTTAATTCCGGTGGTACACCTGAGCTACATTAGGATATAGGAATGTGTTAAGAAAGGATGAGATTATGTAAAGGAGGGGCAAGATGTGGTACCAGGCAGTATCTATCTTTCTATCTGTCTATATATCTATTTGTCTTTATCTGTCTATCTGTCTGTCTACTGTTGTATAACCCAGGTCATTTTGGTTGAGCATAACCGTGGACCACAGGTAAGCGACTCCTTCTGTGGGTCTGTCCAGCAGGTGCAGTACAGTACATACGCCATGTAGGGAAACGACACCCTCTTGTAGTACACAGTACCTCACCAGGGTCGAACCAAGGCCCTTCCCCACGGCGAGGTGTAGGGAAATTTCAGGAGGTTTGGCTCTCAAGTGGACGCCGCAGCTGCCTCATGCTACCCAGGGGCTCCTCGACAGCACGTATTTATACATGTGTAGGCAGACAGACAGACAGATATATAGATAGGTAGGGAGGTAGGTAGGTAGGTAGATAGGTAGGCAGATGGGTAGATAGGTAGATTGATAGATAGATAGACAGATGAGATGGATGAGGCTGGAAGGTAGGCCAAGAGATCACGCAGGAAAAGGGGGGAGGCTGCGTAACACCATTTCCTTAGCAATTTAATTTCTGATATGGCTGGTTAATAGGCTTATATTCTCGTCGGGTAAGGAAGCTCCCCAACACTTCTTCCTTAGCGATTTATTTTTGGATAAGGATGGTGACTCGTATTCATGTCGGGTAAGGAAGCTCTCTAACACCTCTTCCTTAGTGGTTTATTTTTGGATATGCCCGTTAATAGGCTTTTATTCTCGTCGGATAAGGAAGCTCCCTAACACCTCTTCCTTAGAGATTTATTTTTGGATATGACCGAATAGTATCCTTTTGTACGTTATTTATGCTGATGGCAATATTGGAAGGATTTATGTAGCACAGATGAGGACAGTAAGGTGTAATAAGCAAAATAAATCGCTTTGGAAAAGGTGTTAGGGAGCTTCTTCAATCGACGATAATACAGCTCAGAGTTAGATATGCACTCAAGTCATTCCTTACCTGAAGAAAATCGTCTGGAGATAGGAAGAGAAAACGAGATACCTTTTTAATCGTCTTGAAGGGGTTACCTGAGACGCTTTAAGTCCTTAGAAGACGATTGGCCACTTCTAAGATGAATAAAATCGTGTGGCCGGAACAGCAAGAAAATGAGTCAGCTTTGGTGGTTTGGAGGGGTGGTGTAGAATGTGCTGAGTCCTTCTGGCACAGGTAAGGCTCATTAGGCTGGCATTTAGAACTACAGGTGACATACAGATTAGTTCCATAGAAATTCGTGTATTTTTTGCCTTTACAGGTATGCATAGCTTTCCATATATATATATATATATATCGAATACTATGCAGGTGAGGTTAGGAAGATTCTCTCTCTCTCTCTCTCTCTCTCTCTCTCTCTCTCTCTCTCTCTCTCTCTCTGACAAACGATTGAGAGCTCTTACCGCATTATTCTGAAACATTTGCTGGTTCCCGTATATCGCCTCAGTGGGTTTCAAAAGCTATCGTTCACCGTCCCATAAGTTATCGTAATGACCTGGGTAGATATGAGTGCCGTAATGAAGAGTAGCAATAGGTAAAGTTCCATGTTTTTATTTATTTATTTTTTTACCTGAAGATTGGCACACCATTACGTTTCCTTACATTCCAAATTTTGTTGCTAATATTTTCGTTTATTCCCTAGAGACTTAGTTCACAATATTATAATCACTTTGTCATAAAGACTCTCTCTCTCTCTCTCTCTCTCTCTCTCTCTCTCACACACACACACAGGTATGCGGTTTAATCATGTCACCTGTCTGCTACTAGTGTCAGGTTATTTAACTTTTCCCATGATAGGTGTTGTAATTTTTTCCCACCCTGTTAGGTGTTGTTTTCTATTGTTTTTATCACCCTGTAAAGTGTTCTCCCAATTTTTCTGTACAGCTCATTGCAAGACTGCTTTGGATTCCCCCCCCCCTTTTTTTTTTTTAAGAATATTGTATATCTGCCTCTTAATGCTGGGCACGTTTTTGAGACAGCTAGGTTTGTGTGGTCTGTATATCTGTGTAATTCTGACTAAAGCAGATCGATTTGGGAGGAATTTCAACGAAGAATGAGTAGTGATCCACGAAGGAATTTCAACGAAGAATAAGTAGTGATCCAAGAAGGAATTTTAGATCGACATTGAGTTCCAGTGTTCTAAATTTATCCAGCTCTAACCCTCCTCATACACGTACAAGAGCCGTTCCTTACCCGTCGTTAAAGTGTCCCTCCTCCCAGCCAGCCAGCCGATCCCGGGGTTTGCACGGCGTTAAGGAAAATCGTGGCAGACCATGAAACAAGCCCGTATCGATTGGCGGCCGGCAGGAAAAAAAGGGAAAGAGTAGTAAAAAAGTGGAGTAAATTGTAAGAAAATGAGATCGGATTTCGGAGTCAGCGTTGCATGGGGGTGGTTTTTGTGCTCTCTCTCTCTCTCTCTCTCTCTCTCTCTCTCTCTCTCTCACACACACACACACACACACACACACACACACACACACACACACACACACTTCATTGCTATTCCTTGGACACTCCTATGAACGAAATTTTATGGGGTGAGTGTACGTGTTATAGAGGAAATATTTTTGAAAATGGTCCAAAAAATATGAAAGAAAAGGGCATGAAGATTGTGAAAAAGAAAAAGTGGAGAGAGAGAGAGAGAGAGAGAGAGAGAGAGATCACTGCTTCAGTCCCTCCTCAAACCCCCCTCTCTTCATCACACCTGTTACTCTTTACCTGCATCTCACCTTTGGCTGCTAATATGCCTCTCACCTGAATAAAATCTTCTCTTTAAGCGTCTTCGATTTAAGCCCCTCAATTTAAGTCCAGCTCACTATCTTAAACTTTCTTTGGAGTTAAGCCCCACTAACTAAGATTTCAGAGCATTTTACGAGCGATGGGGGTTTGATCTGAGAAACGCGATTTTTTTTTTCTGCTTTTTTTTTGTGTGTGTGTGGTATCGAAGGACATGGATTTGAGGCAGATGCAAAAAGTGATAGACTGGGAAGGGGAGAAGAGGGGAGAGTGAGGGGAAGTGGAGTGGGGAGGAGAAGAGAAGGGAAGGAGAGGAATGAGAAGATAGGGGAGGCAGAGGAGTGAGGAAGAGGAGGGGGGAGGTAGAAGAGTGAGGGGAGAAGAGAGGGAGAGGACTGTAGAGATAGGGGAGGGAGAGGAGTGAGGGGAAAGGAAGGGGGAATGAGTGAGGGGTAGAAGAGGGGCAGGGAGAGGAGTGAGGGAGAGGGGGAAGAAAGGAGAGAAATTTGAACTGGAGGGAAAACGAAGAGGGGGGAGGGATGGGGAAGGAAAGAGGAATGTGGGGTTGAAGGGGGAGGGAGGATGGAAGAGAGGGGAAGTAAGACTCAATGAGAAGGGAGAGGAAGGGGAAGGAGGAGGAGGAAGGAAAGAAAGATGTAAAGGAATGCGGAAGAAGGGAGAGGAAAGGGAGGAGGAGATGGTAAATGGAGGAGAAAGAGAGAGAGAGAGAGAGAGAGAGAGAGAGAGAGAGAGAGAGAATGAAAACTGATCTATATTTTATGCATTAATAGGGCAACATATGAAAAAAAAAAAAAAAAAAAATGGACCGCACTCTCCATCCCTCATCAGCCAGACCCAAAAAATAATATATATGAAAAGGTGAGGGCTAAAATTTGCATATATTTTGAGGGGGACGCCTTGACATTAGTAGATAAACACACCTTTACTTGGCATTAGGGTTATTACCTGGAAAATTACCTTCTCAAATTTCTCACTCTCTCTCGTTATTCTCATTCTTGGTCTTCATGTGTTTATTTTTTCCCTCTGTTCTTCTGTTATTATTATTTCCTCTTCCCTGTCTATTTTTCCTCCTCCTCCTCCTTCTCTCATCATTTCTATTCTCCTTTTCTTGCTATCTGTTTGCCTGCTTACTATTTCTGTGTACCTGCTTACTTAACAACCTACCTGCCTACCTACCTGTATATTATCTGTTTGTCTGCCTTTCTATCTATCTATCTTCGAATCTGCCTACCTACCTACCTCTCAGTATATCCATCTATCTACCTATCTGTCTGTTTATCTACTTACCTACCTGCTTGTCTGTCTCCGTACCTCTCTGTCAGTTTACCTGTTTGTCTGTCTGTCTTTCTGTCTATTTCTCTATCTGTCTGTCTGTCTTTGCCTGTCAGTAACCATCTCTATCTGTCTGTATCCATCTGTCTCCCTCCCTCCCTCCCTGTCTATCTATCAATCGATCCATCAGTCTATCCATCCATCCATCCATCCATCCATCCTTCCATCCACCCATTCATCCATCTGTATGTATCTATCTATCTGTCTATGTATCTATCCACCTACCTAGCTATCCTGTCACAAGCATTTGTATTCACACAATTCCTTTCATTCCAAGCTTTTACAATTTTTCAGCCTAATATTCCACTTTCCACATTTCTTCGCCCTATTTCCATATCGCCCTTTTTTCCGACCTCCTTATCGCCCTCCCTGTCTCTCCCTCAATTTCTCTTTCTCCCTTCTTATCAGCCAGTGTTTTTCTTGTTCTGTCTTTTATTTCTTGGCTTATAATGTTCTGTTTTCTTGGATTAATTTTTTTCTTGTTTTACCTTTTCTCTCCTATTTTTTTTTTCCCGTTTCTCGTTTTGTTTTTTTGTTTCTTAATTTTTCGTCGTAATTTTCTTTGTTTTGTTTTTGTCTTTTGTTTTTTGCTTTGTCTGTTTTGTTTTGCCTTTTTTCTTTTGTTTTGTTTGTTTTGTTTTCTTTTCTTTTGTTTTTATCTTTTGTTTTGTCTTGTTTTTGTCTGTTTTTTTTGCCTTTTTTCTTAGTTTTGTTTCGCCTTTGTTTTGTCGTTGTTTTGTTTTGCCTTTTTTCTTTTTTTTGTTTTGGTTCATTTAGTTTGTCTTGTTCTGTTTTGATTTTGTCTTTCATATTTTCGTTTTTGTCTTTGTTTTGTTTTGACTTTTTCCTTAGTTTTGTTTCGCCTTTGTTTTGTCTTTGTTTTGTTTAGTCTGCTGTGTTTTGTGTTTGTTTTGTTTTGTTTTGTCTGTTTTTCTGTTTGTTTCGTCTTTGTCTTGTTTCGTCTTTGTTTTGTTTCGTCTTTGTTTTGTTTTTGTTTTCTTTTATCTGTTTTGTTTTTGTCTTTGTTCCGTTTCATCGTCTGTGTATTATGTCCTCTTTTCTTTCATTCCTTTTGTCTTCATTCATTTCTTTCCTTTCGCTCTTCCTGTCTTTCTTCGTTTCTATATTTTCTTCCTCTGTGTCTTACGACTGTGTTCTTCCTGTGTCTTACGATTGGTTTCTTCCCCTGTGTCTTACGATTTCTTCCCGTGTCTTACGATTTCTTCTTCCTGTGTCTTACGATTGTCTTCATGCTCTGTGTCTTACGATTTCTTCCCGTGTCTTACGATTGTCTTCTTCCTGTCTTACGATTGTCTTCATCCTCTGTGTCTTACAATTTCTTCCTGTGTCTTACGATTGTCTTCTTCTCTCTTTCTCTTTTTCCTCCTCTTCGTCCGCGTTCTGTAGCTTCTCTTCCTCATAGCCCCTCCTTTTTCTTCCTTTTCTCTCCTTCTCTCTTCTTTTTCTCTCCCTTCTTTTCTCCTTCTGTCCTCTCTTTCTCTCTTCCTCCTCTCTCTTTTTGTTCTCTCTTCCTCTTCTCTCTTTCTGTATCCTATTTTTCTCTCTTCTTCCTCTTCTCTCCATCTGTCCTCTTTCTTTCTCTCTCTCTCTCTCTCTTCTCTCCTGTCCTCTTCTCTCTTCTCCTTCCATCCACTCATCTGATTTTTCATTCACCCTTTCCTGTGAAGTTTGCATGACATTTTTTTCTGTATTCCATGGTGTTCCTTCTTAAAAATTTCTCTTCTCGGTTTCGTCTGGGGCGGTTGTGGGTGGGGGGAGCCTTTTTCTTCCATGTCTTCCCTAACACCTTTCCCTAAGCGATTTATTTAGCTAATTACACCTTACTGTCCAATTCAGTGTTACCTGAATCCTTCCTGTGTCCCCGCATTCTGCATAAATAACGTACAAAAGGACATTAACCATGACTTTATTTTAGGCTCATGGAAAAGATACCATAGTCAGCTCTGAAGCCCTGAAGAGACTATATTTCATTCACTTTAACTTGGCCCAGATTTTCGTCCTTTTGCAGCTTACTTCACGTAGCTCAGTGGTAGAAAAAGACAGTACTGTGCTTCTACATTCTTTCTCTAGCACTTCTTCGTGACTAGCATCATATTCCAGTGTTAATCTATTGCTCCAGCTCAGTATTCAAGAGGGAGGGATGGTAATTTTAGGCCAAGTTAGAGGAAAATGGCTAGTAGATTTTTCCTTTTTTTAATTTTTATTTTGTTTTTTTATTTTCTTACTCTTTTTTTTTTCACGTCATCCTTCTCATACCCTCAGTGTTTCCCCTCCCCTCCCCTCCCCCCTTCCCCTCTTCCCCCTTTACCTCCCTCTCCAATCCCTCTTTCATCCCTCCTTCCACACCTGTCAGCACTACCTACCTACCTACCTACCTACATACCAACCAGCCTACCTACCTACCTTCCTACCTACCTACCTACCTGTCTGCCTAATGATCTATCTATATTACTGTCTATACCAAATATTTTCCTACAGTCTCTCTCTCTCTCTCTCTCTCTCTCTCTCTCTCTCTCTCACTCACCTGTCTAGACCCCCACACGTCACCTCACCTGCTCACTCACTCTCTCAGCCAGGTAACAGGATTATTTACAGTCTTACAGGTGAGCAGGGAGGTGTCAGGCTTAGTCAGGTGAGTGTGGGGAAGGTGTGAGAATGTGGGAGTATTAGGGAGTTGGTCAGGATTGTGTGTGTGTGTGTGTGTGTGTGTGTGTGTGTGTGTGTGTGTGTGTGTGTGTGTGGTGAGGTGGGGGAAGGGGAGGGGGAGGGGGGAGGGGTGTGTAAGGTGTGGTTCCGGAGAAAGGTGAGACAACTCTTTTGGCGAAGGTGTGGGGTGAAACTTAGAGAGAGAGAGAGAGAGAGAGAGAGAGAGAGAGAGAGAGAGAGAGATTATAGGGCTGCTGTTACATAGATACACAGACCACTCATATTTACGGTCCTTAAGATTAGGTGGTCCTGGTCTTAAGTATTAATGGAGAGAGAGAGAGAGAGAGAGGATCGGCGTGTAGCTGCAACCCTGTCTGTGTATCTATATGTGTATCCATCTATCTGTATCCATCCACCCATCAATCACTCAGTCTATCTATCTATCTGTCTGTCTATCTATCTATCTATCTATCTATCAGTTTATCTTCTTTGTATATCAGAATTTATCTGTCTAGGAATTTATTTTGTCTGTCTCTGTCTGTCTACTTATCTATCTTTCTATCTGTCTGTCTGTCTGTCTATCGGTCTGTCTACTTATCTATCTTTCTATCTGTCTGTCTGTCTGTCTATCTGTCTGTCTATCTATCTGTCTATCTATCGAGCGGTTCTGTGACTTGTTATCATCGGGGTGAAGGGTGTGATTTCCATGAAGATACGAATGCACGAAAAGGCTCGCAAAAGTCCTCTCTCTCTCTCTTTCTCTGTCTCTCTGTATATCAATTTGTCTATCTGTTTATCCATATATCCTTTTTTATGCGTCCAGCTCTGTACATAGGTTCAAAAGCCCGTTCCCTAAGATGCAGCATTTCTCCTACATACCATACACCTTCACATGTTACACCTTCGGCACCAATACCCACCGTCCATACTGAATACATACAAGGGCTTTCTTATACCGGGCTGGTGTGGTGGTATTAGCGGTGGATCATGTGGTATAGCAGTATTCCTGGTGTGGCGAAATTTATCATAGTTTCCCCTCTCCTCGCTGGGAATCGAACTCAGGGTGCTTCGGACAACAGACCACCTCTCTTACCACTCGGCCACCACTTACCCATCCCCCTGTCTCTATCTGTCTATCTATCTATCTATCTGTCTATCTTGTTTTATTTATCAGTAATATTAGGAGTTCAGTATGTCAGATGTTTTCCTTATACTGCCTGAGAGAGAGAGAGAGAGAGAGAGAGAGAGAGAGAGAGAGTCATGGAATGTGTAGTCATAAGAAAAACTATCGTTACCCTTCAGAGCTACGCACTATGACACAACGACGAAGTGTTGTGGAATGACGGGACAGGAAAGTTTGTACCGCAAACCCGGTAATGTCGATTATGTGAGATACAGATATTAGAATTTGTGCTAGAGGTAATAAAAAACTAATTAGATCGTTTGGCCCCTGTGCATAGAGACAATACATTTTATTATTGGCCACCCAATTCATTAGATAAAAATAGAATGGTGTAGAGTCGGCAACACACATGCAGACGGGCAATGGGTATGTGCACCCATGCCAGACGTATGATAGTAATTCAGCCGATACAGGCCAAGTTAATAATTTTCAATCTAATAATGATATGTATTGCTTTCTGCATATAGTAAATGCAGAGCGATTATCGCCCCTTTTGCACTGTGTGACGTCTCCATAATGCATAACATGATTATACCACACCCCATCCATATTAACTCTGAAGCATCCATCTGAAGCATTTAACCACTCATCTAAAGCAAACAAATGAAGTCTTGCACCCCTCCTAGACTGTCATAAAAAAATAAAAGAAATAGTCGATGCCAATAGATTATATTCTATAGATAATAGGTGTTGAATAGTGGGAAAATAATAAACGTGGTGAGTTTCATTATTAATCCCCAGCGGGGCGCTCAAGGTAATGCAAACAAGTCCTGTAAATTTCCCCGCCATATGACTCATTCCTGCTCATTATTCCAACTCTTGTAATGGAATTGTGATAAGGCAACACCAGATAGGGGAGGGGCGAACAGCAAGGACCCGCCCACATAGCCCAGCGATCGTTCGTTTTGCATCGAACATTCTTTGGGGTTACGATAGCTTTTCTTATGACTGTACCTGCGATCACCTGATGATGATGATGATGAGGAGGAGGAGGAGGAAGAGGATGGTGATGATGATGATGATGATGATGATGAAGAGGACCACGTGGAACCATGCCCTACCGTACATACATACATACATACATACACACATACATAAATATATACCGGTACGTGCATACATACATATATGGGTACATATATACATACTGTTACGGAACAGAGAAAGATAATGTACACTTTAAGTGAGAATACGAAGAGTCACTACTGTCCCGTAAAGTTCCAGGTTCAAAACAAGAGTTAGGTAAAATTACAAGTTAAAGTTTAATGCACAAACTAACAACAAAACATTCAGGACTCATAAGGATAATGTAATGGCAAAAACAGGTTAAATATATGGTTAACTGCAATAGCCTCTATTAACACGAAATTAGCAAGAGTAAATTTATCTAAGTCAGCCCTGATAAAATGAGATACCAGATAATACTCAGTGAATGCCAGATAAATTATTACAGATACAAACTATTATCAAAAATGGCTGATAGTAAAACTTTATATAAATTACAAAAAGAACTCACTAGGCCTACAAATCAACACCTTATGCTATACAGTACAAGGAAAAAATGCAATAAGTTATACTCAAATTACACACAGCTGCTAGATGTTTGGAGATTTCTTGAGCACTCACAATAATAATATCTGTACAGGGGAGGACAGAGATGTGAACAAAATGAGGAGCAGATCTAAGTGGCAATGATGCAGAGATTGAGCTCATTATATAGGGGCCGGCAGAGCTTGATACAACTTGTAATAAGGACGCGCAAATGAAGCCACGGGGACAAAGAGATGAAAATCCCGCAAAGTATAACAGAGAGAACGACTTACTCTACTATAACGGTAGAAGGGGGGGACTGAGGCAGAACACGCTCGTGATCAAACATGCAGCAACTGTGCGTTAAAATTACACAAAGGATGATGAAATCATAGGCTATGTAACACCTCCCCACAAAGAAAAAGAAATTTACAAAGGAAATTTCTTATTATTCTAAAACAATCTGTATATGGCATTACAGACCATGCAAAGGTCTTTCCTAATGTTACAAAAAATGAGATCTCCCTAGCACGTTCAGTCATAGGTACTTGCCAGTATCCCTTTAACAAATCAAACTTACTTATGTACCTAGCCTTTCCGATCTTGTCTATGCAATCTTCCACACGAGGGAGAGGGTAAGTGTCTGTTTTGGTTATCTGATTAACACGTCTGTAGTCGATGCAAAGCCGCTGTGACCCACCTGGCTCAGGGACTAGAGTGACAGGAGAACTCCACTCGCTCTGACAGGGCTCAATCATCTTGTGGTCCAACAGGTAGCCAAGCTCCTTCTGGATGAGAGGAACTTTCACTGGGTTCACACGGTAAGGAGGCAATTTAATTGGCGTTGCGTCTCCAACATCGACATCATGCATCAACACAGTGGTTCTTCCTGGAGTAGCACGGAACACTTGCGGGAACTCCTGCAGTAATGCCGAAAACTCCTGCCTTTCCTTGGGAGGTAGATGAAAAAGCTTAGTCTGGAGATCATTCATGATATCAGGATTCTTCCCCAAACTATCACTCAGGCTCATACTGCATGGGAGAGCTTCACTTGCAGACTCGGGTGGAACAGCTACAGTGCAGACTGGATTATTTTCGTCCCGCCTGTGAAATAACTTTAGCATGTTGATGTGACATAGTTGCTTGTTCTTTCTACGATCTGGTGTGGCGATGACATAGTTCACATCACTGAGTTTCTTCTCCACGAAATAAGGACCACTAAACTTGGCTTGAAGAGGTTGCCCATGAACTGGTAGCAGAATCAAAACCTGATCTGGCTGAAAGTGGCGTAACCTGGACTTCTTATCATACCAAGTCTTCATCTTCTCCTGAGCAGCTCCTAAATTCTCTCTCGCCAGCTGTAAAGCAGTGGACAGCCGTTCTTTGAACTTCATCACATACTCCAGCAGGTTGACGTCATCTTCCTCCGACAGCCAGCATTCCTTGAGTAACTTAAGGGGTCCTCTTACTTCATGGCCAAACAGTAGTTCAAAAGGTGAGAAGCCCAGTGATTCATTTGGAGATTCTCTTGCGGCAAACACAACGAATGGAAGACCTTTATCCCAGTCTTTCTGATGTTCCAAACAGTATTTCTTGAGCATCGATTTGAGTGTTTGATGATATCTCTCCAACGCTCCTTGGGTCTGGGGATGGTAAGCTGAAGACGTGATCTGGGTGATGCCCAACTCTTTCAGAGACTGCTTGAAAACATTTGACATGAAATTACTTCCCGGTCTGACTGTACCTCCTTGGGCAGACCAAACTTTGTGAAGAACCCTAGCATTTCCTTAACCACGTTCTTTGCTGAGATGTTTCTAAGTGGAATGGCTTCAGGATAACGAGTAGCCATATCAATCATGGTCAACACATAAGAAAATCCTGAAGAAGTCTTAGGAAGAGGGCCCACAATATCCACCAACACACGGGTGAAAGGCGCCTCAAAAGGAGGAATGGGAACTAGAGGTGCAACCTTTTCGGTCTGATTACACTTCCCCACAACTTGACAGGTGTGACAAGACTTACAATACCAGGAAACATCCCTGAAGATACCTGGCCAGTAGAAGTGTTTCAAAATGCGTGCCACAGTCTTCCTCACTCCAAGGTGTCCTGCCAAACTGGAATCATGAGCCACTCGAATGATATCCTGCCTACAAACACGAGGGATGACAACTTGATGTACAACCTCCCATTCACAGTCGGCTGATGCTGTTGGGGGTCTCCACTTCCTCATAAGTACTCCTGACTTTACATAATAACAAGTAGAAGCACCGGCTGACTCTTCTTCACTGTAAGCAGAGTTAGCTAGACCTTTCAACTCAGGGTCAGCAACCTGCAACTCAACCAACTCTTGACGAGACAAATTATCAACACTACGGGGTACTGCCTCATCCGGTGAGTGGTCCAAATTAGCAAGAAAAGTGTCAGCTAGGATAACATCATCATCATCATTATCCTCTAAATCACCAGTAATTTTAGACTTAGCCCTAGTGACAGCACATGCAGGGAACACATCAGGGACATCACAATCCTGGGACGCAGCCACTGGCTCACTAGACAACTGAGGAGCTGGACACACTTGACTTCCACCAATATCATTTCCAAGTAAGAAAGTTACACCTGACATTGGGAGTGTCTCAACCAACCCAACCATAACGGAACCATTAACAAAACCAGACTCTAAATTCACTCTGCACAGAGGGACAGAGAAGTAATTATTCCCTACACCTTGTAAGATTACAGTTTCATCAGAGGAATTAACATTAGAGCCTAGAACACAGGTCAGCATAAGGGATTGGCAAGCACCTGTATCACGATATATTTGAACTGATTTCCTGTCATTACTGTCCAGAGGACTGACAAAACCATCAGACAGGAAATTAGCACATGAACTCTTGAGAGTGTCACCCACGTTACTGCTCAAAAGAGGAGCTCCATCATGAGAATTTAAGTTACCCCTCAAAGCAGGTTCAGTTAACTCAGTTAAAGAATTCTGGGAACTCTCAAGAGTGGACACTAGACCAATTGACTGAATATTTAAAGACTCCTTTTGTTCACATCACGCTGTCTCCTGAAACATCTCTCCGTAGTATGACCAAGCTTACTACAATAAGTACATTTACTTTTCTGAAATCTAGAGGTGAAGCTGGTATTTACTTCCTGAGAAACATCATCCTTATTCTCTTTCCTGTTACCTGTACTCTGAGTAGAGGCAACGTACTTACTCTCAGCTTTCCCTTTTTCTCTAGAATATCTCTTGTGAGTGAGAACATACTCATCAGCTAAAACTGCAGCATCAGACAAATTATCTATTCTTTTCTCATCAAGATATAGGCTTACATCTTTATAAATACACCTCTTGAAATCCTCCAGCAAAATCATCTGCTTAAATTTACCAAAATCAGAATCCACATTCTTAGAATTTAACCACTGCTCTAACAGATCTTCTTTGATTTTTGCATACTCAACATGGGATTGCTTATCTTGCTTGTAAGTTGTCCTAAATTTCACTCTATAAGCTTCAGGAACAAGCTCATAGGCCTTAAGAATCAAGCTCTTAACTACATCATAATTATCAGATTGATCCTGAGGCAAAGATGCATAAGTTACTTGAGCTTTACCGGTGAGAACAGTTTGAAGGAGTACTGGCCAATACTCCTTAGGCCAATTAAAACCTGTAGCTACCCTCTCAAACAACTGAAAATACTTTTGTTAAATCAGATTCATTAAAAGGAGGGACAAGTTTAACATTTTTAGCCACATCAAAATCATCAGAGCTAGATGATCCAGTTCCACCTTGTTTCATGCGATACTCATGGTCTGCCTGAATCCTGGCAAGTTCAATTTGTGCCTGAGCCTGTACCTCTGCCTCTTGAATACGAGCATTTGCCTCATTAACACGAGCCTCCTGCAGGGCTAGCTGTAACTTAGCTAATTCAATCTGCGTTTGCTCATTTGGAGGAGTTACATTAAACAAGCTTTCATTAATCATGGCAACAATCTGATCTTTAGACTGATGAGAGCGAACAACAAATCCCAATTGTTGAGCAACAATCTTAAGTTCATTCTTTGTTCTGTTTTCTATATCACACACTGTTTGCACATTTGACAAAAAGTCCTTGGCTTCATCAAGTGTAGTAATAGTAGACATAATTAATAAGAAACAGTCACAAAATATCAAGCAATATCCTTATGATAATATCCTGAATATCCTGATATGAGGTCGCCAAATTTATGTTACGGAACAGAGAAAGATAATGTACACTTTAAGTGAGAATACGAAGAGTCACTACTGTCCCGTAAAGTTCCAGGTTCAAAACAAAAGAGTTAGGTAAAATTACAAGTTAAAGTTTAATGCTCAAACTAACAACAAAACATTCAGGACTCATAAGGATAATGTAATGGCAAAAACAGGTTAAATATATGGTTAACTGCAATAGCCTCTATTAACACGAAATTAGCAAGAGTAAATTTATCTAAGTCAGCCCTGATAAAATGAGATACCAGATAATACTCAGTGAATGCCAGATAAATTATTACAGATACAAACTATTATCAAAAATGGCTGATAGTAAAACTTTATATAAATTACAAAAAGAACTCACTAGGCCTACAAATCAACACCTTATGCTATACAGTACAAGGAAAAAATGCAATAAGTTATACTCAAATTACACACAGCTGCTAGATGTTTGGAGATTTCTTGAGCACTCACAATAATAATATCTGTACAGGGGAGGACAGAGATGTGAACAAAATGAGGAGCAGATCTAAGTGGCAATGATGCAGAGATTGAGCTCATTATATAGGGGCCGGCAGAGCTTGATACAACTTGTAATAAGGACGCGCAAATGAAGCCACGGGGACAAAGAGATGAAAATCCCGCAAAGTATAACAGAGAGAACTACTTACTCTACTATAACGGTAGAAGGGGGGGACTGAGGCAGAACACGCTCGTGATCAAACATGCAGCAACTGTGCGTTAAAATTACACAAAGGATGATGAAATCATAGGCTATGTAACAATACATACACACACATACCGGTACATCCACCTATCTATCCATACATACTGTACATATACATTCATACAGTAACTAACATCCATACATACATAAAGCAGGACATACATACATACATACATACATACAGTCACGAAAGCCGTCTCCAGCAGCCGGCTTTGGGAGCCGGCTTTCTGGATTAAGCCCTATAGGGAGCCGGCTTTACTGAGAAGGAGGGAAAGTGCTCTGCCCCTTCACCCCAAGGATCCTTTATTTGGCTTTATTTCGTACGGTTTTACTGAGTTTCGGACAAAAATAGAAAAGAAAGTAGACGGGAATATTATCTAACCTTTTTTTTTTTTTTTTTTTTTTTTAATATAATGGTTGTGGTGTGGTGTGGTGTGCTGTGTGTGTGTGTGTGTGTGTGTGTGTGTGTGTGTGTGTGTGTGTGTGTGTGTGTGTGTGGAGAGAGAGAGAGAGAGAGACCGACCACGAACAGACAACAAAGCAGAATCAGCTGTTCAGTTTACACACATACTCAGAGCATAAACTTAACGACAGGACAGACTGTAGACGTTTAGATAACCACACAGTAGGAGAGAATAGATAGCAGTGATAGGGAGACAGATAGGGAGACAGAGAGAGACGAGAGATAGATAAGGAGGGAGGGAAGACAGCAGATAACAGGGAGATAGTCACACAAAAAAAGTCTTAATAATGGAGATATTAAGATGAAGAAAACCTGGGGGCATCGTATTCTGTCCTCCGGACCTTTTATATTCACGTCATCCGATCTCTGGTGGACTACAGCGCCATCTGTCTGACTGGACTCACTCCACCAGTATCTCGATCCCTGGAGGTCATACAGAACGATGCACTCCGTGTCATGCTGGGCGCTCCACGTTGGACCCGGGTCATTAATCTGTGAATGGAAGGTGGTTTGCCATCTCTGACACATCGTATTGCGCTACGAGTGGTGCTCATCACTCTGCAACTGGTGCAGTGCCGGCCCCACCTGCCTGTCTCGGCCCTCTTAAAACGGCTTATGTGCCGACCACCTGCGCAGGCCCCTCAGCGTGACTGGGCCCGCAATACAGCTGCTATCGTTCATGGGTTGGGAGTTGCTGCGAGCCTTTGTCACGATCCAGACTCTCCCTTTCCGGGATATGCAGAACCACCACCATGGGATCCCCCACTTTTTCACATTCTTGGTCCCTCGGAGGCTAAACCTCGCTTCATCTTTCCGGCACTCCTTCGTCAGGAGGGTCTAAGCCGAGTAGCGACTCTGGCTTTACTGGACTCGGCCATCTATTTCATTGATGGCTCAGTTTCATCTGATGGCGCTGCTGGGGCGGCCTTTGTTTCTGGGTAACTGGTAGAATCTTGGCGACTCTCCCAGTGTGTCTCCACTTTCCAGGCGGAGCTTGCTGTTATCTTGGGTGCTTTGCACCATGCCCATCACCATCATCACCATCGAGTCATCATTCACACCGATTCTCTTTCCTCCCTTCAGAGACTCCGCTCTTTTTCACCTCGAGACAAATATCTTTCTTCTGACAGTTATCCACACATTTGCATCCCTTCTTGTCCGCAGGGGCGCAAATATCATCCTTCACCGGCTCCCTGGACATGTTGGTATCCGCGGCAATGAGCTTGCGGATGACGCAGCACGATCAGCTTGCTCTCTCCCTGACATAACATTCCCACTGCGCCCCGGCCCCTCGCACCTCATCTGCACTCTAACTGCTACCATCGGCGGGCAATCTCTAGAGGACCATAGGCTTTGGGTAACGGAGGGCTCTCACTCTGCTACCTGGTATGCCACTGCCACTTCCTATTCTCTGCTATCACCCCCCCCCCCAAGTATACCTAATTATCTTCTAGTGAGGCTCCGGCGCTTGCGTCTGGGGTTTCCATGCTATAGACAGATTGTTGGCGCAGAGCCAGACCCGTGCACCAATTATCTAGCCAGATCTGAGGAGCCACTCCATCATTATCTGCTTAACTGCCCTGCCACTACCATGCTCAGGCCGCAACATGACACAGCCCTGGCAAGGTCTGGGGATGACTTTATGGATGCTGCTGGCATTGTCGCCCGTGCTCCTCTCAACATTCTACTCCACACGGTCAGGGACTACCCTCCCCTTCGATAACTTAAGTTTGCGCTACTCATGCGCACCTCTGACGGGCTCTCTTGTTTGCCCGTGTCCCTACGTTATATTGTGGGGCGAATATCCCAACAACAACAACAACAACGAAGAAAACCGTCTGGAGAAAGCAAGAAGGAAGCCAGATAAGACGTCATGATGTTGAAGGGGTTAATGGGAAGGATATTGGAGGCTATAGCTATTAAATGGTCCCTAGTCGCCTGCCCCTTAACTACCAATTGACACTCTTGTTCTTTCCTTCTTTCCCTTTTGCTGCTCTTCCGTTCCCTTTAGCCCTGTTTTTAATCTCTGCCTCCCTTCGTCCTTTCCCCTTCACCAGCTTCCTTCCCCTCTTCCCCTCCCCTTCCTCTCCCCCCCTTCCTCTTTCTTCCTCTCACCCCTCTTTCTCTTTTCATGCTCCCTACCTATTCTTCTTCCTCTTATCCCTTCTTTTTCTCTTCTCATCGCCCCCTTCTCTTTCTCTCCCACTCTTTCCTCCCCTCCATTCCCCTCCCCATTCCTCCACCTCCCCCGTCTCTCCTTCCCCAGTCTCTCCCCCCCCCTTCTTTTTCCACTTCCTTCCCACTTCTCAGCCTCTTCTCTCATTTCCACTCCCACTCCCTCATTCCTCCCTTTATCCCCCCCTCCCTCCCTCCCTCCTTCTATTCCCCCAACCCCCCTCTTCTTTCCCCACCTAGTCTACCCTCTCCCCTCTCCCCACCTTCCCTCAATCATCCTCCCCCTTCTGCCGTCAAATGAAGGTGAGTAATAGCCTCTAACAATCAATTAACCTGCCACTACCTGATGGAACCGGAGGGAGGAGGGTCAGTGGGTGATTACTGAGTGAGATGAGTGAAGGGATGAGATAAGTTTGGTGAGCTGAGTGAGTTGAGTGAAGGGATGAGATAAGTTTGGTGAGCTGAGTGAGCTGAGTGAAGGGATGAGATAAGTTTGGTGAGCTGAGTTGAGTGAAGGGATGAGATGAGTTTGGTGAGCTGAGTGAGTTGATTGAAGGGATGAGATGAGTTCGGTAAGCTGAGTGAGTTGAGTGAAGAGATGAGATGAGTTTGGTGAGCTGAGTGAGATCAGAGTGAGGTGGATTGATGAGTATTTTGAGTGAGTGACAGGTGTGTGAGTGAGAGGAGTTGATATGAGACAGGTGGGTGGGTGGGTGTGACGTGTTCAGGTGGGTGTGGGGAGGGTAATGAGTAAGATGAGTGATATGAGGAAATGAGTTAGGTAGGTGAAATGAATAGGGTGTGTATAGTGTAGCTGGGAAATGCCTGGTAGTTGTGTGTGGAGATGATAGTATGGATGAGCATTATTATATACGAATTAAGCCTAAGAATAGTTATAAATATGAGAGAGAGAGAGAGAGAGAGAGAGAGAGAGAGAGAGAGAGAGAGAGAGTTTTGGATTATTTCTTTTTGAGCATTTAAATCTCCGGCGTAAATTTCTACTAATAGCCTCTCTCTCTCTCTCTCTCTCTCTCTCTCTCTCTCTCGGGCATCTTGTAATATGTTAGTGAGTGAATTAATCAAGTGTTAAACATGAAGTACAGAGATAAAGGGGTCATTAAGGTCAGAGAGAGAGAGAGAGAGAGAGAGAGAGAGAGAGAGAGAGAGAGAGAGAGAGAGAGAGAGAGAGAGAGATCCCTTAAAGGTCAACAAAGATAGATCATGTAAACATATCATCACTAGATATTTTCCACAATCTCTCAATTAGCCTAGCCAGTCATTTAACGCATTTTCCTGTTAATTTCTTACTCAGTTAAGGATAAATGTGGTAATTAGGATGTTAATGAAGGCAAATTACCCACCCAAAGCCTCTCTCCCAAGCTGATAAGGAGTGTCTGGAGATAAGAAGAGGTAAAATCCAAGAAAGAAGAATTAAATACCCAAGATAGAAGAGTTAAATGCCCAGAAAGAAGAACTAAATGCCCAGAAAGTAGAATTAAATGCCCAAGGAAGAAAAATGAAATGCCCAAGAAAGAATGAAATGCCCAAGAAAGAATTAAATGTCCAAGGAAGAAGAATTCAATGCCCAAGGAAGAAGAGTTAAATGCCCAAGGAAGAATTAAATGCCCAAGGAAGAAGAGTTAAATGGCCAATACGATATCGTGTTATCTTTAGTATCTCGTGTTATCTTTTGTATCATTTCGTGTTGTTTGGTTTGTTCTTGTTCATCCTACGTCCTCTGGCTCAGGTAAACAGGTGGGGGAACAGGTAGGAATTTAATTAAAGGAAGAGGAGGAAGTGGATGTGGACAGCCTGGCAAGCGATAGGTGAAAATACAGGATACAGGAAATGCTTTGTTTGTTGTGGACTTTTTTGTTGTATTTGTTGATTTTTTTGCTTCGTTTATATATATATATATATATATATATATATATATATATATATATATATATATATATATATATATATATATATATATATAGTTTATTTTTTGTTTTGTTTTGCTTTGGTTTTGTTTTGCTTTGGTTTTGTTTTTGCTTTGTCTTGTTTTGTCTTTTTTTGTTTTTGTTTTGCTTTGTTTTTTGTTTTTGTTGTTGTTGCCCTGGTTCATCTGAAATTTAAACCCAGTGGACTGCAGGTTGAAATTGTCCATCCTCTTCTGTCCACCTTCTTCCTTTTGCGGGAGAGAGAGAGATTTGTGGACCGTTTGTATAACAGGCCAGAAGAACCGTCCAGTGATGCCACCACGTGAAGGTGTCTCTCTCCAACATCTCTGAAATACGTACACATTATATGTATGTATGGATGGATGAATGAATGGCTGGATGTATATATGTACCGGGTATGTATGTATGTATGTATGTATGTATGTATATATACAGTATATATATGTATGTATGTATGCATGTGAACCGATTAACTGTATGTATGTATGTATTTATGTAGACTGATTAACTGTATGTATGTATTTATGTATGTATTTATGTGGACTGATTAACTGTATGTATGTATGTATGTATGTATGTTGTGGACGGATAAACCACTTCCATATTTAACCCCCTCATTTCGGAAATCCTCTGTACACCTGAACAAAATCGTCTAGAACAACGGGAACAAGCTAAACGAAAGGCATCATTGGTCTGAAGGGGTTAAGTGTGTGATTCAGGAAGTGAGCCAGACGTCTTGTAGCGGCCCGGTAACCAAATTAATTACCCAGTCCAGGTGTAGTACAAACAGAGCTGGGAAGGTAATTAGGTAGACAGAAGAGCAGATAAGCAGACAGGGAGTTAAAAGGCAAGCGGGGGCAGCAGACAGGTGGGCAAGCAGGTAGTTAAAGGGATGGACAGACATTTAAACCTTGTAGTTGCCAGTGCGTCCTTTAAATTTGATTTTTGCTGCTGTCGGATTTTTTTTTTTTTTTAAACTCTGGGGAAATTATAATATAGAACCAACATACATTTTAAGACCTCAAGGGGTTTCTTATAGAATAGGACACAAGGCAGGAGTGAGAGCTGTGCAAATGAGTTGTTTCTGAGAGGAACATGTGGAGTTGCATGGAGAGATAGAGAAATGAGGAAGTGCAGGAGCGTTGAAGTGTTGATGTGTTTGAGAGTGCTGAGAGAAATACGTTGAGATGGCTTGGCTGTGTGAGAGGATGGGGAGAGACTTACTTGAAGAATGTATGTGAGTGAGGTGGACGAGGAGTGGGAGACCAAGAATGAGATGGAGGGATGGAGGGAAGAGATAATATGAAGGGGTGGGTGTGAGTTGGAGAAAGGGCAGCGAAATGGTAGAGGACAAGGCTACGAGGAGGCGATTTGTTTGTGGCCACGCCTTACGGAATTAAGGCGTCTAGCAACAGATAGATAGATAGATAGATACCGTAGATAGATAGATAATAGATTATATATTTAATCGCCCGTAGTGTTATGTGATTTTAATCAACGTAGAAGAGTGGAGAGGTTAATTCATTCATTCATTCATTGCCAGACGCCATGTATCCCAAACGGGAGAGGTTAATTACAATCCTAATTAACCTCTCCATTGCCCTGATATATATACGAGTAATTATATCTACCGTCTGTCGATTTTACGTCCCTTAGGAGAGAGTTGTAGTAGTGAGAGACCCAAAAACATTGTCCATTACTCCGTTCAACACGTTTTAACTCTCGTCTCCGTCCCTTGAGTTTATGCATGTTTGGAGAGGGAGGTGGTAGTGAGAGCGGTAGAAACAGAGACCATTAAGCAGGGGCAGTAAGTGGGGGACAGTAGGAGTAGACAGGCACACAGGCAGACGACACTTATTGGGGGACCTGTAAGTAGGGGGGAGGTAGAGGGGATTGGAGGAAGATAAAGAAAAGACAGTGTTAGAAGAAGAAAAGTTTGGAAGAGTAGCAGGTAGAGATGATGACGATGATGATGATGATGGTGATGATGACGATGGTGGTGATGATGATGATGATGATGATGATGGTGTTGGTGATGATGATGATGATGGTGATGATGATAATGATGATGAAACAGGAACACAAGCACATAGGGGTAGTGTAGAGGACAGTGATGCTAAAAGAGAACACCAGAATCTTCAAGACGTCCATCAGATTTCTTTCAAGATTAGTTTGCAATTTTATTTGGTATGGTAATATTTAACATTCACATTATAATTTCGTTGTATATTCATCATTACACTCGCTGTTAACGCAACTAATATGTGCAAATCAAAATACATAGAGAAAATGAGCATTTCTCTAAATTAGGGGAAACTAAAAGATATTCCTCGAGTAGTTCATGAGTAACAATAAAATGAGCTCTTGTTACCCCGCTCCCGCTCCTTCAGTTTTGTTAATTTTAGATAAACAGTAAGTATAAGAGTAAAGGGCGCTTCACTGAAAATGAAATTTAACTTAGCTTGTGTTGACAATAATAAATAAAATATCCAGTGACTGGTTTAAATAAAGCTTGAGTGAAATTATGTTCCTCTTCACTTCCATAATATGTTACTGTACTGCCCTGTTTCTCTCTGTCTCTGTCTCTCTCTCTCTCTCAGTAAACAAAACACACATTTTGCGGTCACGCACGCCGAGTGTTGCATAATTATGTGTGATTATTGTGTGTGTGCGTGTGTGTGTGTACGGTTATGGGGCGTACCGGACATACACACACACAATGGGAAGGAATTTTTATGAGCGGTTCTCATGTGTATATACGTGTTTGTACCCTGCTATGTATGTGTGTGTATGTATTTGTACCTATGTGTGAACCTGTGTGGAAGCTTATGTGTGTTGTAATTCTTGTGTGTGTGTGTGTGTGTGTGTAAATACAGCTGTGTTGATGTCTGAATGTGTTTGTTGAGAGAGAGAGAGAGAGAGAGAGAGAGAGAGATTGTCTATTTAAATAATTATTTTTAACATATATATATATATATATATATATATATATATATATATATATATATATATATGCCTACGTATAGTATGTATGTATGTATTTATGTATGTATCTGTATGTGTATATAATGCCTGAGTCACCGCCAGTAACTGGGGTGAGGTGACAGGCCTTGCTTTCACCCCTAACCTCTCCCCTTCCCGCCCCTCCCCACCTCTTCCCCGACCCCATCCCCTCCCTAGTCGTCCTTCGTATCCCTCTCCTTTCATCCTTCGCCCTTCCTCTCTCTCTCTCTCTCTCTCTCTCTCTCTCTCTCTCTCTCTCTCTCTCTCTCTCTCTCTCAACAGTACAAAAAAGTACCATCATTTCGTTATATCTTGCAGTATACCTAAGATTATACCAGCATCTTTGTCCTTATTTTTTTAATTATAAGAAGATTGACAAGAAACAATACGTCTTCCCATCTATCTATCTATCTATCTATCTATCTATCTATCTATCTATCTATATATATATATATATATATATATATATATATATATATATATATATATATATATATATATATATATATTCTCCTTACTATCCATCTTGCCTAAATCTTACGAGGAGATTTTGTTACTAAGATTTTCGTAAGATTTCTGTACTAGGTAGAATGTGCCCTTGTTTGTTTGTTTATTTTCTTATATTGATTTCTCGGCATTATTCGTTTCACCTGTCAATCAGCGCCTTCTCCTCGTCTTAAGGTGTCTCTATCGTCTTAATCTTGGCCAGGTAAACAGACTCTCTCCTTAAGCTTGTTCCAACACCACTTCTGTGAGATTACAACATGCGAGAAACGATGAGCACACACACACACACACACACACACACACACACACACACACACACACACACACTTTCCTTGGAGCGTGACAAGCCATATCTCTCGCCTCTCACAGTGATCGTCTTAAATAACAATTGCCTTTTTCTTCCCAGGTGAGATGTAGGTGTTTGCCGTGTGTGTGTGACGGGAAGAAGTGTTTTACCTGTGCCACAAGATGCTAAAGGTGAGACCAGATGTGTGTTTTAATTTGGAGATTGTTGCCCTTTTTTCCTTTCTGTTATTTCTGCCATTTTTTTTCTTTGGTTTAGATTAGAATAAGGTGGATTTGTCTTGAAAGATATTGAAGTGTTCTTGATTTTTTCATATTTTTTTTTTTATATTTGGTACGTAAGTTTGAAGCGAATTTGATTTTTAAAATATTGAACTTTTCCCGAATTTTCTGTTTATTTTTATTTTATTAATTTATTTATTGATTGATTTTTATATGTAACCCATTTATCTGCTTTAAAAAATTACTAGGTTAGGTTGAAATGAACTGGGTTAGCAAAAACTAGTTTGCCAAAATTTGGTTAGGTTAGGACGGGTTAGGATGGGTTAGGTTACGATGGGTTAGGTTAGGATAGGTTAGGTTAGGATGGGTTAGGTTAGGAAAGGTTAGGTTGGGTAAGATTAGAGGTCAGATTAAACTAAATTAGGTCAAGGTAGGGTGAAGGAATAGTGACCCTCGATGGAATATTAATAAGGAAGGGAAAGTGTGTCTGATTGGTATGCATGAGCGAGGATGGGAGCCCTATGGTTGGCCGAAGGTGATTAGGTGTAAATTAATTAACCAAGCAGGGGTTGGTGGCCAGGTTGATTGGTGATTTGTTAAGGTGAGGAAGGTGAGCAGGAAGGGGGGGGGTGAAAAAAATTGAGGTGGAAATAATTAAGTGTATGACTGAGAGACAAATGTGTGTGTGTGTGTGTGTGTGTGTGTGTGTGTGTGTGTGTGTGTGTGTGTGTGTGTGTGTGTGTGTGTGTGTGTGTGTGTGTGTGTGTGTGTGTGTGTGTGTGTGTGTGAGAGAGAGAGAGAGAGAGAGAGAGAGAGAGAGAGAGAGAGGAAACTTCAGCCAGCAGTCCATCGGGTTCATGTTTCAGATGAACTACTACTACTATTACTACTACTTCTACTACTACTACCTTTGATGCATGTACTAATTAACAGGTGACCAGGTAAAGGTAACTTCATTCCATCTATACAAACTCTGTTCAGGTGAAACAGGTGGGCCAAAAAACAGAGTAATAAAAAGTCCTCCATCTTGTTAATAAGGTGAGTTGGGGGGGTGGGGGTGAGGGTGGGAGGTGGAGGTGGGGGGTGGGGGTGGAGGGGGGCCATTGGCGGGTCCATTCCAGCCCTCTAATTGGCTCAACGTATTCCATTTCATCTTCCAGGTAGTTCTTAGAGTCACTTACGACTGTCTTCTCTCTCTCTCTCTCTCTCTCTCTCTCTCTCTCTCTCTCTATCTAAAAATGTGTGTGTGTGTGTGTGTGTGTGTGTGTTGTATAGTAAACATAGCATTCTCTAAACCAAGACATGATATAAGAAACCAGCTTTTATATACCGGTAATTTGCCACATCAAATATTCAGTCAATCTGCAACTCCTTTCCTCCAGTCTTCACCTTCCCATTTTTTGTATCCAGTTTCCGCGCGCCGTGAGAATAGTTCCTGTCCCGTGAGAATAGTTCCTGTCCCGTGAGAATAGTTCCGGCCCCGTGAGAATAGTTCCGGCCCTATAAGAATAGTTGGGGTCCCTTGAGAATAGTTGGGGTCTTGTGAGAATAGTTCCGGCATCATGAGAACAGTTCCGGCGCCATGAGAATAGTTCCGGCGCCGTGAGAATAAAGTAGCTGGCGTTAGGTGCAAAGAACACTAGAGTTGTATAGACCTGGGAGGGTTGGTGGTGACATTATTATTATCATTATTATTATTATTATTATTATTATTATTAGTAGTAGTAGTAGTAGTAGTAGTATCATTATTTATTTTTATGTTAACTTTGACGTTATGCTAAAGCTGTACCGATCATGAAGGGGTCGAAAAGAGGAAAAACAAAGCATCTATCCATCCATCATCCAATCCTACGTTGCCCCATGAGGAGCGTAGGAGCCCGGGGCTAGGCAGTTGGTCCTGACATTTAAGATAAGTGACCAACCTCACTCATCCCTGAGTGGCATTACGTGAGCAATAAACCCCAACCACCCTTTGGATATAAACCTTCACCGGCTCAATCCGACTGGAGCACAAAATTACCCACTAAACCACCAGGCACCAAAATTTGGTTATATGGTTACCACCCAGCGTAGTAAATAGTTTCCTGGTGTACAGGAAACCATTTGGTTTGTCACTCAGTGTAGAGTCGCCCATAGGCAGAAGGATGAGGAAAGAATGAAGGAATGAAAGACAGAAGAGGGAGTGTAAAGTCACCCGTAGGCAGAAGGACGAGGAAAGAATGAAGGAAAGAAAGATAGAAGAAGATGGAAGGAAAGAAAGATGGAGGAGAGGACAGGGCAGACACCCGAGAGCAGCACTACATCGAGTGAGTGGATGGTGAGCGCCCCCACCTACCGCATAAAAACAAAGCATATTTAATACAAAATAAACCAGAAAAACTGTAACAAGCCATATATTAATTTTAGAGGGCCATTTTTCTGCCCTGCTTATCTTTCCCTTATTTTATTTTTATTTTTGTTTCTACTCTACATTCTCCCCCCTCCCCCTTCTCCCTTTTCTCTCTCCCTCCTCCCCCTGCCCCTCCTCGTTAACCCCTGACTCAATTAAATCTCTTATCAATGCTCGTTAAACTCGCTTCCTTATCACCGCCTTTGGTCCCCCCTCCCCAGGACCCCACCATCTTGGGACCATCTTGAGAAAGTTGGCCAAGAGGAAGAAGGAAAATATGGGGCTCTTCTAGGCGGGTTGGAATATCATCTGTAAGGGTTTGTTGATGAGTAGGGACGTTATGAGCTTAGTATAGTTAAGGTGTCAGGAATGAGGTGTAGAGATCTTGTTCTCTCTCTCTCTCTCTCTCTCTCTCTCTCTGTCATATCTATCTGTCTATCTATCTACCTTCTATCTCTATCTGTCGAGGACACAACAGGTGAGATAGATACTCACAACGGGACTAATTAATACAGGTGAGGTTATATTATTTTTTAATCGCGATAATTCTAGGCAATTTAATTAACCTAAGAAGAGTGAGAGAGAGAGAGAGAGAGAGAGAGAGAGAGAGAGAGTAATGTGTGTGTGTGTGTGTGTGTGTGTGTGTGTGTGTGTGTGTGTGTGTGTGTGTGTGTGTGTGTGTGTGTGTGTGTGTGTGTGTGTGTGTGTGGTCCTGCCTCACAGACAATTCAACCCACACGGCTGATTTACGGGCAGAAGGAATTTTTTTTTCGCCCATCAGGTCAAAAGGTTGGTTGAGGGTGGGACGGTTTATGAGAAGGGAAGGTGTGGGGTGGGAGGAACTGGGTGTGGGTGGGGCTGGGTGTGAGGTGTGAGTGTGGGATGGGAGAAGCTAGGTGTGGGGTGTGTTGTGGGTGTGTTGTGTGGGTGTGTGGGGTGGGTGAGGATGGCTTTGTTATGAGGTCAGGTAGGATGGGTTGGGGTTTGGGTGGGGATTGGATAGTTATGAGTTGGTGAGGTGTGGGGTGGGTGGTGTGGGTGTAGGTGTGGCTGTGGGGGTGGGATGGATGCTGTGGGTGTAGGTGTGCGTGTGGGCGTGGTATGGGTGGAGTAGTGTGGGTATTGTGAGAGAGAGTTATGTAGATTGTGGAAGTGTGAGGTGGATTTTAATGGAGTGGAATGGGTTGGTGTGGAGGTGGGGTTGGGTAGTGTGGGGTGCAATGGGGTGGGTATTAGGTGGATAATAAGGGTGGGTATTGGGTGGATATTAGAGGATTGGGTGTGGGGTGCATGGGGTTGGGTGGGAAGTGGAGAGTGGTGGAAGGGAGGTAGTATGTGGGTGTGGAGAGGGTGGAGGTGGATTGGGTGGATTGCTCTTGTTATTTCCACACATTTTATTCTGCCCCCGAAAACCCCCTCCAGGTGAGGTGGTTAAGGCTTCCTCTAATTATTATTATTATTATGTGGAGAGGATGGAGGGTGAAAGACTGACGAAGAGAGTGTATGTGAGTGAGGTGGAGGGGGAAAGAGGGAGGGGGAGGCCGAGGATGAGATGGAGAGATGGGGTGGAGAGGTATATGAGAGAGGGGGGTGTGAGTTGGGAGCAGGGGAGTGAAATGGCGGGGGACAGGGCGACTTGGAGGCGATTTGTTTGTGGCCACCCCAAACGGGATTGAGGCGTCTGGCAATAGATAGATAGATAGATAGATTATTATTATTATTATTATTATTATGTGGTAGGTGGGGGCGCTCACCATCCACTCACTCGATGTAGTGCTGCCCTCGGGTGTCTGCCCTTTCCTCTCCTTCATCCTTCTTTCCGTCCATCGTCTCCTGTCTTTCCTTCATTCTTTCCTCGTCCTTCTGCCTACGGGTGACTTTACACTCCCTCTTTTGTCTTTCCTTCATTCTTTCCTCCTCCTCCTGCTTGTGGGTGACTCTACAATGAGTGACAAGCCAAATGGCTTCCTATACACAAGAAAACCATTTACTACGCTGGGTGGTAACCATATAACCAGATTTTGGCACCTGGTGGTTTAGTGGGTAATTAAGGCGCTCCAGTCGGATTGAACCGATGAAGGTTTATATCCAAGGGGTGCTTGGGGTTTATTGCTCATGTAATGCCACTTAGGGATGAGTGAGGCTGGTAACTCTCATCTTAAATGTCAGGACCAACTTGCCTAGCCCCGGGCTCCTACGCTCCTCATGGGGCAGCGCAGGACTGGATGATGATGATGATGATGATGGTGATGATGATGATTATGATGACTATTATTATTATCATCATCATCATCATTACTTCTGCTGCTACTACTACTATTACTACTACTACTGCTTCTACTACTACTATTACTTCTACTACTACTACTACTGTTACTACAACTGCTACTACTAGTACTAGTACTACTACTACTACTACTACAACTGCCACTGTCATCATCATCATTTACTACTACTGCTACTACTAGTACTACTACTACTACAACTACCACTGTCATCATCATCATCATCATCATCATAGCCACCCACTAAGGAATTTATTTTTTATTCGCTTAAAGGAAAGGATTACGGGACGGTTTGAGAGAGAGAGAGAGAGAGAGAGAGAGAGAGAGAGAGAATCCTTTAGTTTCTTTCTTTCCTTATGTTCCACGTCTTTGTTGCTTCCTTGTTTCTTTATTTTCTTCTGTTCTTTGTCTTTCTCGTCTCTCCATTTTCCCCTCCGACATCCCGCTTGTTGGGAAGATGCGACACACACACACACACACACACACACACACACGAGAGAGAGAGAGAGAGAGAGAGAGAGAGAGAGAGAGAGAGAGAGAGAGAAGGGGGGGGGAATACGAAGAAAGAGATCACGAGAGAGAGACAAAGACTTCTGCAGGTGATATGTAGATTAGGTGTCAGGGGAGGGAGGTGAAGGAGAGGGGAAAGGGGAGAGAGACATAAAGGGATGCAGAAGGGAGGGAGGGAGGGAGGGAGGGAGAGAAGGATTGGGAGGGCGATGGAGGGAGGAAGGAAAGGAGAAGGACAGAAGAAGAGGGAAGGAAAAGATTGATGGAAGCGAGGGATATGGAGGAGGGGAAAGGGGTGGGAAGGAGGGGAGAAAGGGGAATGGAGAGATTTAGAGGAATCTAGGAGGGAAGGAGGGATGAATAAGGAGGCAGAAATTTGAAGGAGAGGCAGAAGGAGATAAGAGGGAGGGAAGGGAAGAGGGAGTGGGAAGGAGTGAGGGGAGTGAAGGGGAAAAGGAGAGGGAGAAAATGAGGGTGGATGGAAGAGAGGCGAAGGGAGAAGGAGGGAGAAGACAGAGGGAGAGCCAGAAAAGGGATGAAGGAAGGAGGAAGGAGCGAAGACGTGAGAGGAGAGGAGAGGAATGAAGGGACAGTGATGAGGAAGGAAGGAGGGGAGAGAGAGAAGGAAACAGGAAGTACTCGTAGGTAAGAATGAGCGAAGGACGGAAAGTGAGGGAGAGAAAGACGAGAAGTAAAGTTGGAGGAGTACAAAGGCGTGCAAAGGAGTACAAAAAGAAAAAAAATATAGTAATAGATCTGATAGCGTCTTGAAGATGTTTGTTATACAGAAGAATATTTTTTTATGCAAGGAAGAAGGAACCAGAGACTAGAATCTATGATGTCTGTCAGTGAAGGAAGAGAAGGAGGGGAGAGAAGGAGAGGAAGGGAGGAGAGAAGGGAGAGGAGGAGGGAAGGAAGGAACGAGGGAGAAAGATAGAAGGGAAGGGGGAAGGAAGATAAGTGAGGAATATCGGTAGAGAAGAAAAGTAAATAAATGGGAAACGACTCAGAAGAGGAGGAGGAGGAGGAGGAGGAGGAGGTGGAGGAAAAAAAAAGATTACGGTTAAAAAAAAATGATGATGATGATGATGACGACGAAAAAGCAAGGGGGAGTGGAATAAGAAAGGTAAAGAGTGAAGAAGAGTTGAAAAAAGAGAGAAGAAGAGAGGACATGAAAGCAAGAAAAGGGTGTGGTTGACCTCTCATGACCTGACCCCCCTTAGTTCTGCATGACCCCACCCCCTTGACCCCCCCATGACCCCCCCTGAAGCGTGACCCCATTATGACCCCCCGTGACTGAGATGGAGGAGGAGGAGGGAGGAGGAGGAGGATATGAAGGAAGTTTGATGATGATGATGGGATGTGAAATGAAGGGAAAGTAGGAATTTGAAGGTTTTGTGTGTGTGTGTGTGTGTGTGTGTGTGTGTGTGTGTGTGTGTGTGTGTGTGTGTGTGTGTGTGTGTGTGTGTGTGTGTGTGTGTGCGCGCGCGCGCGCGTGCCGAGCGGGAAATTATGAAGGACGGAGATTGGACAGATGAATAGAAGGGATATTGGATGGAAATTGAAGGAGGGGAGGGTGATTGGTAAAGGAAGTAGATTTGAGAAAGAGAGAGAGAGAGAGAGAGAGAGAGAGAGAGAGGTACACACACACACACACACACACACACACACACACACACACACACACACACACACGACAGTGGGAGGGAGGGTGACAGCCACGATATTTCTCCCATGCTGGTGATGTACGGAGGGAGAAAAAAATACGCACGGACACACACACACATAA
The DNA here is from genome assembly GCF_032717465.1 of Coenobita brevimanus. Lineage (NCBI taxonomy): Eukaryota > Metazoa > Arthropoda > Malacostraca > Decapoda > Coenobitidae > Coenobita > Coenobita brevimanus. The sequence goes on from NC_136977.1 coordinate 41,871,191, forward strand.
ATACATTCACACACACACACACACACACACACACACACACACACACACACACACAGCTGAGGTTTGTTTAGACTACAGCAGCACGGGGAATGTAAGTACATACTCTGTACTTTTAGTATTGCAAAATGGATACATACTTTAGTAAAGCAAATTTGGAAAAGAAAAGGGATAAAGGTAGAAAGCAAAATGATGATTTCTACCAAAAACTGGTTGAAGTGGAGACTCACAATAGACTGGTTGAACGAGTACACAAACTAGAAATGGCTTTCAAAAATGAAATTGATGAAAGAAAGAAGCAGATGCACTTGCAAAAGGAAGAAATAGAAAAACTAGGAAGGGAGGCCAACAAGAAATACACAACCATCAGTGAACTAACAGTGGAATTGAGTACAGTTAGGAAGAAAATGAGTGAAATGGCAAGTACAGTAGTCAATCACAAGAGTGTTATGGAAGAGTTCAAAAATGACACAGAGACAATTAGGCAAGTAAGCAGTCTTATAGACCAGAGCAGTGATATTGAGGAGAAGATAACACAGGTGAATGAAGCTGTGGAAAGCTACAAAAATGATGTGGAAACCACGTATGCTGAAATGGTGAAAGTAAAGAAAGACTTAGAAACAAGGGTGGAGGAAAAAAGCATTAAACAGGAAGTGAAAAGAATAATCCAAAACAATCCAAAGTTAGTCAGAGATTCAGTAGATATAAACAAAGCTATAGTAATCACTGGTATAGAAGAGGAAGAAGTAAAAAACAAGATCACAAGAGACAAAAAGGAGATGGCAAATGTAATGAGCTTACTGAAAGAAGTATCAGAGGAAATCTGTAGTAAAGACATAGAGGAACACAAGAGGTTAGGGAAATACGAGAAAAGCAGGACAAGACCTCTAAAGGTGACTTTCCAGAGTGTAAACACTGTGGAAGAGATACTAAAAAATGCAAAGAATCTTATGGAAAAAGAGGAGTTCAAAAATGTATGGATAAAAAGATGCCTAACACAAGAGGAACTGGAATTACTGAAAGAGAAAAGGGAGGAAGCAAAAACAAAAAATGAGGGAAGATCAGAAGAGGAGAAGAAATTTTTTTTTACAAAGTAATAGGATTGCAGGTACGAAAGTGGTACACAAACAGGATGGAATAAAAAGGAGGAAGGTAGTAAAACCATGTCATGACAAGTATATAAACAAGGTGATAAAGTTGATGTACTCAAATGTGGATGGAATGGTATCTAAATTACTAAAGATGAATGATTATGTCAGAGAATATGAACCACAAATAATATGCCTAACTGAAACAAAATTAACACCAAGGATATCCAATGACATACTAAACTTAGAGGAATACAATATATGGAGAAGAGACAGAAATTTAAAAAAAGGAGGAGGAATTATAATATTAACTAAGAAAAATCTAAAAGTCAATGAAATAAAACTAGATATACCATCACAAGTAGAACTGATTGCAGTAGAGATCAACACATCTGAAGGGAAAGTAATTGTAGCCAATTTGTACATGCCACCCAGATCAAACACATGGGAAAGAGATGAATATGAGGACCTGGCAGAGAGTATAATTCAGAGTTTAAGATCATTACTACATAAAATGGAAGAGAAATCGGAAAGAATTATACTAACTGGAGAATTTAATACAAATATAAATTGGAATACTCTAGATATAATTAGCCAAGAAAGCTGTTGGGACCAAAATCTCCTGGATCTCGTGCAAGAGTTTTTCCTAAGGCAACATGTGAGGGAAACCACCAGAAAAAGAGAACTCGATGTACCTTCAGTGCTAGATCTAATGTTTACTAGGCAAGAAAATGATATTGACAGTTTAATATATCACCCTCCACTCGGCAAAAGCGATCATGTAGTACTAAACTATAACTTCAGTATAGCATATGACATAGTTAACAGCAATGAAAGTTACAAAAAGAGCCTAAACTATATAAAGGGAAATTATCAAGACCTAAAGAAGTATTTCTTAGTAGTTGATTGGGAAAATGAGCTTAGAGGACAAGATTTAAATGCTGTATATAAAAATTTTTGTGAATTTTATGAAATAGGAGTCCTGAAGTACATCCCACAGCACAAAGAAGCAAATAAGAAAATACAGAAATGGTTCAATACAGAATGTAAAAAATCAAAAGAAAGAAGAGATTTGTTGTGGAATAGATTCAGAAGACACAATAGTGAAAGGGCGTATAATAATTACAAACAGGCAAGAAACGATTATACAAGAATAAGGAGGGAAGCCCAAAAACAGTTGGAGGAGGATATAATAAATAAAAGTAGTGATCAACCAAAGCTGTTTTGCAGCTACATCAGAAGCAAAACTAAAGTAAAAGATATAATACAATCCATTACGGACGAGGGAATCACTTATACACAAGAGAAAATTATATGTGAAGCACTAAATAAGAATTTCCAATTAGTTTTTACAGAAGAAAAATTTTTTGAGAGGGACTATGTGGAACATGCATGTCCACACATACTACCAGATACACAAATAGCAGAAAAAGTAATACAGGAGTTAAGTAAACTAGACACAGGAAAAGCAAGTGGTCCTGATGAAATTTCATATTGGGTACTACGAGAATGTGCAAAGGAGTTAAGTAAACCATTATTTTTTATTTTCAAGAAATCCTTGAGTCAAGGTAAACTACCTGATATTTGGAAAAAAGCAAATACTGTCCCCTTATTCAAGAAAGGAAATAGACAAAATCCACTCAACTACCGACCAGTATCACTGACCAGTGTTGTAAGCAAGGTATTAGAAAAGCTTATAAGAAAAGCTTGGGTAAATCATCTAGAAGAACACAGTACGATAACAGAAAGATAGTTTGGTTTCAGAAAAGGAAAATCATGTGTTACTAATCTGTTGAGCTACTATGACAGAGTAACAAACACAATACAGGAAAGAGAAGGATGGGTGCACAGTATCTATTTAGATTTCAAGAAAGCTTTTTACACAGTACCACATCAAAGACTTTTATGGAAACTGTACCATCTAGGAGGAATTCGAGGCAAACTGTTTTGTTGGATGCAAGATTTTCTCATAAAAAGAGAAATGAGAACAGTACTAAGAGGAAACTACTCATCATGGAAAGAAGTGACTAGTGGAGTACCACAGGGTTCAGTGCTGGCACCAATCATGTTTTTAATGTATATAAATGATATAAACAGTAACACTGGAAATGAGAGCTATCTGAATATGTTTGCAGATGATGCAAAAATACAAAGGAGAAATACTAACACAGACTCTTGTAAAGAGCTACAAGAAGAATTAAATAAACTTCATGAATGGAGTAATACATGGCAAATGGAATTCAGTGTGGACAAGTGTCATGTAATCAAGTTTGGCAAAAGTGGAAAAAGACCTGATTGGGATTATAAGTTAGGAAATAAAACCCTATACACATCAGAAAGAGAGAAGGACCTAGGTTTGATTATCAATAACAGACTATCTCCGGCTGACCACATCAACGAGAAGGTACGGAACATGTATACACTGCTTGCAAATATGAGAATAGCATTCACATACATAAATGAAGACATGCTAAGAAGGATAATAACATCATTCATTAGACCAACCCTGGAATATGCATCAGTAGTCTGGAGTCCTCATCTAAAAAAACACATAGACAAGATTGAAAAAGTTCAAATGGCCGCTACAAGATGGATACCAAGCTTAAGGGACCTAAGCTACGAAGAAAGACTAAATTAACTGAATCTACCAACACTACAGGAGAGAAGGAAAAGAGGTGACATGATAATTCTATATAAGTGCATATCAGGGAAGGAGAAAATAGACATAAATGATTACTTAACATATGGAGAAGCATCAGCAAGAGGACACTGCATAAAACTGCATAAGAAAAGAGGTGATAAAGAGGTAAGGAAATTCAGTTTCCCAAACAGAGCAATTGATCAATGGAATGCACTACCGAATGAAATAGTGTGTGCCAAAACAATTCACAAATTTAAGGATTTGTATGATAAATATGGTTTTAGACACGGGACAGTACGAGCTTGACTCATTCCTGTAAAGATACAATTAGGTAAGAACAATTAGGTACAATTTGGTAAGAACACACACACACACACAGTAAGGCATAAACACAAAGTTAAAAAAACGTACATAATTTATTAAAACCAACGTCATATATATATATATATATATATATATATATATATATATATATATATATATATATATATATATATATATTGTTACGGAAGTGTATATTACGGTGCACTCTTAACCAAAAGGGATAAGATAAAGTTTGCAAGAAAACTAACTTTACTGTACACTATAACATACAGAATCAAAAAAGAAACCAGGGTTCGTTTTACAAAAGGAGGATTGCGGTGGATCAATCGGTAGAGAGGTGACCTGCAGTCCTACCAGACCCAGGTTCAAATCCCGGTTGGGGCAGGGAACAGTTTAAGGATTTGAATTTACTAAACACAGACTTTACTGATCTACCAGAAGTCCCATAGACATGTCGTAAAATTATCCCCGCTAATACCAATACACCAGTCCTGTATGAGACAGCCCTCGCATGTGTTCAATATGGACGGTGGGTGTTAGCGCCGAAGTGGTGACATGCAAAGGTGTATGGTATGTAGGTGGACTACTGGGCCATGGGAACAGGCTGTGAAGCCTATGTCCAGAGTTGGGCACAAAATATATATATATATATATATATATATATATATATATATATATATATATATATATATATATATTGTTACATAGCCTATGATTTCATCATCCTTTGTGTAATTCTAACGTACAGTATGCTGCATGTTTGATCACGAGCGTGTTCTACCTCACTCCCCCCTTCTACCCTTATAGTAAAGTAAGTCGTTCTTTCTGTTGTTCAGAGCAGGATTGTCAACTTTGTCCCCATGGCTTCATTTGCACGTCCTTCTTACAAGTTGTATCAAGCTCTGCCGGCCCCTATATAATGAGCTCAGTCTCTGCATTATTGCCACTTAGATCTACTCCTCATTTTGTTCACATCTCTGTCCTTCCCTGTACAGTTGTTATTATTGTGAGTGCTCAGGAAGTCTCCAACCATCTAGCAGCTGTGTAATTTGAGTATAACTGTTATTGCATTTTTTCTTGTACTGTGTAGCGTAAGGTGTTAATTCTTAGGCCTAGTGAGGTTTTTGTGATTCATGTGTTTTGGGTGTCAGCCCTTATTAATAATATTTTGTATCTGTAATAATATATCTTGCATTCACTGAGTATTATCTGGTATTGTCATTTTATCAGGGCTGACTTAGATAAATTTACTCTTGCTAATTTCGTGTTAATAGAGGCTATTGCAGTTAACCATATATTTAACCTGTTTTTTGCCATTACATTATCCTTATGAGTCCTGACTGTTTTGTTGTTAGTTTGAGCATTAAACTTTAACTTGTAATTTTACCTAACTCTTTTGTTTTGAACCTGGAATTTTACGGGACAGTAGTGATTTTTAGTATTCTCACTTAAAGTGTACTTTATCTTTCTCTGTTCCGTAACATAAATTTGGCGACCTCTTATCAGGATATTCAGGATATTATCATAAGGATATTGCTTGATAGTTTGTGACTGTGATTTATTCATGATGTCTACTATTACTACACTTGATGAAGCCAAAGATTTTTTGTCAAATGTGCAAACAGTGTGTGATGTAGAAAACAGAACAAAGAATGAACTTAAGCTTGTTGCTCAACAATTGGGAATTGCAGTTCACTCTCATCATTCTAAAGATCAAATTGTTGGCATGATTAATAAAAGCTTGTTTAATGTAACTCCTCCAAATGAGCAAACGCAGATTGAAATAGCTAAGTTACAGCTAGCTCTGCAGGAGGCTCGTGTTAAGGAAGCTGAGTTTCAGGCTCGTGCTAAGGAGGCTGAGTCTCAGGCTAAGGAGGCGGAGTCTCAGGCTCGTATTCAGGAGGCTGAATTTCAGGCAAATGCTAGTATTCAGGAGGCACAGGCACAGGCTCAGGCACAAACTGAACTAGCTAGGATTCAGGCAGACCATGAGTATCGCATGAAACAAGGTGGAACTGGATCATCTAGCTCTGATGATTTTGATGTGGCTAAAAATGTTAAACTTGTCCCTCCTTTTGATGAATCTGATTTAACAAAGTATTTTCAGTTGTTTGAGAGGGTAGCTACAGGTTTTAATTGGTCCAAAAAGTATTGGCCAGTATTCCTTCAAACTGTTCTCACCGGTAAAGCTCAAGTAACTTATGCATCTTTGCCTCAGGATCAATCTGATAATTATGATGTAGTTAAGAGCTTGATTCTTAAGGCCTATGAGCTTGTTCCTGAAGCCTATAGAGTAAAATTTAGGACAACTTATAAGCAAGATAAGCAATCCCATGTTGATTATGCAAAAATCAAAGAAGATCTGTTAGAGCAGTGGTTAAATTCTAAGAATGTGGATTCTGATTTTGACAAATTTAAGCAGATGATTTTGCTGGAGGACTTCAAAAGGTGTACTAATAAAGATGTAAGCCTATATCTTGATGAGAGAAGAATAGATAATTTGTCTGATGCTGCAGTTTTAGCTGATGAATATGTTCTCACTCACAAGAGATATTCTAAAGAAAAAGGGAAAGCTGAGAGTAAGTACGTTGCCTCTACTCAGAGTACAGGTAACAGGAAAGAGAATAAAGATGATATTTCTCAGGAAGTAAATACCAGCTTCACCTCTAGATTTCAGAAAAGTAAATGTACTTATTGTAGTAAGCTTGGTCATACTACGGAGAAATGTTTCAGGAGACAGCGTGATGTGAACAAAAAGGAGTCTTTAAATATTCAGTCAATTGGTCTAGTGTCCACCCTTGAGAGTTCCCAGAATTCTTTAACTGAGTTAACTGAACCTGCTTTGAGGGGTAAATTAAATTCTCATGATGGAGCTCCTCTTTTGAGCAGTAACGTGTGTGACACTCTCAAGAGTTCATGTGCTAATTTCCTGTCTGATGGTTTTGTCAGTCCTCTGGACAGTAATGACAGGAAACCAGTTAAAATATATCGTGATGCAGGTGCTTGCCAATCCCTTATGCTGACCAGTGTTCTAGGCTCTAATGTTAATTCCTCTGATGAAACTGTAATCTTACAAGGTGTAGGGAATAATTACTTCTCTGTCCCTCTGTGCAGAGTGAATTTAGAGTCTGGTTTTGTTAATGGTTCTGTTATGGTTGGGTTGGTTGAGACACTCCCAATGTCAGGTGTAACTTTCTTACTTGGAAATGATATTGGTGGAAGTCAAGTGTGTCCAGCTCCTCAGTTGTCTAGTGAGCCGGTGGCTGCAGCCCAGGATTGTGATGTCCCTGATGTGTTCCCTGCATGTGCTGTCACTAGGGCTAAGTCTGAAGTTACTGGTGACGTAGAGGATAATGATGATGATGATGTTATCCTAGCTGACACTTTTCTTGCTGAATTGGACCACTCACCAGATGAGGCAGTACCCCGTAGTGTTGATAATTTGTCTCGTCAAGAGTTGGTTGAGTTGCAGGTTGCTGACCCTGAGTTGAAAGGTCTAGCTAACTCTGCTTGCAGTGAGGAAGAGTCAGCCGGTGCTTCTACTTGTTATTATATAAAGTCAGGAGTACTTATGAGGAAGTGGAGACCCCCAACAGCATCAGTCGACTGTGAATGGGAGGTTGTACATCAAGTTGTCATCCCTCGTGTTTGTAGGCAGGATATCATTAGAGTGGCTCATGATTCCAGTTTGGCAGGACACCTTGGAGTGAGGAAGACTGTGGCACGCATTTTGAAACACTTCTACTGGCCAGGTATCTTCAGGGATGTTTCCTGGTATTGTAAGTCTTGTCACACCTGTCAAGTTGTGGGGAAGTGTAATCAGACCGAAAAGGTTGCACCTCTAGTTCCCATTCCTCCTTTTGAGGCGCCATTCACCCGTGTGTTGGTGGATATTCTGGGCCCTCTTCCTAAGACTTCTTCAGGATTTTCTTATGTGTTGACCCTGATTGATATGGCTACTTGTTATCCTGAAGCCATTCCACTTAGAAATATCTCAGCAAAGAACGTGGTTAAGGAAATGCTAGGGTTCTTCACCAAGTTTGGTCTGCCCAAGGAGCTACAGTCAGACCGGGGAAGTAATTTCATGTCAAATGTTTTCAAGCAGTCTCTGAAAGAGTTGGGCATCACCCAGATCACGTCTTCAGCTTACCATCCCCAGACCCAAGGAGCGTTGGAGAGATATCATCAAACACTTAAATCGATGCTCAAGAAATACTGTTTGGAACATCAGAAAGACTGGGATAAAGGTCTTCCATTTGTTGTATTTGCCGCAAGAGAATCTCCAAATGAATCACTGGGCTTCTCACCTTTTGAACTACTGTTTGGCCATGAAGTAAGAGGACCCCTTAAGCTACTCAAGGAATGCTGGCTGTCGGAGAAAGATGACGTCAACCTGCTGGAGTATGTGATGAAGTTCAAAGAACGGCTGTCCACTGCTTTACAACTGGCGCGAGAGAATTTAGGAGCTGCTCAGGAGAAGATGAAGACTTGGTATGATAAGAAGTCCAGGTTACGCCACTTTCAGCCAGGAGATCAGGTTTTGATTCTGCTACTGGTGCTTGGGCAACCTCTTCAAGCCAAGTTTAGTGGTCCTTATTTCGTGGAGAAGAAACTCAGTGATGTCAACTATGTCATCGCCACACCAGATCGTAGAAAGAACAAGCAACTTTGTCACATCAACATGCTAAAGTTAAATCACAGGCGGGACGAAAATAACCCAGTCTGCACTGTAGCTGTTCCACCCGAGTCTGCAAGTGAAGTTCTCCCATGCAGCATGAGCCTGAGTGATAGTTTGGGGAAGAATCCTGATATCATGAATGATCTCCAGACTAAGCTTTCTCATCTATCTCCCGAGGAAAGGCAGGAGTTTTTGGCATTACTGCAGGAGTACCCGGAAGTGTTCCGTGCTACTCCAGAAAGAACCACTGTGTTGATGCATGATGTCGATGTTGGAGACACAAAGCCAATTAAATTGCCTCCTTACCGTGTGAACCCAGTGAAAGTTCCTCTCATCCAGAAGGAGCTTGGCTACCTGTTGGACCACAAGATGATTGAGCCCTGTCAGAGCGAGTGGAGTTCTCCTGTCACTCTAGTCCCTAAGCCAGGTGGGTCACAGCGGCTTTGCACCGACTACAGACGTGTTAATCAGATAACCAAAACAGACACTTACTCTCTCCCTCGCGTGGAAGATTGCATAGACAAGATCGGAAAGGCTAGGTACATAAGTAAGTTTGATTTGTTAAAGGGATACTGGCAAGTACCTATGACTGAACGTGCTAGGGAGATCTCATGTTTTGTAACACTAGGAAAGACTTTTGCATGTTCTGTAATGCCATATGGTATGAAGAATGCACCAGCCACATTTCAGAAGCTCATGAATGTTGTAACAGAGGGTTTGGCAGGGTGTGTTGTTTATATTGATGATGTATTAATCTTCAGTGACAACTGGAAAGATCACGTATGCCATGTCAGTAAATTTCTTGAGCGTTTTTTTCAGGCTAATCTTGTAGCTAATTTATCAAAGTGTGAGTTTGGTCAAGCTAAAGTTCAGTACCTTGGGTACGTAATTGGTGATGGACATGTTGCACCACTAGCAGCTAAGGTTCAGGTTATAAGTGATCTTCCCAGACCTAAAAGTAGGAAAGAGCTACAAAGATTTTTGGGAATGGTAGGTTATTACCGGAGATTTGTTCTTAACTTTTCAATTCTTGTATCACCACTTACAGACCTACTGAAAAAGGGAGTTAAATTTGTCTGGACCTATAACTGTGAATCCTCTTTCAGCAAACTTAAAGCTATCCTATTAAGTCAGCCAGTGCTCGCTACTCCAAATTTTGCTAAGCCTTTTAAGATGGCTGTTGATGCAAGTGAAACAGGAGCTGGGGCTGTTTTGCTGCAAGAGGATGATCAGGGTATTGAACATCCTGTATCTTATTACAGTAAGAAGTTCACTCCACCTCAAAAGAACTACTCAACTGTTGAGAAAGAGCTTTTGGCCTTGATTTTGGGTTTACAGCATTTTTCATTTTATTTGTATTCTGGTTTTGACCCCATAGTCATTTATACCGATCATAACCCACTGAAATTCCTTAGTAAGTTTAAAGATAAAAATCAGAGATTGACAAGATGGAGTCTACTTCTTCAGGAGTATTCATTAGACATACAACATATCAAGGGGAAAGAAAATGTTATTGCAGATTGCTTATCTAGACTTTAGACAGATTGTTTTAGAGTAATAAGAAATTTCCTTTGTAAATTTCTTTTCCTTTGTGGGGAGGTGTTACATAGCCTATGATTTCATCATCCTTTGTGTAATTCTAACGTACAGTATGCTGCATGTTTGATCACTTGCGTGTTCTACCTCACTCCCCCCTTCTACCCTTATAGTAAAGTAAGTCGTTCTTTCTGTTGTTCAGAGCAGGATTGTCAACTCTTTGTCCCCATGGCTTCATTTGCGCGTCCTTCTTACAAGTTGTATCAAGCTGTGCCGCCCCTATATAATGAGCTCAGGCTCTGCATTATTGCCACTTAGATCTGCTCCTCATTTTGTTCACATCTCTGTCCTCCCCTGTACAGGTGTTATTATTGTGAGTGCTCAGGAAGTCTCCAACCATCTTGCAGCTGTGTAATTTGAGTACAACTGTTACTGCATTTTTTCTTGTACTGTGTAGCGTAAGGTGTTAATTCTTAGGCCTAGTGAGGTTGTTGTGATTCATGTGTTTTGGGTGTCAGCCCTTATTAATAATATTTTGTATCTGTAATAATATATCTTGCATTCACTGAGTATTATCTGGTATTGTCATTTTATCAGGGCTGACTTAGATAAATTTACTCTTGCTAATTTCGTGTTAATAGAGGCTATTGCAGTTAACCATATATTTAACCTGTTTTTTGCCATTACATTATCCTTATGAGTCCTGAATGTTTTGTTGTTAGTTTGAGCATTAAACTTTAACTTGTAATTTTACCTAACTCTTTTGTTTTGAACCTGGAACTTTACGGGACAGTAGTGATTTTTAGAGTATTCTCACTTAAAGTGTACATTATCTTTCTCTGTTCCATAACAGTATATATATATATATATATATATATATATATATATATATATATATATATATATATATATATATATATATATATATATATCTATCTATCTATCTATATATATATATATATATATATATATATATATATATATATATATATATATATATATATATAAGTAGTTATTTCTTACCTAACCAGAATACACTCGGTGGAGGCTACGTACTCACAAAGCTCGAGGAAACGTGGAGACTTCGAAGGTTAAATCCAGATATAAATCACACACTAGTGCAAATGGAGGAGTGAACCAAAAATGGGAAATGGTACACAAACAGTGTGTTTTGTAATCAAAGTCACGTGTTGAGTGGTGTTGTGGAAAAGTGCAACACAATGTGACAAAAGTGTAACGTGACAGTAAATGTGTGCAAATATGTACAAAAATGTGTGTACAAAGAATGAGACAAAATGTGTGTCTGTACAAAAAGAGACAAATGTGTCTCTTCACATTTTCCTCGACCTTATAAAGGAGACTTACTCCTCCTTTCTCAGCTAATTAACCACTAGGCTGTCTTAAAAATAATCTCTGTCCATACAGAAACAGTAGACGCACCTGCTACCAATGAGGGCCTCATATACTCCACACAGAACCAGTTGCGTGCCATCAGGAACGTGACGAAAGCGCCATTTAGGCTTCTAGTTGGCAAACATCCCTACTTTGCTCCTCCCACATTATGTCACACCCACAGTTCAAGGACAAGAGGGATTTTCTGCATAATTTGTGAGAAAAACATCAGGTGTGTTATCAGTTCAGAAGGCAAAAGTTGACCGCTGGGTAAATACCCGTGGGGACTAGGGTTACCCTTTACAAGCAGCAAAACTGATAAGAGAAAAGATTTAATGTTCTTAAGGCTCGCTTCTCTCTCCTTTCATTATCATCCTATTTTCTATTTCACCCATTCACTACTGGGGTAACTACACCAGTGACACCTCCCTTCCTGAGAATTTCGGGATGCTGTACAATCAAGTTCTGGACGGGTAATCTGCTAAAACGTTACCAACACCTTTTACATGTCTTACATCAAGTGAGTATGCTTGCAAAAATAGGCCCCAGTGGGTCAATCTAAGATTTTTGTCTTTAAATCGAGACAAAAATTTCGGAGGGTGGTGATCAGTGTACACTACATTACCTGAACCTGGACCAACATATACAGAGAAGTGTTGAAGGGCAAGTAAGAGTGCAAGGAGTTCGTTCTCAATAGCTGAATAATTTCTCTGGCCCTTATTGAACTTTTTGCTAAAATAGCACACAGGCATCTCAAAGCCTTCATCAGTATCCTGAAGCAAAACTGCGCCCTCCCCTAGGCCACTGGCATCAACAGCTAATTTAAAGGGTTTATCAAAATTGGGAGCTTGAAGCACTGGGTAACTTGCAAGGATGGCTTTGACTTTAGAATAGGCTTCCTCACATTCTGGCTTCCACTCATACTTGACTCCTTATTTTACCAAATCAGTGAGGGGAGCTACAAGATCAGACAAGTTCAGGAAAAAACGTCTGTAGTACCCTACCATACCCAAGAATCATTGCAACTCTCTCTTATTTTTGGGTTGGGGGGAATTGACTATGGCTTGAACTTTAACATGAAGTGGACTCACTTGGCCTAAACCGACCACATAACCTAGGTACTGCACTCGAGCCCTCACAAATTCACATTTAGCTAAATTAAGCACTAAATTAGCAGAGGACAGTCTCTGAAGCAAGGCATCTAGTTGGCTCAAGGGCTATTCCCAGGTGTTGCTAAAAATGACATCATCATCAATGTAAGTAACACAATTCTCAACATCCTTGGTGAGATCATCCATCAGCCTTTGGAAGGTGGCAGGAGCATTCTTCATATCATAGGGCATGACCTTACATTTATAAGTCCTGCCACCGACCACAAAACAGGAAATTGCTTGGGCCCTTTCTGTGAGTGGGACTTGCCAATATCCCTTCATTAAATTTAATTTTGTGATAAACTTAGCACTGCGTATTGTCACGAATCAATTCGCGACATTTCCCTTTTGTGAGAAGCCACGAACTATTAGTGGAAAACTCACTGTGTATCGCTCAGTTAACCGTTTCTCCCTCCATTTCGGGGTATACTTTTCAAAACATTCGTCACCGTTTTCAAAAGTGACCGATTTAATGCACGTCACTAAGTGCTGTACTGAGCGATACTATTGTTTTCTTTATTGTTCGCCCCTGCTTGCACTTGACCGTTAAAAATACGGCCTAGTGCTCTGCTTTTCTTTCCCACGATTTGAATTCAGTCCAGTTGTTGCTGCGACGGAGAGACGTCCTGTGCCAGCAGTGTGAGGTCAGCTAGTACCCAAACTCCACAGTTCTTCAGTACTTCCATCCTAGTTCAGCTTGGGTGATACGCAGCATTCATCGACTATAATATTTCCTTCTTGTATTTCCCTAGTCATAAGAGTTTAATTAAGGTGTTTTTTCCTAGGCGTAAGTATTTAGCTATTGCGTGAGTGAGTGAGTGCGTCTCATTTAATTTGATTTGAATTGTAACGTTAAATTTATTTTTTGTAATTAATAAATTTAACAGTTCCTTTCTTGAGCTTAATGTAAAGTAAAATCTTGTTTCATTTCTCCATAATGAAGCTTATTTCCCATATAGCTCCTAGCTTGCATAAACGTTTGCTTTCATAACTGGTACTTAGACCAGTCTTGTTGTATTAACTTAAAATCCGTTGTGCCAGGAGTTAATGCATCAGCAAGAACCTGATGTTATTATTATTAGTATTAGTTATTTATTGTCAGGGGTGATGTAACTTTCTCCAGAGGCTAACAGTACAGTAATTCAGCAATTGTGAGTAATTAGTCTCTGCTGTGTACTGTTGAGAAAGTTTATAAATTCTCGTTCTTGAGAATCTTAGCAAGTCAGCGTAAAGTAATCGTTGCTTGATGTAGCAAGACAATCATTGTCTCTGCTCTTCAATATTATTGAATATTATTATCAAATTAAATAATATTTAAGCATTTATTTCAAAATTACCGCGATATTAAAAAAACTCCGTGACAATTGGCGACCTCATTACAGGATATTAACTCCTAGCCCTGAAGCTATTCACGAGATAGTGCTCACTCATTCATATTTAGGTATTTATCATTAAAGTTTATAGACACAAGTTTACTGGTGTTTACCGTTAATTTAGCAAGTGAATTTTGCTTTATCAGTCCATAGAGTACTTAACTCTAGTTTATTCTTGGTAACGCCACACGATTTTATTCGCTCCTGGGTAGCCGCCGTACCCATTGTGTTAATTATTGAGAGTTCTTAGTCATTTACATTTTTGATTTATTCTTTGCCAGTTAACTAGATAAGACTGGTCACCACTAGCTTGTGTCTGTATTCTTTACTTGTGTTTATTAGTATTCGTCGCTAAGCAGTCAGTACTCAATTTCGGTTTGCTTAATAAGCTAGCGCCATGGCTACTACTGTATTTTTACAGGAAGCCAAAGAAATGGGTCTTTCGGACCCAACCGAAATTAAAGAGTATATACTCTCACGGCATAATCAGGAGCAGCAGCGCGAGAATGATGCCCGTGAAGAGCGTAAGATTCAGCGCGAATGCGAGCGAGAACAGCGCGAATACGAGCGAGAACAGCGTGAGGAACGCGAAAAGGAGCGCGAGTACGAGCGAGAACAGCGCGAATACGAGCGTGAACAACGAGACAGAGAACGAGAGCACGAACGTGCCGAACGTGAGGCACGCGAAAAACATGAACTTGAAGTGCTGAAGCTCAAGCGAGATTCCTTGGCTTCAGACACGTCTGCTGCAGTTGGTCCAAGCTCCACGAGCGTTCTCCCTGCACATCTCCTGGCGACCCCACGCATCAAGCTTCCTTCATACAAGGAAAGCGAGCGAATCGAGCCGTACATAGCTCGTTTTGAGGACATGGCAGACTTGTATCAACTGGATGAGGCAGCTAAGCAGCTTCAGTTTCTTAGCCTATTTGAGGGCCCTGCCCTCGATATTCTCCACAGAATTCGTGGAGACAATCTCACATATGAGATGATGAAAGCTGCACTCATTAAGGCGTATGGTCTCACAGTAGACGACGCCAAAGTTCAGTTCATGCGAGCTCGTCTCCAAGACAAGGAGACTGCTGTTCAGTTCCTTGATCGTCTCACAGCTTACTTAAATGAGTGGATGGAGAAAGATGAAACTCCTTCCACGCGTGAGGGGATAATTGACCTTATGCTGCGTACACAGCTAGAGAGGTCGTGGCCTGCTGAGCTCATAGCACAGCTTAAGATCTGCCAGGTGAAAGATGCCAGCCAAATGGCAGAGAAGGCTGACGCATTCTTTACTGCATACGGGTATCAAACTCGTAAGCAGCAAAACACCTGGAACAGAAAACCTGATAAGTCTGGGAAATCGTCTCAGACTGAACCCCAGCAACAAGGCCATTCTCAGAATAATGGCCAAGGTCCAAAACCGCAGTGGAAGGACCAGGGGCAAAACACTCAGAAACCTGAGTGGAAGAGGTACAACAAGTACCCTAACCAGCAGCAGTATCAGCCACGCAACTGACCGTCGGGACAAAGTTTTTCACCACCAGCTCAAAAGAGGCAGGAAGCGAACACAGCCTTCATTCCTCAGCAGCAGCACGGTGGTCACGTCCCTACCAGTGTGGGTACTTCCCCACAGTTCACTAGTCCCACAGTGACAGTGAACCCCCCTCCACAGATGGCCAATGTTCCATCTTCTCAAGTATATAACCCTCAAGGCACAATGTTTGCCACATCAATTCAGCAGCCTCATGAGTGGCTAGCTGCTTCCTCCACAGGCCCTCCCACAGGTGACAGTACCTTCCTTGTTCAGCCAGGGTTTGTGGGAGACATTCTTGTGAAGGTCCTGAGAGACAATGGTTCCTCAGGTTGCTCTGTTAAGCAGAGTTTAGTACGGCCTGAGCAGTATACAGGTCGACAGATCCATGCAAAGCTTATTGATGGATCAGTGAGATTGTTCCCTGAGGCATGTATCCAGGTGGCATCTCCATTTTATACTGGTACGACACTTGCAGTTGTCATGCCAGAGCCTCTATTTGACTTTATAGTAGGCAGTATTAATGGAGTCAAGGATAGTTGCTCCGATGACGCTACTCAGACTTCGGCTGCTGCGGTAACACGAGCCATGACTGAGGCTCTAGACTGTGTCACCCCAGTGATCATTGAATCGCCGCAAGATCTGATGTGTAGTCAACTTGTTGTGCAAGAACAACATTCTGACCCGACACTTACTACCGTGTGGAGCAAACAAAAGGGTCAAGTGATAAAGTATTCACGGGGAGGTCGAGCCAAGTTCCTTCGTAAACAAGGACGGCTCTACCGTGAGTCACGAACACCCGAGGGCGAGGTTCGACTGCAGTTTGTCCTTCCCGCCAAGTACCGCCTAGCAGTGTTACAATGGGGTCATTGTTCAGTCTCAGGGGGTCACATGGGCAAAAGGAAGACCCAGGGCCATATCCGAGCTGACTTTTTCTGGCCAGGGATGGGACGGGACATAGATAGTTTTGTCCGTTCTTGCAGTGTGTGCCAAAGTATCACCACTAATCAGGGACATGCCCTTCCTGTGCCATTTGTAACTACACCTGTAATCTCTGAGTCAGTTGAGAGACAGGGCAGTGGTGAAGTGGGTGCAGACCTGACGTCTCGCCCATTGGCCCCACAGGACACATTATGTCCAGGGCCCGTACATACATATTATGTACCGTAAGTTAAGGGGGAAGTTGAGAGGCAACTTGAGGCTATGGAAGACCCAAGTTTGCATAAGGATTCTCAGCTTCCCGGTACTAATAGAAGTACTGTAGGTTAAGGGGGAAGTTCAAGAGAGAACTCCGCAGTGGCGACTTGAGGCTATGGAAGACCCAAGTTTGCATAAGGATTCTCAGCTTCCCGGTACTAATATAAGTATTGTACTGTAGGTTAAGGGGGAAGTTCGAGAGAGAACTCCGCAGAGGCGACTTGAGGCTATGGAAGACCCGAGTTTGCACAAGGATTCTCAGCTTCCCGGTACTAATATAAGTATTGTACTGTAGGTTAAGGGGGAAGTTCGAGAGAGACTCCGCAGAGGCGACTTGAGGCTATGGAAGACCCAAGTTTGCACAAGGATTCTCAGCTCCCCGATACTAATATAAGTATTGTATTGTAGGTTAAGGGGGAAGTGAGAACTCCGCAGGGCGACTTGAGGCTATGGAAGACCCAAGTTTGCACAAGGATTCTCAACTTGCCGACCATAATCGTGTGCTATAATTAATGGCGACCTCGAATGTACGTCGTAGCACTGACTGCTAGGCAGAGAGAGTAATTGTAACATGATAAAATTTTGTCTCATTGACACTTTTGATGCTCCACCTCAATTGGTTTTGCAGGTTCAGCAATGGGTGTAGCAGTTTTGCTGTGCGGACCAGCTGATCGTCTGCCGCACGCTGCCGCCTCTTCTTCTCTGAATTCGTCGTCACCATATTATTATTTACTGTGTCATTTTACACGTAGGTACAGTTACACTACAACTGTCACACCTACACCATGTATTACATACACCACGCTACACAACAATTAGTTGTCAGTGTAAATGTAGCGACTTTTCGCTCAGTTTGACCTGAGTACAGGATTTTCACCGTCATCACGGAGTTTTTTCCTCAAGCTTGCTTCTATTAACGTAAATACGAGGTTTTTTCGCTCACTGGCGACTGCGACTTTCTCCTGTAGCAGGATAGCACACACACCACAGTGTGAATCTTGTGTGAATGACTTAGGATGTGTACATATATATATATATCCACAAATTTTTTCCCATAAGGAAAAAATTTAATTTCGTAGGGGCGTAATGTCACGAATCAATTCGCGACATTTCCCTTTTGTGAGAAGCCATGAACTATTAGTGGAAAACTCACTGTGTATCGCTCAGTTAACCGTTTCTCCCTCCATTTCGGGGTATACTTTTCAAAACATTCGTCACCGTTTTCAAAAGTGACCGATTTAATGCACGTCACTAAGTGCTGTACTGAGCGATACTATTGTTTTCTTTATTGTTCGCCCCTGCTTGCACTTGACTGTTAAAAATACGGCCTAGTGCTCCGCTTTTCTTTCCCACGATTTGAATTCAGTCCAGTTGTTGCTGCGACGGAGAGACGTCCTGTGCCAGCAGTGTGAGGTCAGCTAGTACCCAAACTCCACAGTTCTTCAGTACTTCCATCCTAGTTCAGCTTGGGTGATACGCAGCATTCATCGACTATAGTATTTCCTTCTTGTATTTCCCTAGTCATAAGAGTTTAATTAAGGTGTTTTTTCCTAGGCGTAAGTATTTAGCTACTGCATGAGTGAGTGAGTGCGTCTCATTTAATTTGATTTGAATTGTAACGTTAAATTTATTTTTTGTAATTAATAAATTTAACAGTTCCTTTCTTGAGCTTAATGTAAAGTAAAATCTTGTTTCATTTCTCCATAATTAAGCTTATTTCCCATATAGCTCCTAGCTTGCATAAACGTTTGCTTTCATAACTGGTACTTAGACCAGTCTTGTTGTATTAACTTAAAATCCGTTGTGCCAGGAGTTAATGCATCAGCAAGAACCTGATGTTATTATTATTAGTATTAGTTATTTATTGTCAGGGGTGATGTAACTTTCTCCAGAGGCTAACAGTACAGTAATTCATCAATTGTGAGTAATTAGTCTCTGCTGTGTACTGTTGAGAAAGTTTATAAATTCTCGTTCTTGAGAATCTTAGCAAGTCAGCGTAAAGTAATCGTTGCTTGATGTAGCAAGACAATCATTGTCTCTGCTCTTCAATATTATTGAATATTATTATCAAATTAAATAATATTTAAGCATTTATTTCAAAATTACCGCGATATTATAAAAACCCCGTGAGACGTATATCGCGTCCACACAATCATCTACTCTAGGAAGTGGGTAAGTATCAGTCTGGGTAAGGGAGTTGACTTTATGATAATCAATACTAAAGCGATGTGACCCATCGGGTTTTGGAACCACCATGACAGAGGAGCACAACCCACTTTGATAGGACTCGATTAACCCCTGCTGCAACATGTAGTTCAGTTTCTCTCGAATGATGGTCTGCTTCTGAGGACTAGCCCAGTAGGGGGACTGCTTTACAGGGCTGGTATCTCCAACGTCCACGTCGTGCTGTGCCACTTCCGTCCGTCATGGGGTGTCCCGGAAGACATTAGTGAACTTCCTGAGAAGGGCAACAAGCTCAGCACACCACTCTGCAGTCAAGTGGGAGAGTTTATCAGTCAGTGTACTCCAAGCTTTCTGGTTTTCTCTCCAGTTGGTCACCTGGTCCAAAGTCTAAGGGCAGCCCTCGTCCTCCGCCAACTCTACAGCCGACACCTCGCATGCAGCACTAGGGGGGTCCATGTCTCGCCTGTGGTACTCCCTCAACATATTTATATGGCACAATCTTCGTTCCTTCCTCCGGTCTGGGGTTAAAATGACAATTTACTTCACCTACCCTCTTTTCCCCTAGATAAGGGCCTGCAAAACTTGCCTGCAGAGGCTAACCATGAATGGGAAGCAAGACAAGAACTTGATTGCCTGGGTGAAACACTCTGTGACTAACTTTCTTAGAGTGGTCATACCACCTCTTCATCTTCTCCTGAGAGGACTCCAAGTGTGCCCTGGCTACTTCCATACTATAGGCCAGTCTTTCTTTAAATTTTGACACATAGTCTAGCAAGTTAATTTGGTCATCATCCTTGACCCACTGTTCTTTGAGGAGTTTAAGGGGACCTCTTACTTCATGGCCAAAGATTAACTGAAATGGGGAGTAGCCCAAGGACTCACTCGGTGCCTCTCTGGTTGCAAAAAGTAGGAAAGGCAAACACTTGTCCCATTCCTTTTCATCAACACATAGTTTTCTGAGCAACTCTTCAAGTTTGGTGATACCTCTCTAATGCACCTTGACTTTGACGATGATGTACTGAGGAAGTGATCTGTGAGATTCCTAACTCCTTAAGGGTTTGCCTGAACAGTTTGGAATTAAAATTACTGCGTTGATCCGACTGCACTTCCTTAGGGAGACCAAAACGGGTAAAGAAGGTCAGCATCTCCTTTACAACCAATTCAGCTGAAATATTTCTCAAGGGAATTGTTTCAAGATATCTAGTGGCCATGTCTAACATTGTGAGGATGTACTGGTGGCCTGAAGAGGTCTTAGGCAAAGGGCCAACAATGTCCACATGGACTCTAGTGAATGGGGCCTCAAACACAGGTAGAGGAATCAAAGGAGCCGCAGGGATGGGCTTATTGATCTTACCGACTAGCTGACAGGTGTGACATGACCTACAGAACCAGGAGACATCTCGACAGATTCCAGGCCAGTAAATGGCTGCCAGATGCGGAAGAGAGTCTTCCTCACCCCTCAGTGACCTGCTAAAGAAGATTCATGAGCAATGGACATAATTTTTTGCTTATAGGGTCTTGGAACCACCACCTGATGTACAGTCTCCCACTCATTATCATGAGCAACACTAGGAGGTCTCCATCTTCTCATAAACATGTTATTTGGCCTTAAATAATAACACTCAGTCTGTTCAGACTCGCATTCATCTTCCCTAACTGCTGAGTCAATTAAAGTGGCAATCTCTGGATCAGATCTTTGCATAACAGCTAACTTTGCCCTTGCATCAGTCTGAGAAGAATCATCAACCTCTGGGTCATTTAACTGGGCAGAAAAGTTATCACCAAGCCCAATATCATCATCGGGATTGTCAGTGCCATTACCGCCAGGTCATTACCCAAAAGGAAAGTGACCCCTTGTACAGGAAGCTGATCAACAACACCCACACGCACTGAACCAGTAACTAACTCTGACTGGAGCTTCACCTCAGCTAGGGGAACAGATACAAACTCAGCTATAACCTGCAGCAAGACACATTCATTATGGTCAGCTACATCAACAATCCCCTTCAACATTAGTGACTGTGAAGCTCCTGTGTCTCTAAGTATGGTGACTTTTCCATCAACTGAAACTAACCCCTTAGAAATAAAGTTAGCAAATAAATGACCTGGGGAGGAGTCACTTTGAGTACTGCTTGGGGTAGGACACTCTGATGGAGTCTTATTACCACTCTCACTTGAACCTGACGGCTGCATGCCCCAGTCTTACTAGTGTCTAAAAATGGCTCTACAGGAGTCTGTCTATCCGCCACTGACGGCTCCACTCTAACCTTATCAACAATATGCACCTGCTGGGGTAGTCTGACTACCGCTAACAATATCTGTGGGTGGCTGCTCTCTGTTGGTGTCAAAAGATCCCCAAGAGTTTCCCAAAGTAATAGGTTTTGCAGAGGGACTTTTCCCTGTTTTTTGTTTTCAGCACCAATCCTCCAAGTGCCCTATTTTCTGGCAATACTGGCAAAACCTGACACTTTTTCTTGACCCTCTGGCAACACTTACTTTCGTAGGTGGTGAGTGGAGGAGGAAGGCAACACAGAAGGCTTTGGAGTGGAGGCCGCAGCACTCCGCCCTATGGTGAGTACCATTAACGTGCCAAATATAGCTTTTGTTAGGGCTGCACTACAGATATGCTCAGGTAATGGGGTTTTAATGGATGACCTAATCTTACAGCTCCTTTGCTTTCCCCGCTCTAGTCTACTTTGCCTAATGCTCTATATACTGGGTGTCTAAGACTCCATTGCTGTCCATTCTGCAGTTCCTTGTACCTAATATACTTTGCACTATTAGATTAATCTGGCTTCATTTGCAATACTGTCTCCTTTGTGTAACATAATCCAGTCTTTGCAATCCATTCTGCCGGGCATTACCTTGTTCAATATCTATGTATAAAGGAAAGAACTGATGGGTGAGAATTTACAAAATATATTCCTTCGAAAGTGAAGCAAAACCTAAAGCAATGGGAAAGAGGAACTGATGAATACCGTCCCATAGTTAATCATTTGCGTCCATTAGAGACTGGGAATAACGTTTAACTGTTGCATGAGAGAGCTGGACAGAAAAGAAGTGAGTGCGTTTCGAGATGGGTGCTGCGTGCCCGCCTTTGCTGTGAGTAGATTGGACGCAAGTTTGAACTCTTGCGGCGATAGATAATGACCTACTCTTCCGAACCACAAATCAAATCGCCCTTCACAATCACACAAGCAGAACTCCTCGGTCATTCTCGGTAACAGTACATGACAGTGGCCCCAGTAAACAAGGCCAAGCAGATAATTAATGACTGATTAGGTCCAAAAGGCTCTTTGCAGTCTGATGAACCGCTGAGTTATACCCTCTGGGGGTAGGGGGGTTTCAAGAATACTCCCCCAGTATCCCTGCTTGTCGTACGAGGCGACTAAAAGGGTTGGTGGTGGGTTACAAAGCGTTTGTTATGCAACTAACATTCCCACAATAATCCTCCGCAGCGGCAAGCTGCATGAGAATTTATTTGGACACGCTGGCTAGGAGATGCCAGCCC
Source organism: Coenobita brevimanus (assembly GCF_032717465.1). Lineage (NCBI taxonomy): Eukaryota > Metazoa > Arthropoda > Malacostraca > Decapoda > Coenobitidae > Coenobita > Coenobita brevimanus. Next base: position 41,893,785 of record NC_136977.1, read on the forward strand.
TTCAAATGTATACAGCTGTCTAGGTGATGCAAGAATATTAAAATAACATTTCCTAATATGAGACTCTTTTGCCGAGTTGCATCTACAGATTAAAAAATAAAAAATGTCATTTCTAAGCTGTATGAAGTAATCTGTGGGTAGCCAAAAAAAAAAAATGAATAAAAAAATATATATATGTCTATAGACCAGAGCACAGAAATAGCAACAAATCTCTCCTTATGCAGCTATTTTTTCCACAACTTGCTCCCAGTAACAAATTGCATGCACATCTGTTTCAAAAGAAGATTATGTAAAGTGAATGTAAAATCTATGATTCCCAACCAGGGTTCCGCAAGAAATCATGAAATAAATATTTAAAAATAAAGAAATTATAATAAACCAACTGTCTTGCTGTAGGCAGGGGTTCCCGGGGATATGAGAAATTGTTTCTGTGGTTCTTCCAAGGTGTAAAGGTTGGGAATCACTGGTAAAATAGTCATACAAAAACATATACCTTTTTAAGAATACCTCCAAACGTGATGCCATCCATGGAAAATATGCATAAAGTATGGGCTTGAATGATCAAAGTTTGATGTAAAAATTTGCTCGTTGTTTCACCTCTTCTAACAGAGTCCTCTATTGCCTAATAATTTTAAGCTGAAAAGGGTTTGGTATATCTCTGCCCACTGATGATTCTCTTCGGTATAATGCGTCAAGGGGTAAAATGACGGACATGTCCTATATGTTAAGAAGAAGCAGTGGAACGATAGGTGAATTTTTGTCCCGTACTGTACCTACACAATATTATACTCGTACAGTCTGGCCGAGCTCTGCCCAACGACTGTTTTGTTCCACTCCAGCCATAAAGCCGCATACTGATTAGCAAACACCTTTGCTCATTTCCGTGAAAATCGCGTTTGCATTAACCCCATCAGGTGGGGGCACGGTGGCTCAGTGGTAGAGCATCAAGCTCGTAATCTGGGGATTGCGAGTTCGAGCCTCACCAGGGGCTGCCATGCTGGAATGGTAGCGCGCTCCTGTAACCTAGCGGAGCTATATGATCCAGTACAGGGTCTACCTCAAGGGAAAGCCAGTTCTCCCATTTTTCTCCCATTAACTCCATGAGGAAGCCAATTATACAACTTTTTTCATTTATATAACCCCGAGGAGGTCATTTTTATATTACTCCTGCGCCATCTGACTATTTAATCCAGAATGTGAAGGACTCCTGGTAGTGGAAGGGAGAATGAAAACTACATTCCACCCTTTCAGTTCGAAAAGTCAGTCCTAAAATTAAAATAAAATATCCTTGAGATAGTAAAAATAAAATACAAATATCCTCGGGGTGAAAGGGTTAATCTTTTTTATACGATGACGTCTTTGCTCTCTAGTTTTATCATCTCAGGACAATTTTATTCACCTTGCATGAGACTTTTCAGACTGGAGGGGTTAGCCATAGCCTTCAATAGTCCCTTCAGTACGAGATCTTGCCTGAGTTAAAGAAAATCGTCGGTAGGAAACATGAATAAACTAATATATGACGACCTCAGAGTAAAGGAGTTAAGAAATGCTGTACCCTCACTTTCCATTCTACAAGTAAAGCCTAAATCTCAAGAACTTCAGGAGATAACAAGAATAACGATGATGGTTTGGGTTCTGGGGTTGAAGGGTTAAGACCGATAATTGCACACACCCTTGCAATAAAAAAAAAATAATATATAAATGATCAAGGAGTTAAGTACAGTATGTATATCAGGGAACCATTAGCATGATATAAGGATATATGAGACGAGGCGACTTGGACGACCAAGAGAAGAGATGAAGGGTGATTCTTACTGCGGCTCCCTGGATGAACAATGGGATTGGCCGTATGAGAATAGCTAGATAGATCAATAGACAAATAGATAGATAAATACAAATAGCTAGGTAGAGACAGATGAATACTGGGTTTTATTATGGCCAGCCTGGATCAACTCTGAGATTAGACGTCAAGGATTAAACAGACTTCCTAAAGGGTTCTCTGAGTATGAGGATGACTCTGTGGTTTGTATGTCATAGGGATTATGGAGAGATGGTAGAGAGAGACGCTGATTAAAAAAGAGTTTTTGAGAGAGCGTATGAATGCGGTGTTTGGAAGCAGTACTGACTCAGTGAGAGTGTATGAGGGAGTGTATAAGACAAGAGTGGCTGCAAGAAAGGCTGAAACAAAGAGGGTGTATGACAGTGAAGTGTTGGAAGAGACGTCGATTATAAAAGTTTGAGGGTGAAGTGGTTGACAGAAGAGTGTATGAAAGAGACGTGGTAGCACTATAAAGATCCATCGTAGAGAAGGGGCTAGACCACAGGTATCAGTCATGTTTTTTTCTCATCCAAGTCTGAATTATTGATGCATTTAAGGCTGTAAAATGCTTATAGCAGATTTTAAGCGGCCATGAACACGGACGTAAGTAATTTAGATCCCATAACATCAATATAAAAGAACCTTAAACACACTAAGGTAGGGAATTAAAATTTTGATGGTATTATCGCGCATCAAGGGATACCCACAGACATTTGAAGGCTAGCCTTTACACCACGATGACGTCATTTTACTGATTGATCTCTCCAGACAGTTATATTAAACTTTGGAGAGATTTTCCGACTGAAAGGCTTAGAAATAGCCTTATTAATCCTATCACTACAAGATGGTCGCCGATAGTGACCCTCATGTGGCGTTTGCTCTATCAAAATGAAAGATATTCAGGCTGAAGGAGTGAAGGGACACTTCACACAGACACAACAGTCAATAAACGGACGAAACGGCCAACAAATATGAAATACACAGACTCACTGGCTAATAAATGAGAGCACTGGTAAAAAAAAAAAAATGATCGAAACGGTGAGCAAACGTCAGCAACGAATAACAGACTAAAATAGGAGATCTCTATGATTTTAAAAATGACACGAAAGTCTGTAAATGAACACAATGGCCAGATGAACGGTCAGAGGAAATCCGAGTCGCAGCGGCACTAAAATCAGTACAAAAATCAACATTTTCAATGGTCAAAAAAAAAAAATAAGATTAGAAAAACGGACACAACGGTCAACAAACGTACAAAACGAGAAAAAAAAGGTATCTGCAAATCTGAAAAGCAAATACACTAAAAAAAAAAAAAAGTTCATAAAAAATCTGCCATATCGGTCCACAGACAATCTCAGCAGTTATAAAAACAGAAAGCAACGATCAACAAAAGCGTCGTAACAGTCAAGTAAAGGACGCGTAACGGCAGGATAACGGAGATGCAATGAACCGAACTGGGCAGAAGGGGTGGTGGGGGGTTGATGGAGATTATGAGGGGTGGGACAAGGACGCCGGCCCGTATAAGGAGGAGAGCGGAGGGGGCGATGGGAAGGTGACCACACAGACCTCAATGAACCCGTAGGAATTCTTGCCTTGAAAGGGACGTGTAGGTGGGTAAGGCACAGATGTGAATGAACCCCGAGACCTGAATGAACCCTGGGGAATATCTAAAACTTAACCTTGAGATATTTCTGTCGTGGAAGGTGTTCCAGGAAGGTGTCAACACAGGCCTTAAATGTGAACCTTCAAGAATTTTAGGGGTGGTTCGGGAGGTGATGGCATGAACATGAACAAACTACGAGGTTTGTGTTGAACCCTAAAATCTGTTATGAACCGCGCAGGAACTCCTACCATCAAAGCGGTGACTGAGAAGACTATGGCACAGACCAGAATAAAGCCCGCAAAGACCTTTTTCCTTTTCTTTTTCTACTTCCAACGGGGTTTTGAAGAGATGACCTAAAAGAAACTTGAGTAATATCTCTCTAAACGACTGCTGAAGAACCTGAAAGAACCCCGAGGAATTTAAAGTGACTCGTGAGGTTATGGCAAAGGCCTGAATGAACCCTGAGAACCTGGCTTGCTGCTGAAGGGATGCTGTGGAAATATCTACTACCGAAGGGATGCTGGGGAAATATCTGCTACCGAAGGGATGCTGGGAAAATATCTGCTACCGAAGGGATGCTGGGGAAATATCTACTACCAAAGGGATGTTGAGGAGGTAATAAGGAGATTCTACTACTGAAGAGACGCTGGAGACGTGACACACAGACCTGAATAAACCGAGGTACTGCTGAGGAGAAAACCCGAATGAACTTTCAGGAATCTTACCGCCGAGAGACTGATCGGGAAGTAACGAGAGAGACTGATGATCCCATTCACTATTCATTCTAAGGCTCCTATGACTCACTTCGTTAAAATTGTCTGGCATTAGCTGGAATAGATACTAGAGAAGTCCCGACCACGACAGGGTTATGGAGAAGAACAGCAAGAACCAGAATAACAAAGAGAAAGTAAGTAAGCTTGGTTACTGAACCATCGCCTCACCAGGGAAGAAAAAAAATAACCGATAACCCATTGAACTCTACTGATAAGCCAATGTTCTTTTATGGGTAAAGGAATTTCGTAGTTGAACCCCGTCTTGGTTTAGCAATAGGAGCACAATGAGGGTGGCAGCAGGAGGGCTGGCGTGATGGAGGCGAGGCGGGAGGGTGGTGAGCCAACAAGAGATTATCACGCTTGAATTTTTGTTTCCCCAGCAGCAAGTCACTCCACGCTAATGAGACGCACGGAGGCTAAGAGATTATTCCAGCACTTGGGGGCGGATGCACGATTGCCTGGCGTTAATCTCTGCAGTGGATGAGGCAAAGTTAATCCTTAAAGTTAGGCTGGGTGATTCCTGAGCAGAAGAAATCCGTCTAATGAAGGCCAATGTAATAAAATCCTGATGTGTTCCGTCCGTCCTTTAAGGTTAATTTGGACAGGTTTTACTTTCGACAACTATCACATGTATTGGTGCTTCCCTTATCTGAATAATACAATCTAGGAGCTAAAAAAAAAAAAAAAAACTGCATAGTAACATTCCTTTAAAATGGCTTATTTTCCATAACTGAAACCTGTATCGGTGAAAGGTTGAACATATAGGAGGCGGACTCACGCAGAGGCGGAGGGTCGGGTATAAAACTGCTATTAATCCAGGCAACGTGAACTGCACCATAAATCAAAGTAGTAGTAGTAGTAGTAGTAGTAGCAGTTGTAGTAGTAACTGTTGTGGTTGTCGTTGTTAGTTGTGTTTTATCTATTAATCTGTTTATCTTTATGGGATTCCAACTCAAAGAAGCAAGATTCCAAGAGCCCAACCCGCCTGAATGAATACTAATGATCATCGCTGCAGAATATCACTCGGCTTTCTCAGTTCTCGTGGCAAGTTTAGAAGAACTGTTGACCGCGAGTGTACATTTTCTCTTTCTCTTTTCATTCATTCATTTTTTTTTTTTTTTTTTTTGAGGGAGGGAGGGACTCTCCTAAACCGAAGGAAGGGCTCAGAAGGGAAAAACCAGAACCCATTCCTGCCCTTTCCTCTGAACGCAGCTGCTTAGTTTGCCTCACACAAGGGAATTCGTGCACCAAATTAGGGTCACTCGTGTTCATAATTACTAATCCAACCTTATTAGATGCGATACCCTGGGAAAGATTTATTTTTTGTTTTAGTGATTAAATTATACAAGTGCATCGTGTTTGGAATGCGTTGAGTACCTTGCAGTCGTAATTTACACTTTCTTTTTACATATACATAAAGTGAATCCGAAACTGCCCCTGAAGGTAATTAAGGGATCCATTAACATCTGGCAGGTGTGCATGGAAAATGAGATGGTTCACTTGACACGAGGTTGGGCTTTGCTTGGGAGAAGTTAATGAAGGAGGCAGTTGGGAAAGACTGACGAGAGGGAAGAAGGAAGAGGGGGAAGGGGGAAGAAGGAAGACAGGGGGAAGAAGGAAATTTGAGAAGAAAGAAAAGGGGAAAGAAGGAAGACAAGGGGATGAAGGAAAAGGGGAAGAAGGATGAGAGAGAAGAAGGAAGAGGGGAGAAGAAGAAAGAGGAGAAGGATGAGGAGAAGGAAGGAGAAAAACAAGAGACGAAATACCTGTTAGAGAAAGGTGAGTGAGAAGGAAAAGGAGGAAATATGGATTTAACTGTGTATAATGAAGAAATAAGTGAGGGAAATGTGATTCAGGGTGGGGCCAGGTGTGGGGAAGAGTTAATAAAGGAAAAATATAACTTGGGGGTCTCTGGGAGGGGACGGGGAAAAAGGGACGTGGGGAAGTGCGAGTTTGTGTGTGTGTGGGAAAGAAAGAAGGAGGGGGCTTGAGAAATGAGACATAGGCAATTATAGGCTTGGATGTGCATGAGTACTAAGGAAGGGGAAATGTGGACTTGTGTGTGTGTGTGTGTGTGTGTGTGTGTGTGTGTGTGTGTGTGTGTGTGTGTGTGTGTGTGTGTGTGTGTGTTTGGGGAAGATAAAACACGGGGAAATGCGGATCGGAGTGTTTTGGAGTGGTGTTGGGGGAAGAAAGAATAATGGGAAATGTGTGTCTGGAAGTACCTAAGTGTATGGGGAAGCTGGTTCACGGGGAAATGGCGCCTGGGTGTGTATGGGGAAGAACAGAAGGAAAGAAATGGGGAAATGAAAGTTTTGGCTTGTCCGGGCGGGTTTGGCTGGTCTGGAAAGATATATAAATGGGAATATGTTGGTCTGAGTGTGTCTGGGTGGGGCTGGGGAAGAAGGAACAAGGGGAAATGCGTGTTTATGGCGCATTGTTACGAGGGGATGAGCCATACAGGGAGGCATAGGGCAGACGGTGTCGTGATAGGGAATGTGGAATATGGAGAGAAAATGAAAATTACTACACGGTTAGTTGCCATCAGGAATCCTTTAAACATCTGCATAGTTTACTACAACTATATACGGTTTTGAAACTTTTTCGAGCCGCCAAAAAAATGATTGCATGATAAGAGGCAAGTAAAACTGTGATTATTAAAAAGACAAAAATAACGAGAGAAACAGAAAGGAGATACAATAAAAAGAGAAATAGGAAAGATAGGGAAGTTCGAGTATGGGGAGAGAGAGAGAGAGAGAGAGAGAGAGAGAGAGAGAGAGAGAAGCTTGAGATAATAACACGAATCTGTTCATTATTCATCATTAACCTGTGAACAACCATTACCTCCGTGATTGACGATGCTATTATCAACGCCAGCCAACCTGCCTATCTGTATATTACACATGGCTTTCCCTCTCGACTCACCTGAATATTATCGTCTGGAGGTAATTTGAGGTCAATTATTATATCTTAGACTGCTAGGATTTCTCTCGGCTAAGCCAAATCGTCTAGTAATATAAATGTACAGTTGCAAACATAAGTCCTGTCACCACTCCAGCTTCTCTCACCATAGTATGGATATTCAGCTTCTGTGGATCTGCAGTCCTTTACGTGGCCACTGATCATTGTTACCAGAGTCATTGGCTTCGGATTCTCCAAGCAAATCATAAGAGTAAATGGACTTGGAAAAATCATCTGCTGTTGGTCTGAATAACATTCTTAAATCTTTCAAGGTCAGGGAAAATCTAGCATTGTTCCAGCTACTTCCAGACTATTTTGTTCAGATGATTTTGTTCTGACGACTTTTTGAGATAGAGGTCAGTCGAAGGGCCCATGTGTTCATTATAAACCCCCTTAAGGCTGGATCTACTCTAATATTCTTCTAGATACGCCAGACGAGTATATACAACTGAGTCATAGGAGCCTTAGAATCTGTATCACTGATGGAGTAAATCAAAGTAACAGAAACACTAATTGCTAGGATTTCTCTCAGCCGAACAGATGCAGGAAGAAGCTCTCGTAATGAAGGGGTTAAGAGCTCCCGTCTGACATGTTAATAAATAAAAAAGAAAACAATAGCTGAAACAATGGGTCATGGAGAACAATGTACATAATAATTACCTTCGAGGTGATTATTAGCCCCATGAAGTATATGACCTCTTAGACAATTAACTCTTTCACCCTGAGGACTTCTTGAGTTTAGTCTTTCTCTCACCAGATTATTTTTATTCAGCTTGAAAGAGATCCTAGTAAAGGAACGATTTATAATGGCTACATCCAGTTTCAAAAGACATTTATAAAAGGAATAAAATCGACAGGAGATAGCAAGACGTAACTAAAATATGAAGTCCTTGGGATGATGTATTAGAACTGAAAGTCGATGGATGCATATTCCTTCCCCTGTACACAAAAACCATAGATAAAATGATAGATATATAGACAGTTAGATATATAGATAGACACAGAGATAGACAAGAAACGGTGCCAAGGCAAAGCAAACCCGTCCCCAGTAGTCATTTTAGTGTTGACGTAAAAACACAAGATATCTACCGTAGTCAAGGATGTCATATCAAATTTGGAGTAAATCGGGCGAAAACTGGCTATTTTATGTCCATTTGAAATTTTAGGCCCGACCCACCTGACATTGACCCCCCTACCACTAACTGGGGGGTGACCCCCTGATGTAATGAGACTTGTTACGGGATGCAGATTTGAAAGATGCACCTTTAGGTTTTGGTTTCGTGTCGAGATGACGAATCTGAAAGAAGTTATGGCGAAATAACGATTTCTACGAGTCCCCCCCCCCTTTTTTTTTTTTTCCTTTTTTTGGGTCCTACAGCCTGGGCTTTGGCCCAATTTGGTCCAAAATATAAGCAGGTGATCAGAAGGTCATAGCCCATGATTCATATACTTTTAGTCAACATTGCACCAATAGTTTTCGAGTAAAGTTGTTAACAGACAGACAGAGACAATCAAACAAACAAACATACATACATACAAACAAACAGACTAACCAAGTGAAAACAATGCCCGTCCCCGAGCCCCTATTTGGTGGGGATGGGTAATAAACAGATACAGACAGACATAGATTTCATTAAATAAAGACAGAAGGATGGATAGATTAACCTAATGATACACAGATAAACATACACTAGCTAGATAGACGGATATAGGCAGACAGATTATCTATCATAAAGAAATATATACAGAGAGACAGATACATTAGCCTAAATGCCAGTCATTAACGTTGTTTTTCCTCACAGCAAGGGAGAGGGAAAACATTGCATGGAATACAGCTGAACTACCCTTTTAACTATACCATCCAACCTTTCTCCTCACTCACTAACCCCACGCGTATTATCCATATTTTCCTTTGGCAGAGGGGGAAAAAAAAAAAAACTCACAAATACAATTCTCTCCCTCTCTCCATTTCAACTTTATGAATTCCACAGATAGATATAAAAGATAAGAGAAATACAGATATTTATTTAGCTGCATCCTCCACCCTCCCTTCCCAACACCAACTAATCCACCGGCCAAACAATCCTATGAATACATTCTTTTTATTCCACAAAGATAAGAAACATCAACTGAGAAACAAAAAAATAAACAAAACTAGATAATCTTTGAAGTGACACTTTCCCCCTCAAAGCCCGCCTCCCTATATTAACTAACCCCCCAAACATCGTCCCCGTAAGCCATACCAACCAAACATCAACACGACTACTGTCCTCATTAGATACAGATGGTGACATGTGGAGGTGTAGGAGGACTACTGGGCCTTGGGATAGGTCACAGCCCCCAAGAAATAGGCCCTGAAGCCTTTGCCCGGAGTCGGACACTTAAAAAAAAAATTATAATACGCTACAAATAAACATATTAAAAGACTGACAAAGAAATTTAAAAACATAAGTATCTGCTAACACAAAAAACTCCCTCTCACCAACCCAACCAACACCCAAGCATCAGCACGCATCTTGTCCACAGTTTCCATAGACAGATACAAAGATAAAGTTAACAGAAAACACGAAATTACCTATATACCTAAATCTCCTTGAATCGCAGCCTCATTCACCAGCCAAACACTCGCGCGAATCCTGTCCTCATTCCCTCGGCCATTCGTATGCCGGGGGTCGGGGAGGCGGTGTGTCCTACTGTTTATACATGTCATGTCTTCCATTACGCGGCCCTCAAGCACACCCACATAATCATTCCGGACGCCCGCACCCCTTGGCATACTAAACACAAACCGGCATGCTGAGCGCGACTTGGCTTGTTTGAATGTTAGTTTGCTTAGTATGTTGGGATGGTGTGTGTGTGTGTGTGTGTGTGTGAGTGTGTGTGTGTGTGTGTTTGTGCGTGTGCGCGTGCCCTGAGGGAGAGCAAGGGGGGGGGAGGAGGAGAAACGGGATTCTTGAATCTGGCTTTCTATTATACTGGTTTTCTTTTTTTCTTGGAAGGAACGGTTTGCGGGCTCCTGGCCTTTGGTTCCTTCTTCCTTGCATTAAAAAAAAAAAAAAAAGTTGTGAGCACGACTTTGTGTTTGTCTGTCTGTCTGTCTGTCTCTCTCTCTCCCTGCATAGTTACTCATAGTATCAGCATCTTCTCACCTGGTCTTTTATTTCCCTAATGAGGTTCTCAGATTCAGATAGTCATGAGATACAGACAATAATATTTTCTGTTTAATACGGTAGATTCTAACAGCTTAACGCAACCATTTCTGAGACCTTTGGGAGGAGGAGGAGGAGGAGGAGGAATAAAGTAGTAGTAGTAGTAGTAGTAGTATAGTAGTAGTAGTAGTAGTAGTAATAATGGTGGTGGTGGTGGTGGTGGTGGTGGTGGTGGTGGTAGTAGTAGTAGTAGTAGTAGTAATAGTAGACTAGTAGTAGTAGTAGTAGAAGTAGTAGTAGTAGCAGTAGTAGTAGTAGTAGTAGTAGTAGTAGTAATAATAATAATAATATTTATTATTATTATTATTATTATTATTATTATTATTATTATTATTATTATGATAAATAAAATAAATAAATATGTTTAGAATAAAGAATTATAGGAAAAAAGTTAAAAAAGAAAACGAAATATAAGATGAAAGCAACGACCTAGGAAGAAGAAGAGAGATGAAGACTGCCTGACACTGATTGCAAAGTCTTAGGTGATTAGCAGAAATATGAGAAAGTGACTTTACATTTCCTCTTCTGTCTGTCTTTCCTTCATCCTTTCCTCTGCCCTCTGCCTATGGGTGACTCTACACTGAGTGGCAAGCCAAATGGTCTGCTGTACACCAGGAAACCATTTACTACGCTGGGTGGTAACCATATAACCAAATTTTGGCGCCTGGTGGTTTAGTGGGTAATTAAGGCGCTCTAATCGGATTAAGCCGGTGCATCCAAAGGGTATTTAGGGTTTATTGCTCACGTAATGCCACTCAGGGATGAGAGACTGGTCACTCTCATCTTAAATATCAGAAACAACTTGCCTAGGCCTGGGCTCCTACGCTCCTCGATGGGTGACATAGGAGTGGATGATGGATGGACGGATGGAACTAGGTCGGCCAAAAGAAGTCTGATTTAAGACTGAGATGGATGGAGTGGGAGTGGAAATGAGCTTGACCCCTTCACCCCGAGAACGTAATTGTATTTTTATGCGATTTTCTTTTTTTTTTTTTTGAAGTACATGGGTTGGGTGGTGGGGGTTGATATACCTTTCGTGAACCCATTTACTTCAAGGGAGTTTCACTAATTAAATAAAACGGTTTTACAGAAGGTGGTGGTGGTAGTAGTAGTAGTAGTAGTAGTAGTAGTAGTAGTTGTTGTTGTTGTTGTTGTTGTTGTTGTTGTTGTAGCAGCAACAGTAAAACAACAGAAATAATAATAATCATCATAATAATAATAATAACAATAATAATAATAATAATAATAATAATAATAATAATAATGAAGATAATAATACTGTTAATCATCATCATCATCATCACAACAATAACAGGCCACGTTCTAGGGTTCAAGAGGCTAAGTGAAGGGGACGGCTGGCTGGCTGACTTACCTCTTCGTGGGACATTACTTGCACTTCGAGAATATTGTAAAACAGAGGAATATCTTGCACTGGCTGGCTCTTGTGACTCACTCTCACAGATAACAAAACCACCACATTACCTGAAAGTTTCTTCTTCCCCAGTTTACAACAATGATCACAAAATGATTTCAGATATTTAACTCACATACAGAAACACAACCTCTTTCAGCATTTTTTTCTTTGTTCACTAAGTACGTAATTGCCACTTCAGTTACTGCTTCAGATATATAAACACCAGAAATTTTTTAGCTTATTATTATTATTATTTTTTTTTAGATAGGCAGTTACCAGCAGAACCTTTTAAAACTCACTCCATGAGTAAGGTGACGTCATTTCTGCTTTATGCTGTCACCAAAAGTTGTGCTATTCAAAGGTGGGGAATAAACAAATGAGGGAGTAAAGGAGTAAGTTTTCTTTTTTCTAACTCCTCCACTCAAAAAAAAAAAAAAAAAAATCAAACTTAAATCATCTGAAGGTAGCAAGAATAAAAAAAAGTACAAGTCTTGGGACTGAAATGGCTAAGCGAGTATAATTAAAGCCTTACCAGCATTAAACTCAAACTGAAACGGAAATTAAATGTGGAAGAGTTTTCATATATTTCAGAAATGACCACAAGATATTTGTAAGCATAAAATTTGTATATACAAAATCTATAATCTTTCAGTGGCATTCTTTTTACATCCTTTTTCCTCTCTCCCTCTCTCTCTCTCTCTGTTCACAATGGTGGTGAGGTGGCATGCCATGGTGACCCTTGACTGTTCATCAGAAGCGAGGAGGAGGAGGAGGAGGAGATGAGGAAAGGGGAGCATGAGGAGATAGGTGAGAAGAGGTGGGGAGAGAGAAGAAAGGAGTGGAGAATAGAGGAGGTGAGGAGGAGAGAAGAGAAGGCGCATAGGAGAAAAAGGAAACACGGGAAGGGAAAGAAAATAAGAAGAAAGAGAGAAGGAAGTGAGAAAACAATCACCAAGAAACGAAGGCCTTTTGGATTCACTCGGGTAACTTGACCAAAAATTGGACAGAAATCGTTATCGCCTGGCCAGCCAATCACAACCCTCCAATCTCTGTTCCTCAGGACCCGTACGATATATGTGCTTTTGTTTCCCGCTGCTTGGGGTTCCAAAGGTTAGCGTCTTGTCTTTTCCCGCTAGATCCTGAGATATTCATTTCCATTTAGCTATAATTCTGAGTCTCTTAAGGTCGGGACAGCTGTAATAATCTATCGTAACTTGCCTCGGATGAGTTTATTTGGCCAAGAATGAATCGGAGGACCTGGGAATGCTATGCGACATTGTATCGATACCCGAGGGCAAGTCTGACGATCAATTAATCTATCTATCTATCTATATGTATTTTTTATAAATTATATCAACGTGTATATGCATCAATTTTAGCTACATTCTAGAAACTTTCGAAAGCAAATTTCATTAAATTTAGCTAATTTTGAGCGCAAATTAGCGATATCTATGGAAATGGCAACTGTGTGTGGGTGTGCTGTGGTGGGGTGTTGGCGGCTTGACCTCCATGGCTGTCAGTGAGGAGGAACAGCAGGCTTGGCAGACCCGAATTGCCGATAACATGGGCAATGCGAAATCCGTCCACCTGGACGTGAAGCTTCTGTGTTAAATTGAACGGCGGGCTTGTTCGCACGAGGAAGGAAGAAAGGATGAACAGAGGTGGGGGGGAGGGGTTATTGGGGAGAGGTGTGGGGTAGGGGATGAAAGGAGGGGCGGGGGGGTTGTTGGAGAGAGGTGTGGAGTAGTAGGGAAAACCTGAAACTGGGAGATTAAGAAAAGGAAGGAATGGTTGGGGAAGGAGGGGAGGGGTCGAAGGAAGACGAAAATGGAAGCTGGGAAAGGACAAACAGAAGAGGAAAGAGGAATGGGTGGAGGTTAACATGACTAACGAAAGGTGAGGGGGAAGAGAAATGAAAGGAGACTGGACGATTAGTGAGAGAAATGAGATGAGACCGAACGATTGGGTGAGGAATGAGAACAAACTGAACGATTGGGGAGGGAGAAATGAGACACTGAACAATTGGGAAAGGGAAAATGAGAAGACATTGAACGATTTGGGAGAGAAATGAAAAAATACAGAACGATTAGGGGGACTAAGTGACTGGCTGAGCTCCCCATACCCACCAGCCAAAACCGTCGGCAAAAACAAGAAAGATTACCATAAATTAAAAAAGAAAAAAAAAAAAGAAAAACTGTCATGGAATTTCTAATGGAAAACATACATGAAAACTATCATACATTATCCTGGGAGAAGGAAATGAAAACCGAAATGATGGAGGGAGGAGGGCAGGGAGGGAGGAGGAAGAGAGAGAGGGAGGGATGTGAGAAGGGGAATTAGAGAAGAAAAGAGAACGAGTGAGAGGAGAGGAGGGTGAACAGGGAGGGGAGAGAGAGAGAGAAAGGGAGGGGAGGGGAAGGGAGGGAGAAAGGCAAGGGTGGGTGATGGTAAAAGGAGGATGTACACGCAGGGAGTGAAAGTGGATTTTAAAAAAATGAATGGAGGGGATCATGCGAGAAAAGAAAAAGAAAAGAAATGGTTTAACGAGGCTAGGATGAGAGAGAGAGAGAGAGAGAGAGAGAGAGAGAGAGAGAGAGAGAGAGAGAGAGAGAGAGAGAGAGAGAGAGAGAGAATGACAAAAATAAACAGAGGGCGGCAGGAAATGAGGAGAAAACGGGCTGAGAAGATTTACAAGAGATTGCCAAAAATTTGAGAGAAAAGAGAGAGAAAAAACAAGTGAGTGAATTTCTGGCTGATATAAACAGAGAGCAGCAATAATGAAGTGGAAACAGCCTCCGAAAATTAGGAAGAGAGGATGGCGAGAAGTTTGTGTGTGTGTGTGTGTGTGTGTGTGTGTGTGTGTGTGTGAGAGAGAGAGAGAGAGAGAGAGAGAGAGAGAGAGAGAGAGAGAGAGAGAGAGAGTCTGTTGCAAGTCCGTTTCATGTGCTTAGCTGAGGTAAACACAGAACATCCCCAAATGAAGAGAAAATCAGACCGAGGAAATTAGACGAGAAAATGATGAGAAGCTTAGGTAGGTGTGGATGAGGGTTTGTTAGTTGGTGAGATCAGGTCACGATGGGCCATTACCCTGAGATGGACGCGACATTCAGGGTTATCTGCCATCAGGTGGGAGGAACTAGATTTGATCTAAGGCGCCTGAATGTTTCATTTAAGTTGCATGCGATTGGTGAGGCTTGGGGCTGACAAAAAACAGGAACTGATGTCGTTAACGTTCTTCTTAGTAGGTGTTAAGACGTTGGAATATTACACACGCACACCATGAACAGGTACAAGTACGCGCGCGCGCACGCACTCTCGCGCACACGCACGCACGCGCACTCGCACTCACACACACACACACACACACACACACACACACACACACACACACACACACACACACACACACACACACACACACACACACACACACACACACACACACACACACACACACACAACGAAACAACACAGATCTTCTGCATATTGCTCGAAAATGTGCTTGAATATCTATCATGTTGTCGGTAGACGAGATTTACAAGACATAGCCCGTCCTCTCAAGAGGTGGTGTAATTTCTGTACTGTAAATGAAAAAACAAAATCCCTGTCACTCTAAAAAGTGCGGGGGTGGGGTTGAAGGCGGTCGAAAGAAGAGGGAGTGAATATAAGAGCCTCAGACTCCAGGTAAAATACGTAATGGAAGTTCCCCTAAAATGGAAACGCCCTTGATGTGTCTCGCTGTGAAGCTGGTCGCTGTTGAATAGTCTTTCTTCTTCCCTTCCAACAGTTTATTTTTTTTATGCAGACCAAAAACAAAAACAAAAAACAAAGACAAAGGCTGGAAGACTACTAAAGTTGAACTTTAAAAGTAGAGCCAAAATGAAGGTTCGTTCTCATCGAGAAGAATGAAAATTCGGCGTTTAAAAGACTGGAGGTCATTAGCAAAGATAGATTAAGAAGTTCCATAGACGACCAGCTGAGTAATGAAGGAGTGACAGCACCGACTTACTCTTGCGTTAGACAGACGGATAGAAAAGGGGTGACAGTGTGTAGCTAGATAGGTGCTGCATTACCGCCTTATTGATATCGCAGTTTCCTTCGTGGGTGCTACTGTACATACCAGCCTAACTGATATCGCAGTTTGTTTGATGAGCAGAATCGAAGAACAAATGCTGCTAGATTTTCTGACGAAGACTTGAAAGTGAAACGTGTTGAAAGATCTGATCACAGACCATTATATTGACCCTCATTGCAAAATAAAGTTCAGTAATAAGACATCATTAGTATCAAAAGTTTCTCTTTGTCGTCTATTCTAAACAGCTTAGTGATGTAACAGAGAGCATTATACGAGGCCTTCACTTGCCTATTACAAAAACTGAATGAGCGAAGTTTAATTCAAGCCCCTGGTTTCTGAAGACAATTTCTGTCAAAACTGGTGAGGACAGAATGTGTTTATTTTTTCTTTATCCTCGTTGCCTGCACTCAGTAATGTTAGATGCATGCTAATCAAGTTTGACAAACACACACACCCCGACTGAAATAATGTAGGGACTTGTTTATACCTCTGCGAACAAAGTTTTAATATAATATGGTCTTCAGAGTCGGATGGGTGAAATCAAGTGTCAACCGCTGACTTTTGGATTTCTTGTTGCAGAACACTAAATTAATGTTAAAGTACACCCACACACCAAAGTTTCTGTACCCCCCTCGGTGGAAGGAAGTTGAAGTCAGGGTTAGAGAGAAGGCAGGCGAACGGACAACAGAGAGTGGTAGTTTGGAACTGAGCTACGAGGCGAATAGTGAGAAACCTAATGAAACTGGGTTCGAAACATGTCCATGCTATTCACCTGCAAAACATTACGCGTTCGCTACATACATAGCATATGACATAGACTATTGTTTTATCATGGTGTCCTGTGAAACTGGTCCAGACACGACTCATCTGTTTCGGATCCTTATCATCCAAATAAAGCCACGAGCCAGTTGTATCTAAGCTGTAACTGGTCATTATCACTGCAGTGATAATTTTTGTGAATATTTTATTCCTGGATTGTCTATAGGTAAATACAGAATGATTGTGAATTTAATGCTGATTCCCACAGTAGCTAAGCGGATGATTATAAATGTTGCAATTATTTTATGTGGGCAAATTAACCACAATGTGATGGGCAGCTGAGAGCATTCACCAATAATTTTCTATAGCCAGATGAAATTAAATGCAAGCAACACAAAATATCGTGAGACAACGAGGATACAGCTGTGGTATCCTTGCTACGCCACGTTATCCAGGCCTTAACTGTTGCTTCAACTCATAAGTGCATTATTTTCTTTCAGTTTCTGCATCTTTTATTACTCTTACATTCCAGTATCCTCGTACTGCGAGCGGTCATAATCTTTAGGGCGTTTCTAGTCGTCCTGTCCTATAACCCCTACTGTTTTACGTTATTCCTCACATCATCACTCCCACACACACAACGCTAGCACAAGACTGCTGAATCTGTTACTACCATTATGGACACTGCCACTACTAATCCCCCTTTTCCCAATGTATCTAATTTCCCACACAATACTACTACTGCTACTCCTACTACTACTCCACTGTAAATCTGTATAATAATACATATGATTGTCCTTATGTCTGTATATCTGCTAATCACGTTGTCCCTGTCCCACCGTCGACAACTCGTCACTTACCCCGCACCGCTACCCCAGTATGCACCCCCTTCTCTCCCACCCCCCATGGACAGTACTCCTCCCCCACCCCGACACCACATTACCCCTCACCTCATCCTTGGGCCACCAGGCCTGTTGTTCACCCTTTACCGGTGAATATACGTGGTATGCATTAATAATAATAATTATAATAATAATAAAAAAATAGATATGCAGTATTCCTAACATTACATATAAAAGCTGCAGACCCAAACGTGCCTATATTACGTATCTCTGATATATTAACCACAGAACCTACCACAGACCGTTCTTATCATCACCACTGGACCTTCCCTATAGCACATCACCATGGTAATACAACCCATTGTAGGCCTCTGTGGGATCACTAGAGCTGTTTGGGAAAAATAACGTAGGTCACGACATGCTTACAACCCACTAAAATACACCTGTGACGTTTCACTGACATCAATCAGATACAGTAGCCTAGTAGAACAACCAAAAGACTGGACATAAATAGAGGCCGAATGTCTCGCATCGGTAAATGACGACCTGACAAAACTGTTCCCATACTGCTTTGCAGATGTCATCATAGTTATAATAATAATAATAATAATAATAATAATAACAGTAGTAGTAGTAGTAGTAGTAGTAATCACAGGTTAATATGCATGATACAGAGAAGGACAAACACCATACTCTCCCTGATAAAACACGTGAACACAGCTTTGACATATGGAACCAAACAGTGCCATAATATGCTGGAATGGTAGGGTTATCGTATTGCGAAATTAATATTTGAGAGTAACCCAACCTTCTGTCATGGCAAACAGATTCTGCATTGCGTCGGCACATGGTATTTCAGTGTTTGTCCTCCTCTGTTTCGTGCCTAATAACATGTGATTATTATTATTATTATTATTATTATTGATATAACTATAACGACACCTGCAAAGCAGGATGGTAACAGTTTTGTCAGGTCGTCATATACCGATGCGAGACATTCGGCCTCTTTTTGTCCAGTCGTTGTTTGTTTGTCCACTAACTTCTATTAGGATGTTTGATGGATGTCAGTGAAACGTCACAGGTGTATTTTAGTGGGTTGTAAGCATGTCATGCCCTACGTTATTTTTCCCAAACAGCTCTAGTGATCCCACAGAGGCCTACAATGGGTTGTATTACCATGGTGAAGTGCTATAGGGAAGGTCCAGTGGTTATGATAAGAACGGTCTGTAGTCGGTTCTGTGGTTAATATATCAGAAATACGTAATATAGGCACGTTTGGGTCCGCAGTTTTTAAGTGTAATGTTAGGAACACTATACACCTAACTTGTCGTTGTTATTATTATTTTATTATCGCCCACCTTTAGAAGGAGGAGCGATAATGTTTTTGCCTGCATCTGTTTGTGTGTGTGTGTGTGTGTGTGTGTGTGTGTGTGTGTGTGTGTGTGTGTGTGTGTGTGTGTGTGTGTGTGTGTGTTCCCATTATATCTCATGAACGGCTTGAGCTATCAACATGAAACCTTCAGCTTATCAAGATATGGCCAAAATTTTGGATAAGTTCGAGAAAGGACATTCGGGGTCAGGGTCCAGGTCACCAGAATAACTGCCAAAGGTCAACTAGTTTTCATCATCCGCCTTTAGCACTACTATATCTTATGAACGGCTTGAGCTATCAGCATAAAATCTTCATGGTATCAAACTATGGTCTAAATTTTGGACTTGGCCAACAGCACGTTCTGGCTGGCGTTTAGCATTCGGCTCCAAGAAGCCTTTATTATTATTATTATTATTATTATTATTATTATTATTATTATTAATGCATACCACGTATATTCACCGGTAAAGGGTGAACAACAGGCCTGGTGGCCCAAGGATGAGGTGAGGGGTAATGTGGTGTCGGAGTGGGGGAGGAGTACTGTCCATGGGGGGTGGGAGAGAGGGGGGTGCATACTGGGGTAGCGGTGCGGGGTAAGTGACGAGTTGTCGACGGTGGGACAGGGACAACGTGATTAGCAGATATACAGACATAAGGACAATCATATGTATTATTATACAGATTTACAGTGGAGTAGTAGTAGGAGTAGCAGTAGTAGTATTGTGTGGGAAATTAGACACATTGGGAAAAGGGGGATTAGTAGTGGCAGTGTCCATAATGGTAGTAACAGATTCAGCAGTCTTGTGCTAGCGTTGTGTGTGTGGGAGTGATGATGTGAGGAATAACGTAAAACAGTAGGGGTTATAGGACAGGACGACTATAAACGCCCTAAGGATTATGACCGCTCGCAGTACGAGGATACTGGAATGTAAGAGTAATAAAAGATGCAGAAACTGAAAGAAAATAATGCACTTATGAGTTGAAGCAACAGTTAAGGCCTGGATAACGTGGCGTAGCAAGGATACCACAGCTGTATCCTCGTTGTCTCACGATATTTTGTGTTGCTTGCATTTAATTTCATCTGGCTATAGAAAATTATTGGTGAATGCTCTCAGCTGCCCATCACATTGTGGTTAATTTGCCCACATAAAATAATTGCAACATTTATAACCATCCGCTCAGCTACTGTGGGAATCAGCATTAAATTCACAATCATTCTATATTTACCTATAGACAATCCAGGAATAAAATATTCACAAAAATTATCACTGCAGTGATAATGACCAGTTACAGCTTAGATACAACTGGCTCGTGGCTTTATTTGGATGATGAGGATCCGAAACAGATGAGTCGTGTCTGGACCAGTTTCACAGGACACCATGATAAAACAATAGTCTATGTCATATGCTATGTATGTTGCGAACGCATAATGTTTTGCAGGTGAATAGCATGGAAATGTTTCGAACCCAGTTTCATTAGGTTTCTCACTATTCGCCTCGTAGCTCAGTTCCAAACTACCACTCTCTGTTGTCCGTTCGCCTGCCTTCTCTCTAACCTTGACTTCAACTTCCTTCCACCGGGGCGGCGGGGTGGGGGTATAGAAACTTTGGTGCGTGGGTGTACACCTTCCTGTACCCTAAGTTTCTTTTCTTCTGAGACCAGGTATATCATAATCGTGCGGTTATTTACTGAGATACATAAAAACCACAGAGGGCAAACTTTAACAGATTATCTCAACACATTTCTGTTCTGACTACGAGCCACATTAAGATTTCGCATTCAGGAACTGTATAGAAAATGTGGTAGTGCATAAAGGCGACCTCGTAATACATTAATTACTTCTTCCATTTCTGTCCTCAACGCTGATATCTGGCTGGTTAAACACTGAAATTCGCTTCCATCCACGTAAAGGGGAACTGATCAGAATCGTGTGTTTAGTTTCAGAGATACGGAAAATGCACAGCCCAAACTTTAACCTCAGTGATCTCAATGCTCACATCTGGTTGAGTCCCCATTCTTAATACGAGATACTTTGCATTCAGACCCTGCAGACTGCATTCAGACTTTGCATCCAGACTGCATTTAGACTTCAGACAGATTTACACAGACTTTGCATACAGGCTTTACATTCAAAATCCGCATTAGGATTTTGCATACAGACTTTGGATAGACTTTCATGGACTTTCCATACAGACTTAGCATTTAGTCAGGTTGCATTCATACTGCCAGAAACAGCAGAAAATGTGGCAGAAATCTGGATAAAGATGACCTCATTTTATACTGAACATGCACTGTTCTCAGCTGTTATTGTGTTTCAAGCTGGTAACTGGCTGGGTATAAACTAAAATCTATTTCTACCAGTGTAGAAAGAAAACAACTCACGTTAGTATCACCAGCCATCTCACGATAAGAGATCAGGGGGCGAATTCATAAACTGTCTTGAACCTAAGATGTGTATAACGTCGCGTGTATATACATTTACTTAACTCAGACACTTACCAAACACTTCACAACCAGTACGGAGTGAATGGTACCATGAGACGTAAAACTAGACAAAAATTATTCAAGATAACATCACATTACAACGAAGACTTGTTTATCGAAAAAAAAAAAAAAGATTCAAGATCCCTTATCAATATGGCCGGTGTATCACATCGTTAGTCAGAGGCGGGTATCAGGCCGTATCACATCCCATGTCACGCTTCTGAAGCAAGTGACCCTCTGTTGATAGCACAGGTGGGCTCGTTCAATAAAGCTCTATCATACGAATATGGGTCAGTGAGATAGAGAGTTATAATGACTATAAAGGATACACTGAATACATGTAGACTCTCTCTCTCTCTCTAATAATAATAATAATAATAATAAAAATAATAATAATCTATTTCCCCTCCTTTAAGAACACTATTCACTGAATGCCCTCAGCCCTTATAATATTTCCAAACTATATTGAGTTCAGCTCCGACACTTCTCTCTCCCCCTCAGATTCACTTCCGCACCATTTCATTCTTCCCCCGTCCAACCTTTTCCTTCAAACTTGGCGGCAAACCACACAATCTTTAGGCTTTTCCATGCCAGTCACGGTTGTATTTAATAAACTGTCACTGCTGACCTTGGACGCTGACCTCGTAAAGACATCAAAAATTTTCCACAACCTCGCATTCACCATGGCAAGTGTAAATAAAAGATTAGCTAGGGGAATGTAAAGCCCAAAAATACATTCAACTCTTTATTACCATCAAAATAACACAAACGTAAGAGGTACAGAAGAGAGCGAAATTGAATTATAGTGACTCCGACGGAAGTGAGGTTGAAGTGTGATGAGCATCGAGTACGGGAAAGAAGTATTGTATCTATAATTCTCAAGTGACCGCTGACGGCTTATTATTATCCTGAGCCAGACGATTTTACTAACAACAGAGAATCTCTCCGTCATCCAAGGGTTGATATCGAAATTGTCTGGATCAATAGCATGCAAGGGAATATTGAAGGACAACTTACAAAAATAAATTATCAAGGAAAAGATACAAGGGAGCCTACCGAGGAAAATATGGCTCTTTGAATACATATAAAATTTCGAAATAAGCCCATAATAAATCTCTAATATATGGGTGAATAAATTACAATAAATACTTGTGATAATATATTCTCAACAGATTTATAACAACTATTGGACATGAAATATACAACAGAGCTACATGTATCTCCATGGATGCATGTAAGAAAAGAAATAATACACCAATAAAAGGCTTTAACAAATCACACAGCCTATAATTTAAACAGAAGGAAATGTACAGTATTTTGAAGGATAACTGAGGGAGTGAATGGAGGCATCACGGGATATTCTTTAGGGACCTCCTTATTCAAACCAACATTCCTTCTGTGACTTCTACAGGAGATTCTTACCACCCTATGTAAAAAAATAAAATGATGACGATGATAAACAATGATGATGATGATGATGACGAAACAGAGACTCTACTGTGCGACAACTCACGTCACACGCCACAGTATTGAGGTAAACAGCCAATAACATAACTTTGTGAACAAAAACGAAAAATAACAGATGAAGCATGAGGGACGTGAACGAGATTACTGGAGCCCAAAGGAGAACCTCGCTTCGGCGGGACGGACACTGGGAATAGTTGGGGTTAGTAAGAGGTATAATAAGAGGCGAGTTCAGTGGATAAGAGGGTGATCTAGATGAAGACAGACGAATTAATGAACATACTCTACGAGAATGACGTGGAGGACAAGCGACGTGATAATTTTTGAAGCAAGAGAAGGGAGCAACTGAGGCCATGAAGCTCAAATTTACTGGTAGGCTATGGAACGAGGGGAAATGGATGAACCTTTCCATGGCAATATCAGACTGAAGCAAACTGAAAATGAAAACTACCTTAACAACTAACGGAGAAAACGGTAGAGAACAAAAAGAAACCAAAAACCTCAGATACAAGGCAGGAAATATAAACGATAAGCAAAAGAAACAGAGGCAGTGAAGAAATAATCTTGCTAAATGGATGTAGAATTAAGTACGACAGGAGATGAGATATTGGCGAAGAGAGTTGAATATAAAGGCAGGAGTGGTGAGATGAGGTACTCTAAGCAAAACACACACACACACACACACACACACACACACACACACACACACACACACACACACACACACACACACACACACACACACACACACACACACACACACACACACACACACACACACACACACACACACACACACACACACACACACACACAGACTCCTGCCCCTACCATGACACAAATCCCCACTTAACCCTATATACCACCTCTGCCATGTACAGACCTACCTAACAACTGCTTCACAAATTAATCCATCATCGCTGCACTGTAACTTCACATTTCTTTTAATTTTGTAGAGAAACCTTATGAAGTCAGAGTTATGGGAGGCTTCTTACGGTGAGATGGCTGAACAATCACAACCACAACCACTATCTCTAACCCAGGAACTACAACACCCAAGGCACAAGTCTGGAAGTGTTAACAATATGGTACATAGAATATCATGACTAGACTTACTTTTGACGTAGTTAACTATACTTCTTTCACTCTAACCTGGCCTAAAATTGTCAACCATCAATCTTGAAGGCTGAGATGCAAAAGCATATTAACACTAGAACATGGCGCTAATCACTAAGAAGTGCTAAGAATATGATCTACAATCATAGTACTGTCTGAATCCAACCACAAAACCACGTGAAATAAACCGCAAAGGAAGAAAATCTGGGCCAGGTTAAGGTGAAAAGACTTTTCGCGCGCGCACACACACACACACACACACACACACACACACACACACACACACACACACACACACACACACACACACACACACAGATAGACTTAAGGCCGACGCAAACCCTCGGCTTGCATAAGTAATTGGGCAAACCATTTTCTTGTACAGGAACATTCTTCACATCACAAATATACTCTTATTATATATACCTACTTATACCTCAATAGTATAAAATTACATACCGGTACTCATGGAAAACACACGGGGACCAAATTCTCGTCACCCTGGGAGGTTTTCTAGCATTATCCCCTTTACGATTTAAAAATTTTATGTTTTTATTCTCGTGTATGCTATATTTATCAGTACTATATCAACACTGATTGCATATATAAGGAAATATTGACGAACTATACTCAGTTTTTTTTATTGAGGCGAAGAGGCACTTGACAGGTTGGTGATGATTGGCCGAATGCAAAACATGTCTGTATGACATTTACTAACCCCAAATTAATTAATAATGCTAACAAGTAAAGAGACTATGAAGTATTGATGCTTTCAGCTAATCATCACCAACCTGTCAAGTGCATCTTCGCCTCGATGAAAAAAGAGTATAGATAAGGAAATAAAGTTAAAGGTGCCAGGAAGCCTCCTTAACTCACGAGAATACGGGTGACACTGTGACCTAAGACGTCAGTGAATTTGTTAGGATTGTTCTTCCCATAACTACAGTGAAAATATATTTAACACAGGAGCATTACTTCTTTAATTCATGTTACGCTACCATAAAATATAATCTATGTTCTGCATAAACATTTATAAAAAGAAACAAGTATCACTAAAGCCAGCAGGAGAAATATACATGTTCAGTTGCTGTCATTAGTTCGTTTACACTGCCTCAAAACCGTGCCAAAGCCTAATGATATCTTGGATTAACTAACAATACTTAAACGGGATGGACGGGTTATAATCTCTCTATTATTTCGGAATTTCAGACGTGTAAAGGGATTATTGACCGCAGCTGTAGCCTACTGTACGTTCACTGAAGCAAACAGACCACATCAACTAACATCATGTTTGGTCCTCCTTTATTCTTTTTTTATTGTTGCTTACGCCAGGCACAATTTTGCTCTGATAAAGATATCTCAATATGAAGAGATTAGATCATTTTTATCGCCCTTAATGAGACAAATTCTTCTTAACCAAAATAAAACCACGTTGTAATTAGCGTAAAGAAAAGATTTAAGATATATCATTTTTTTATAAGCTGTAATACAGTATGATTTAAGTAAGCCTCTAATTTCTGAGAGCCATTTGTGAAGTCTGAGATGAGAGGAAACTGTTTCACTTCACTACCTCGATGATAAATGCGTTCTATAGTGTGGTAGGTGGACTAAACACATCTAATATCCACAACATGCGTAATGACTGCCAGAATTTGGGGCTTGCATAAATCTGCCTTGTATCTCCGTGTTGAGAATATGGCCATACATTTAATTTCAGATATATAACACAAGATTCCTAGAAAAATAAACTCCATGACACTGAGATGGAGAGCCGCGTTCATAATAAGGGATACACATCAACCCGTTTAGTCTTACGTAAGGTCCACTGCACGTGAGATGTGGCACTATTTCTGTTACTGCCTGGTGCAGTGATGAGCAGTGCACCAGGCAGTAACTGAAATCGCTCCGTATCTCATCAGCAGTGGACACTACAGTTGATAATACGCGCAGTTGTGTATCCCTGCTTATGAACGAGATTGTACTGTACACATAATTTCTTATTTCTGTTTCTGTATTCTAACTCATTACATTAGTGGGAAATTGAGTTAGAAGGGTTTTGATGATGACGATAAGAAACATAATGAATGGGCCATTAACACAGTTGAGAAAATGAACAGTCAGGTACTGTACTCCTACTCCACTGTCTGTGTCATAACCACTACATCAGTCATGATAATTTTTCTCCACCTAACCACTGTCTGATAAGCAAACACGGTTCAAGTGTGCTTGTGCGTGTGTGTATGTGTGCGTGTATAGTATGTAAGGGTGTGTCAAGTGACAAGCGTTTGTTGTTGCTGCTGCTGCTGCCATGGGATGTCCGGGTCACAGTTGATGAACAGCTTAACAGGGTCGGTGAGTGAGTCTGACGGGCCCGCAGAAAACGTATCTAGGTCGTCCAGTGGTGTGGCCTCCCCGGTGCCGCATAGCAGCGTGAACAGGTCCGTGTCCTGGGCCACCTGCTGCTGCTGCTGCTGCTGCGGCTGCGGCTTCGCCTTACTGGGGACGCCACCAGCATCGACATGGGTGACCTCTAGTTGTTGGGACTTGCGTTCCTCACCAAAGATGCTGGAGAGGACCCAGCCGCAGGTGTCCTGGGGGGCGTTGCCGTCCAGAATGTCCCGCAGGGACCTGATATAGGCTGAGGCCAGCCTCAGGGTGGCGATCTTGGTCATGTCGGTGGCCGCCCAGCGTTGGCACACCCACCAGGGCAGCATGCCACGCAGGCTCTCGAAGGCGTTGTTGATCTGCCGCATACGATATCTCTCGCGGGAGTTAGCAGTCTTCCTGCGGTACCTGGACAACGGCGGTGTACGCGGCTTATGATCCAAGGCATCCTGCAGGCTCCAGTCAGGGTCACGCAAGTAACGCGACTTAAATGACCTGGGCCTCAGCTGGTACTTGACAGCACACACCCTTGGCCGCCTACAGCCCACGCCCACCCGACCCTGACCTTGATGCTTTCTGTCCTGGTGATCCTTGTCCTGGTGTTTGCTGTCGCAAAGATGGCTTTGGTTATGCTTGCCGTCGTAGTGGTCGCTTTCGTGGTGTGTGTTGCCGTGGTGGTTGCTGTCGTAATGGTCGCTTTTCCTGTCACCATAAGTCGATCCGCAGGTGTCACTTCGGTTGTTGTTACTGTCCACTGCATCACCAGCCAGCAAGGTGGTCGTACCTCCGTCTAGGCACTCCATCCGTGGCCTCTTTGACGGAATCATTGTTACGTCGCTACACCTTCACCAGTCTCTAATTAACGATATATCAGTACTGGTACCACATTGTCTTTAAATTTTTTCTGGTGTCTCACTTGTCTTTAAACTCAACTGGTATCTCATTATATTTAGACGCAATTGCTATCAGCACCTTCAAAATAAACAGCACTTTAGTCCATGGAGACATCTATTCTTTTTCTGCAATTTCTTTCCTCCATAAGGAATCTGCGTCCCTTAGAAGGTCATGCTGGAGAAAATACATGCATCACTTCCAAGTGGCTAACCCATTCCTTGCACCGCATTAATCTGATAAGGCACGAAGTTTAATAGCCACGTGGCTAAGAGTTCAGAAGTAAGTGCTGGATTCACCATGTAAATATCAGATGTGCATAGAGTCGACAGACAAATATAAAATAAGATTAACCACGTGAGGTTTATGAGTCTAAAATTCAATATTAAATCGGTACTGTATGACTAAGAATGTAGAATTAAATGCTAGATACGCTCAAAGTTCTGAGGTATATACTGTAACAAACAAATGCACCAAAAGTTCAAAATTTATCCAAGAGCGGACGGGGTGAAAACAGAGTCCAAGTGTGGTGTGATCGGATGGAGGAGAAAAGCGTACATCCTCACTCAACCAGCTCTTCCACCAAACTGACCGCCTACACACCAGGCCCAGCCTCCCGCCTCACAGCTCTACCCTTCCCTCTCTCCAGTGTGCCACTTCACCTCTTCCCTGATGAGCTGTTTCTCCCTGTACTTAAATCTTCTACTTATGCCCTCTGCTTGATCATTTCCCAGCTGTTGTGGGGTCCTTTAATGTCTCTTAAATTTTTTAATCTTATGTTGCTATTGTTGCACAGGTTGTAATGTTGCACAGGGTCGTAATCTCGTGGACTGACGCCGGAAATTCAATATCTCTTCCTTGCCAGTTTGATTCTATATATGGCACAGTAATCGAGGTAGTTTCTTAACCTCTGGACCTCGGGAGAACTCTCAGTGGCGAGTAGCATCATATAGCATGACCCTACCCGCTTACAGCAATCATTCTCTTTTCTTATGGGTTACTTCTCTCTCAGTTTTGCAAGCACTGTCCATTTTACTAAAATACAAGTAATTGCAAAAGATCATTCAAGTGCATTATTAAAGTTGAATTCATAATGAGGTGCTTGTAGGCCTCCCATGCCCGATGCTACATCGTGAAAGGGTCGAATCTCAATGGGTATCTGCTCTTCCTCTGCAGCGATCCACTTTATCGAACAGCACACAACACTCCTATACACGCTCATATAGTCATGTAATCGCCTCTGTGTACTGGAAGCGAATCATAAATGTAGTGTCGGAGGCACAAGTTCCGATTCGTCTACTTCACACTTCAGACATATCCGTCACTCTCCTATATGACATTAATGAAAAGTATCATTTATGGACAGAAAAACACACCAGGCCTCTCTCGGCTCAGAAATATTGGCCAGCCGAGGAAACCTAGATACCAGATTGAAATATTAAGCAAATTTTCATCCTTGACTACAGAACGCACTTTTTCTTAACACTTTCCCCCCTTCTCTGTACACTTATCACGACCTGCAGGTGCCATTCGTGAGCCAGATGTGACTCATGATAAGCATGTGTGTGTCAAAGGTTGTTCTGGGTAAAGAGTAAAGTATATGGCCACATGTGTCAAGGTTAATTATCATATGAGAAAGTAGGTTAGGATGATGATGACGGTGACGATGATGATGACGGTGACGATGATGATGGCGATGACAATGATGATGAAAATGATAAAAGTAACAATGACAATGATGATAATGATGATGATAGTGATGAAGATGATGATGACGATGATGATAAAAATGATAAAAGTAACAATGACAATGATGATAATGATGATGATGGTAGTGATGAAGATGATGATGACGATGACAATGATGATGAAAATGATAAAAGTAACAATAACAATGATAAATTTCAATACCGAATTAAAAAAATGCATAAGTACAGGATTTTCCCTTTCCCCAAAGCAGTTTCAGAGCGGATGCAGCCATGTTGCTTGCGGTGCGAATATGACGCATCAATCGCATGAATAAAATGAACTCTCATTTCAGTTTACGACCCGCCCAGCATATACGAAAAACAGAGACAAAAAAGGGTATTTGCTCACACTTGACTAACCATGCAGCTAATTTTCTTATCGCGGCACGAGACTGTTCAAACTTGATCAATTTTTATTATTTAACACTCAGTACTGTTATGTTTTCTACCGATTTATTCCTGCAAGCTAAAAGTTATGCTACTTAAGTTAGGGGTGACTGATGTGTAGCACAGGGTATTTAGTAAACTACTAATCATGCAGTTAATTTCTCAGAGCCTGAGGAAACTATACAAGTTAGGCTGTTTTTACTTTTTGCCACCACCATACGATTTTATGCAGTTAAAAGACATTTCGAACTGGAAGTGTCAGGTCTAACTTTCATCATCCCTTCCTTACTACCGGCAGAAGTCTTTCCTGGACTCAGTGAACCTGTCTGGCGATTACAAACCAGGAAATACGTCATCGGCCTGAAGAGGTAACCACTATGATATATTTCTGTAGTTTATTTATGTGGGAAATATTTCCCCCCAGAGCAGTTGCGCTCTCTACTTTTATCATAGTTATCCCTGGTTAAAGGCAGAGGAAAACTTGAGACCGTTGTTAATTGTTCAAACGGTTTTTATAACCCAGAAATTACGTTCTCTTTAATAATTCTTGTTATTGATAAATTAAATGCTACTGCGTTTAACCCTTGTGGACATCTATACATTGTAAATACATGTAATTATATGGAATTTTCCACTGACCTAAACTGCGTCTGCGCGTTAGATGACGTGGCGAGTAGGGAAAGATTCTCGTGTTAAGCAGATGTGGAATTAAGATATTTACACAGTTTAAGGGAATATTTGGTCTAACTTTAGTTTAAGTAAAACTAAGATTAATTTGTTAGATTCGCCCTGTACATATTATGATGTAATCTAACTGTATTTAGTACTGTAATTAAATAACAGTTGGCAACCCACAATTCGATGAAGAGTTGGGAACTTGGGGCTTGCCGCGTTCACTCCCAAGGCGCCGGAGGCGGAGGTCCACCACTTGTTTCGTAACATCATTGTTCGTCACTTGGGGTCCCATCAATTGTACACCGACGGCTCCAAGTCGAGTGAATGTGTGGGTGCAAGTGTGTGGTCGACTGAATGTGCCCTCAGGTATCGGTTGCCGACTCATACATCTGTGTTTACTTCAGAACTTTTTGCTA
Source organism: Coenobita brevimanus (assembly GCF_032717465.1). Classification (NCBI taxonomy): domain Eukaryota; kingdom Metazoa; phylum Arthropoda; class Malacostraca; order Decapoda; family Coenobitidae; genus Coenobita; species Coenobita brevimanus. Next base: position 41,924,178 of record NC_136977.1, read on the forward strand.
TTGACAAAGCCATAGACTATGCTCTCAATTCTAGACATGACTCATTTGTTATATTTTCAGATTCAAAATCAGCCCTTCAGGCAATTGCATCTTGCACTACGGACTCTCATGAGATCCAGGGCCGCATCGTTAATAAGTTGCATTCATGCAACAAGTCATTCACGCTGATCTGGGTGCCTGGTCATTGTCGTATCTACGGCAATGAGCAGGCTGACTTACTTGCAAAGTCGGCTGTAGAGCTCGAGGAGACTTGGGACGTTCCTCGTGATCTACGGTCGAGTCTATCTCTCGGAAAATCAATAAATCTTCTGTGGCAAGGTCAGTGGACCAGACTAAATATTCCAACTTGTAAGCCGTACCTGGGCGACTGGGACACTGCCAACCGTCCCAGTCACCTAGAAGAAAAAGTGTTGGCACGGTTACGGCTTAATGCCACCATTGTAACCCACATAAAACCATATATGGAAAGACGCTTCCCACCGCACTGTGACATCTGTAATGCGGTGTTATCTATTAGTCATATCATCCTGCGCTGTCGGCGATTTATTCGTGAACGCGCTTCACTTATAAATTACTGATGGCTTTCTTGAGAGAGACCGGACTGATCAGAGTGATGTGACTTTTTTACTGCGTGGTTATGGTTTTTATGAAGAGTAAATATGTATATATTGTAATATTAATTAGGGTTGACAGTTGACATATTTTAAATAGTTCCTTCTCCCACTGATCTATTTCTAATATAGATGTCCCCTACATTAAGCCACGTTCCTCGCCTGACAGTCACCAGATGATGAGTGCAAGTGTGCAATATAGGAAGGTATTGGGCACTTGCAGTCGATGGTGGTCTGCTGGGCGAGGTTCTTCACTTTTTGTACAAATTATGTAAATACATTATATTATCTTGCTTAAGTTATTCTAATTAGGGACGACAGCTGACGTATATGGAAATGTTCCTGACTCGTCTGGTTCCCTTTCATATATTGATGTCCCCTATATTAGGTTGTGCCTCGACTGACAGTCACCAGGTGATGTAGCACCAGTCGAGCAGGGCAGTACTCCCGAGGTGGATGGAAAGCTGATGACAGGGAGTGCTGGAGCTCCCGTTTCATCAGCCCTCAGGACTAGTTCCTGACCATCCACCTTTGCTGAACTTTTTCAGTGTCTCAGTTACACAGAGAGTAGGCCAGCATGCTCTCCAGTACAAATTTCTCTAACTATCTTCACCAAACTACATGCACAGTACACACTACACTTCCTATTCAAAATTTACCCAAAATGGCGTCGTTTTACCAAGCCTCGGAGTCCCCAGGGGGGGGGACCATAAATGCCCCCACCATCTGCCCCTCTCCCGGTGACGACTCAAGATGCCTGGAACCACTGTCTGACTCTCTTCTTCTTCATTTCTGCAACATTCGCGGCCTTTCCTCTAACTTTCGCTCTGTTGAGCACCACCTCTCCTCCTCTAAACCTCACCTTCTTTTTCTAACGGAGACTCAGCTGTCTGAGGCAACTGACAGCAAACCCTTTTCTGTATCCTCCTACTTTCTCTATACTCATTTCAAAGCCAAAGGTGGCTGTTGTGTATATATACGCAACAACTTATCTTGCTCTCGTGTTCCTGAACTTGATTCTTCTGAATTCTCCACACTCTGGCTTCGGCTTTCCTGTCATTCTCTGACTAAATATATCTGTGCTGTTTACTTATCCCCTAATTCTACTGACTATCAAAAATTCTTCGACTATCTTACTTCTACGATGGAACACATTCTATCCATTTCTCCTTTCTCTGAAATCTCCATTCTTGGAGATTTCAATGTTCACCACCACCTTTGGCTCTCCTCTCCTTTCACGGATCCACCTGGTGAACAAGCCTACATCTTTTCTATCCTTAATGACCTAGAGCAGCTTGTACAGCACCCTACCCGTATCCCTGACCGCCTTGGAGAGAGCTCCAACATACTTGACCTCTTCCTCACAACTAATCCTTCTGCTTACTCTGTTAATCTTTTCTCTCCGTTGGGCTCCTCCGATCACAACCTTATTACCTTAACCTGTCCTATCACTCCGGTACGGCCTGTGGACCCTCCAGAGAAACGTCGTCTGTGGCCTTTTTGAGCCGCAGACTGGGAGGCCCTCAGGCAGTACTTCTTTGATTTTCCCTGGAATGATTATTGCTTCCATGGCCGTGAGCCATCTGAGTGTGCCTTGCGCATTACGGAGGTTATTCTCTCGGGCATGGAAGCATACATTCCTTTCTCATATCCTTTGACTAATGCAAGAAAGCCTTGGTTTAATCACGCTTGTTCTAATGCTGTCCGCAACAAGGAGAGGGCCTACAAAAGGTACCGGAGCCAACCCACCCCTGAATCACATCATCTTTACGTTTCTGCCCGGAATCGTGCTAAGTCTGTTCTTCGCTCTACTAAAAATAATTTCATCCATACTAAATGCTCTCAACTCTCCAACTCGAATTCTTCCCGCTCCTTCTGGCATCTTGCCAAAAATCTTTCTAACAACTTTACCTCATCATCCTTCCCTCCTCTTTTCTACTCTGATGGTTCTGTAGCTATTTCTTCTACTGATAAAGCAGATCTCTTCGCACAGACTTTCTCCTCCAATTCTACCTTAGACGATTCCGGTGCTGTTCCTCCATCACTTCCCCCCTCTGACTTCCTCATGGCTGACATTAAAATTTCTTCAGTTGATGTATTTTCTGCCATCACTGGGCTCAGTGCTAACAAGGCATATGGGCCTGATGGGGTCCCTCCTGTTGTTCTCAAGAACTGTGCTTCTGTGCTTACACCCTGCCTAGGCAAACTCTTTCGTCTTTGTCTGTCAACTTGTACCTTTCCTTCTTGCTGGAAGTTTGCTCTCATTCAGCCAGTCCCAAAGAAGGGTGACCACTCCCAACCCTCTAACTATCGTCCAATTGCTTTAACGTCCTGTATTTCAAAAGTTTTCGAGTCAATTCTTAATAGAAAAATTTTAAGGCATCTTTCCTATCACAACCTTCTTTCCGATCGTCAGTATGGGTTCCGTCAGGGACGCTCCACTGGCGATCTTCTCACCTACCTTTCAGACTCCTGGTCATCCTCCTTTCGGGACTTTGGCGAAAGCTTTGCCATTGCACTTGACATCTCAAAGGCTTTCGATCGAGTCTGGCATAAATCTTTAATTTCCAAACTGCCCTCCTACGGTTTCTATCCTTCTATCTGTGCCTTCATCGCTAGCTTCCTTTCTGGTCGTTCTATAGCCGCTGTTATAGACGGCCATCGTTCTTCTCCTAGATCTATCAACAGTGGTGTTCCTCAGGGCTCTGTCCTATCACCAGCTCTCTTCCTTTTATTCATCAATGATCTTCTAAGCTGTACATCTAACCCTATCCACTCATATGCTGATGACTCCACCCTTCACCTTTCCATTCGGTTCCCGCAACGCCCATCTCAACAGTTACTTCAACAAACAAGGGATGAGGCTATGGCACACCTAATGTCTGACTTGGCTCATATCTCTGACTGGGGTAAAAATAATATGGTTGTTTTTAATGCATCTAAGACTCAGTTCTTACACCTTTCAACCCGACAAAATCTTCCACAGGTATACCCACTAATGTTTAATAATATTCAGCTTAATCCTACATCATCCTTGAACATGCTTGGGGTTTCATTTACTCGGGACTTATCTTGGAAAGATCATATTACATCTCTTGTAAAATCTGCTTCCAAGAGATTGGGTGTGCTAAGCCTACTCCGCTCTTTCTTTACCCCTGCGCAATTGTTGACTCTATACAGGGGTTTTATCCGCCCCTGTGTGGAGTACAACTCTCATGTGTGGGGAGGCGCCCCTCATACAGCTCTTCTCAATAGGGTGGAGTCAAAGGCTTTTCGTCTCATTAACTCTCCTCCTCTTACTGACTCCCTTCAACCTCTGTCTCTTCGCCGCACTGTTGCATCTTTATCTCTTTTCTATCGCTACTTTAATGGTCACTGCTCCTCTGAACTGTCTGCTTGCATTCCTCCACCTCTACGACGGGCGCGTAGCACCCGTCTGGCAGCAGACTCTCATCCTTTTTCTGTCCAACTCTCTAATGCAAGAATTAACCGTTACTCCCAGTCTTTCATTTATGGAACAGGTCAACTCTGGAACTGTCTCCCTCTGTCTGTATTTCCTGCTGCCTATGATCTCCAGTCTTTCAAACGCAGTGTGTCCAGGCATCTCAAAATGATCGGATCTTGAATTTGGCTCTATATTGTATTTTGTTTTTCTCTTGGAGGGAACTGTTACTGCGGGCTCATGGCCTTTGGTTCCTTCTTCCTCGCATAAAAAAAAAAAAAAAAGATGTAATGTAGAAAGGCATTACATATCTGTAGTCGATGGTGTTCTGTTAGTCGAGGTATTTTTACCATTAGTGTAGGTCTAGCTATTTGTCTCTGTAAGATTTAGTATAGGTTAGCGATTTGTCTGTTAGGTGATTAGTTTTAGGGTCTTTAGATTAGTTTTCCTTTATAATATAAGGTATAAAAAATAAAAAACCAAGAAAAAATTAAAAAAATAAAAATACAAAAAAAAAATAAATAAATAAGATTAAAATTATTATATATATATGTACGTTTGCATGAAAGTGTGTATGTATGCATGGAAGTGTGTGTGTGTGTGTGTGTGTGTGTGTATGTATGTATATATATATATGTTTGTATATATATGTATATATGTTTAAATGTATATACATATATATATCTATACACGGCCTTAATAACCAGGGGCTTCGGCCCCAATGGTTGATAGGCTGGAAAAAAAAAAAAAAAAAAAAAAAAAAAAAGCGTTCACTCACTCTGCTCCCAGACCTTGTTGAGTTAACACTCTGTTCCTAGTCTTTCTCATGCTAGCACGGTTGTACATACGCACCTTAAGGACGCTTGCTTGCTCAAGCAATGACACTAAGCAGCCTCATCGTCATCGGTTATCGATCACTCCCTCTTCACCAGCTAAGTAACCTTTACGAATTGGCCAATTCAAGGGGGGATTAGCTATAAGATAGAAGAGAAATAGTTATTGTAGGTGAGTTAAGGTTAAGTTACGTTTCACCTAACTTTATGAGACTTGTTTGATTTACTTAAAGACAACTTTATGGAAGAGTAACGACCTACGAGTTGTTTACCAGAAATATCTTACATAGCGGTGCCCGACAGGGATACCGACTTGTATACATTAAATATTTTTCACATTTTGGTGCCTAGAAAGAGGGCGCCGATTTGTTTACCAGAACTATTAAACATTTTTCACAATTTATTTTTTTCTTGCGTCCAACCTCGGCATAGGTTTAGCAGTCCGTTCCCAATGGCCTAGCCTAGCACTACTACAGTACTTACAACACACTACATTTTATTACCAGACGATTTTACTACATGAAGCATAGCCTGTAGTAGTAAAAGGGTTAATCAAAGCTGAGTGCAACCCCTTCATTTCGAGAAGTTTATCCAGTATAAAATCATCAGGAGTTATTAGAATGCCGTATTTGGGCTGAATTATTATTATTTTTTTTTTTTCCGTCCCGGCACGAGTTCATAAGAGTCAGATCACTTTTAATATTCAACACTTTAGAGGAAAAATGGCGTCTTTTAAAAAGTATTCTTGCTACCGTCAGACGATTTTATTCATCTTGGGGATTATCTTCTGACGTGAAGGGGTTCTTTAGGGTTGTATATCAAACCCCCTACCAATTCCAGAAGTCTGTCCGAAGATGAAAAAAACCGTCTGAGATAGGAAAAATGAAATAATGTACAGTCAAAGACAAAAGTCGTGTCGTGAAATTTGATGATAATATCTGCTGAAAGACTATAGTTTTGGAGCGGTCTGCTGTGTGTCGAACGATTGGTTGGTAGCACTGACTTGAGTTGCCATTTGCTCCAGGTGACCAGCCTGTGGACGCCAGCATATAATTTTTTTGTAACATACCGAAACTAAACTACGTAATTGTTAAATCTTTCTGTCTGCTGTTTTTATTTAGTATTGATGAAGAGTTTGTCATCTTTTTTTATGCCAACATTATCGTTATAAGTCAGCTTAATAGGTGTTCGGAAGTCAGTTCTCCATCTTTATTTACACTATATAACTAATAAAGTTGATAATTATGTCCTGGGACATTATTTAAGTGTTGTAAAACAAAATTCACTATACTGCAGTATTCAACACATGAGAACAGTTATTCTGTTATAAATGATTTTTTTTCTTTTAGAGTGGCTGTCAAACTGAATCCCACGGACGAGTTCGAACACATAAACCAGACAACCGAAGTTTACACACAACTGTTCGTGTGCTTCATTCTAGGTGCACTTCGTCTCTTAAGGCGTGAGCACTGCTTGCGGGTGCGGCTTCCATCGTTGTGATTATTTCCTCGTCCTATAGTGTTGTGGTAAAACGAGGACGACCTGAATGATGACGGTTCTCCGTTGTGCCTTCCTTCTGAAATCCTAATCCACCTTTCTATGGTTATGCCTGTACCAAATGTTTGAGCTTTCGTTCAGGATTCATTTCCCGTAAATAAAGGATGATCATGCCACCTCTCATATTCCTGTTAGTTGGATGCATGTTGCTTGACCTCTCCATACCATGGTATAGCAGGTCTGCTAGACGTTTTGTGGTAAGATGTAAGATTAAATGTCAGGTGATCATCGCCTAACCGTTGGCATTTCGTCTCTCATACCGAAGTTTGGAATCAGCAATTCTTGCGAGTCGATGTTAAGGCTTCAGAATTTCATGGGTTCATTCATACCGTCATCCCATCAGCAGCAGATATGAAGCTTGACGAAGTACCACGAACATGTAACTGTGGTAGAGCTTTCATAATGTTTCAGGTGTTTCACTTAATCCTCGGACAAAACCGCGACACGACTTTTGTCTTTGACTGTACCATCCAACTGAAGAGCTTAACATTTTTCTACTGTTGGTTTATTTTTACTACCATCAGATTTTTTTTTTTTTTTTTTTTTTTTAGGAGAGATTTTTCGAACTGGTGTTTAGACAATTTTTTTTCATTACTTAGACACTTTCCTTTACCAAGTAAAATGCCGTGTAGTGGCAAGAATAAAACGAGAGAGAGAGAGAGAGAGAGAGAGAGAGAGAGAGAGAGAGAGAGAGGCTTTCGATGACTCTTGACCCTAAGCATCGTTACAACAATCTCTCTCTCTCCCCCTGTGTGTGTGTGTGTGTGTGTGTGTGTGTGTGCGTGCGTGCGTGCGTGCGTGCTTTGGTGGGTGGGATCGTGCGTACGTACGTGCGTGCGTGTCCTGTTTTCCCCTCCCCCACCTCACCCTCCGCACAGCTGTCCTAAGATTACATTGTTACCCCGTCCAGCGGCTGACTCACACTTTGGAATTTTGTGTTGGCTAATACTGGACAACTTTACTCAGTCAAGGGAAAGTGAAAGGGAAAGCCATATCAGTAAACTCTTCTTCTGGGTGTTATTCTGGCTGAGACAAGACGATTTTATGTATCTCAGCCACTTCAGCCAGGGAACGTATTTTAAAATTTGGACCTAGGTAGCAAGACTTTTTTTTTTTTTTTTTTTCTTACGATGAGCCTCTGTTGGAAAATACCTGTATGGTTAGTGGGACTTGATTCTAACCCTTCCCTCACCCAGTGTCTCTCCTAAGCTTTATAGTCGTGCGGGGAAAGTAATAACAAGGTAAATAAGATGCATTACTGAAGGGTTTAGCAAACTAATCACCGGCTTGCAGGGAACTGTTCGATACTGTACTCGTCTCACTTTAACTTGGTCAAGATTTTCGTTCTTTTGCAGCTTATATCACGTAGGTCAGTGAAGGAAAAGGACGATACTACGATTTTACATTCTTTCCATGGCACTTCTTCCTGACTAACATCATGTTCTACGATTATTCTATTGTTACAGCTCGGCATTCTCGATGGGAAGAGGGCAATTATAGACCAAGTTAAAGTAAAACGAGCATAAAGTACATCACATTATTGACCAAATCGTAAGTTATTAGCTGGATCAGCACCATGACTGCTCGTATGTTTGTCCAAAATCCTAGCGATTCCTCTACTAAGTTGAACAAGTCGGTGTATTGTTTGCTCCTATAATCTACCACTGTTCACTCCTAAACTCTATCAAACAAAATCAATAACAATCACGCCAAATATAATCATTCTTGATAGTACACACGCCCCATCAGCATAAAAGGGTTCACTCTCAGTCAGGTTATCCATAATGAGTGTTTGACATCATTCATTAACCACTGACACGTCTTAATGCACCAGCAAGAACCTGTTTATCTTTCTTAGCATTAGATATTGATTGTCAGAGGTGGAGTCACGTTCTCCAGAGGCTAACAGTACCAATAAACAGCGAGTAATTAATCTCTTCTGTGTACTGTTGAGAAAGTTTATAAATTCTCGTCCTTAGAGAATCGGCAAAGTAAGCCAGCATAAAGTAATCATTGCTTGATTTTCACAAGTCAGTTCTTTGTCCTGTTCTCAAGTATTATTGAACATTATTCTTTAATATTGTATACTCTCAAAAACCCCGTGACATCCGCCACCACATGTGCGCTGCCCCACACACCCAGAATATAAGTATCGCCATCCTCACTTACAAAATAAGTACCTCTCTGAAGCCCATTTTTCAGTTATTAACTTTGTTCACAAATAACAATGAGACGTGGGATGCCTGTCACACACCTCTTGCTCACTCCATTATCCTTGGAGCATTAACTCCCTTTCCCTAACACATCAGCTGTTACCACACACTGAATATCACCCACTGATCACTAGCATACACACCACCTAATAGTACGATTTATAAACACTGTATCAAACACTAAATATAACAACAACTACCGCTAACTATACAACAATCTTGTACATACACACCACCAGCATAGCCAGGTGGTATAGAAGTGTGGCATACAAAAACATTTAGGTAGGGAATCTTACACACACCTTAGATGACACTGTAATGTAAACACATCATACATACAGACACACACACAATGACTATTCTTAAATAACTATTAAACATATTATACATAGAATCTCATCGTACAAATATATAACCAATCACAGTAGATAAATCTATAATATAGTAATAAATAGCACAGTAATAATTAAAACTTTAATTTTAATATACAAAATTAATATAACTTCAGTTATATAACAAATTTGAACATAGTACCCTAGTTTTAAATAAACCATTATTATTAAATACAATAGTAATAAGGATATTTTTAATATACTATCTATACAGTATAATAGGACTAATGTAAACTCCATAAAAATACAAACTAGAACTACTTACTCAACCCTCTCAAAATTCTCTTATATTCAAAAGAAATACTAAACAAACCTTGTTAATGCCAATGTGCCTTAGTAAACCAAGGTGCCTCTATCTTACCCCCACAACACACCACAACCACACATCAAACATCACATGTCACAACTCCAACACACACACTCGCACACACACACACTGTCCCAACACCACACACCACACCACACTCACCCCTATACCATAGCGTCCGAAGACCCAATATCACTAAACTACACACACACACACACACACACACACACACACACACACACACACACACACACACACACTGCCGCTACGCCATACACCACCCTCACCCCTACACATTAACGCCTGAAGACCCATCACCAATAAACAAGGCTCCACAGTATTGCACCACACCCATTGGCCACCTACTTAACCCTTAAACAAAGAAGCGTAGTTTTACTTCATATCAAACTTTAAATAAATAACATTATCAGTTCAGTCAATTATTAATATAAGGCAGAACAATTAGATATTAACTAATATGCAAAACTAGAGAAAAACGAGCAAACTACTTCATAACTTAATCATATTATCTACAAAAACAGAAGTAAAACAAGCACATTCTTCATTTATATCAAATCTAAATTTAAAATTCGTATAGTAAAACAGTAGTTCTAGTAACATTATACTTAATTTCATTTAAGCGTACTACAAAAAGTAACCACAATTATTATTATTAATACTGTACCACAGTATAAAAACACCATCGCCATGCCACAGTATTGTTGTCAGTGCTCCAGTAGGCAGCATAAGTGTATCAGGTGCTCATGTGCAACAAACAGGTCACTGTGTACATACTGTAGGATGGGACCTTTCTGTATGAATGTGTTAGGGAATCACAGCCCACCAGAAGCGGCACTTGACCGCTTCCAACATGGCAGGGGACAGATTAGTGACATGGAAATTGATGGGGGGGTCACTGACAATATGCACGATCACACGGACATGCGTGGTGGTGAAAGACCCCGTGGTGAAGCGAGGGAAAGAGATGGACGCCAAGATGCGAGAGATATGGAAGCGCTGGGTGGGTTAAATCACCATGGGGAAGTGAATAGTAGTGAAGTTGGGGATGAGGAACATCATGAAGTTTATAATAGAAATGAAACTCAGGATGAAGACCACCATAGAGGAGTGCATGAAAGAGTGAATCATCCAGGTATTATACGTCCTCAGAACTGTAGTGACACAAACAACGAGGAAGCAGAACAGCCTCAAAGGTCTGTGCTAGAAGGTCGTCCCTCATACTGGATGGGCAAATCCCGAGAAAATGCAGTAACCTGGGTGAACGCAACATATAATGAAATAGTTGGATGGTCGTCAAGTAACCTTTTTGAACCTCCCAAATGCAATGCTACAACTGAGATAATCAAGGAAATCACTCGCCTGATAGCCAACTACAACAATAACTCACCCATTGCCTCATTCTCTCTTAAGGTCCTTGCACTAATATCACATCTCTTCCTCAACATGACCCGCCCAAGAGCTACCATTACATTAAGGCCATTAATTACCATTAAGGCCATCCAAAGGAGGGTTGAAACATGGAAAATAGGTGAAATCGACACTCTACTTGAGGAAGCACGGGCCTTGCAGATGAGAATAAACAACCGAGGCAGAAGAAATTAGAATACCAACGATGTGGCAAGGATTTTTGGCAGCAAGATGAGACAGGGGAAGATCACGATGGCAACAAGATCCCTGTCAACTGCATCACCAAACGGAGTACTTGACCTGACAGATGAAACAATGCAACAACTAAAGAAAAAACACCCGGCTGCACGACAAGCAAGTGCCCAGTCAAAGCTTGACGGCAACTATACTCCTCCCAATCCCATCATATATGACAGGATAACTGGAGATATGGTGTGGCGGAAGGCAATGCACACACAGGGAGGGGCAGGACCATCAGGCCTGGATGCAAAATCTTGGCGAGTAATCCTCAGTAACATCAAGTTTGAGGAGGCAGCAACAGACCTATATAACACCATTGCCTCACTGGCAAGGAAGCTGGCTTCAAGTCAGTGCAGTAACATCGAAGCACTGACGGCTTGCAGACTAATCCCTCTTGATAAGAATCCTGGATGCAGGCCCATCGGGGTGGGTGAAGTCTTAAGACGGATTATAGGAAAATGCATCACGGAGGTGGTGAAAGATGATGTGAAGCAGGCATTTGGCAACCTCCAAGTGTGTGCAGGGCAGCAGGCAGGAGGTGAGGCAGCAGTTCACTCCATGAGGATAATATCTGGGGAAGAGGACTGTCAGGCAGTATTATTAGTTGATGCCTCAAATGCATTTAATTCCATCAACCGGGAGGCAATGCTGCACAATATGAAGGTTAAATGCCCAGCATTTGCCCAATATGTGGAAAACACCTACAAAGAACCAGCAGACCTCTACACTGTGGGTAAGACAGCTGCTCACGATGTCGGTGTAATCCAGTCCACAGAAGGAACTTCCCAGGGGGACTCGTTGCCATGGCTATGTACGCCTTGGCGATGACAGTGCTGCAACAACAGATCAAATACGAGGCCACCAATGTAAAACAGGTAGCCTATGCAGATGATCTCATGGGTGCTGGCAAGGTTGAGGATGTGAGGAAATGGTGGGACCTTGTAACATCTCATGGCCCTGAAGTAGGTTACTACCCTAATGCAAGTAAGTCCATCTTGATCGTGAAACCAGCTTACTATCAAGATGCACAGGAAGCATTTAGAGGCACAAACGTGATAGTGACCAAGGAAGGTCAGAGGCTTCTAGGGGCTGTGATTGGAACCAAGGAATTCAAAGACAAATATATAAGTGATAAGGTAAAGACATGGGTAGAAGAAATTCATACACTGTCCAGCCACGCAAAAACAGAACTTCATGCAGCATACAGTGTATTTACCTATGGTGTAAAGCACAAGTGGACCTTCGTGATGAGGACCATACCAGACATCGAGTTGCTGCTACAACCACTGGAGGTTGCAATCAAAGATTCATTCCTCCCAGCTCTAACCAATGGCCACATCCCCACACCAGAAGATAGGGACTTTTTAGCATTACCACCGAGGATGGGAGGCCTTGGCATTATAAATCCAGTAGCCGTGGCAAGCTACGAACACAGAAATTCACTTAGGCTCACCGAATCCTTGTCACAGAAGATCTGCGCCCAGGCTGAGACGAGTGAAATCGACCACCAAAGGCAGAAAGACATAAAGACACAGATAAGCAAGGAGCGTGAAGCAAGACAAAAAGACCAGCTGCAGCACATAATCGAACATCTAACACCAGACCAGTGCAGAAGAGTTGAAATTGCACAGAAGGTTGGGGCATCGAACTGGCTCACAACCCTGCCTCTCAAGGCAAAAGGCTTCCACTTCAACAAACAAGAATTTATTGACGCCGTAGCCTTGAGATATGGGTGGCCAATAGAGAACCTACCTCAACACTGTGCCTGTGGCACTGTCTTTGATGCAAACCATGCAATGGTTTGCAAGAAGGGAGGCTTTGTTTGCATCCGACACGATGAAGTACGCGACCTCACTGCCAAAATGCTGCAGGAAATATGCCATGATGTCACAATTGAGCCAGCTCTGCTACCCCTGGACGGCGAGCACTTCACCCACAGAACAGCAAACACATCAAATGATGCAAGAGTGGATGTCAGTGCTCGAGGTTTCTGGACACGTGGACAGAGGGCGTTCTTCGACATCAGGATATTCGATCCCATGGCAGCATGTCATCGTGAACTGTCTCTCGAAGCTGCACACAAGAGGAATGAACAAGAAAAAAATAAGAATTATCAAGAAAGGATCCAACATGTGGACCACGGTCGATTCACTGCCCTTGTGTTCACAACACCAGGTGGGATGGGTCCAGAGGCAGTGAGATTCTACTCGAGACTGGCAGAGGTTCTTTCTGCGAAGAAACGTCAACCGCAGAGTTCTGTTATGGCCTGGATGAGATGTCGACTGTCATTCTCCCTCGTGAGGTCCGCTCTGCTGTGTCTCAGGGGCACAAGATCATCAGCCCTCAGGCCTGTCTCTCTGGCGGGTATGGATTACGAAGCTACAGTGGTCGAGAGTCGAATAGACCAGCGACTCCAATAGTTTAATGTCTTTATGTACACTGTAATATCAATAAATATAAAATAAAATAATAATAGTAATAGTAGATGGTTGGTAACCACAGCCGTTGGCGTGCTTGGGGCCAACGGATTGTAATATGAGGGTTAGTGTTAACCTTCATATTACAACTCCAAATGGTGAACTATATTAGGAAGGTTGGTTTTGATCTTCACAATATAATTCCCCAATGGATGGAGGTGATAATTTTTTTTTTTTTTTTTTGAAAAAAAAAGTAGTAGTAGTAGTAGTAGTAGTAGCAGTAGTAGTGTAAGGAGTAGTAGTCGTGATGGTAGTATTGTCTACATCAGAATGTTGTAGAGAAGTACAGTAGAGGGGGTCGTTACTGAGTTGGGATGGAGTGATAAAGGAAGGATACAGTTTAACAGAGTGGTGTGTCGTAGGAGAGAAGGGGATCGTTACTTGGTAGCGATGGAGTTATTGGTAGTAAAGGCAAGACACAATTTAATGGTCTCGTTAAACACACGTACTGTACTATACTATGCAAATTAAAACAAATGGTGCAGTGAAAGTGGAGGTTGGGGAGGTATGCATGGGAGAAAATGGGAGAGAATGGTGGAATGGGAGAGAACAAGGTGGATAAGGAGTAAAATGGGGAAGAGAAGGGAGGGAGAAGGCCGTAGATGGGGAGGTGGAGGGATTGGTGGTGAGAAGAAAACGTGGGACAAGAGAAAGAGGGAGAGAGAGAGAGTTACATAGAGTTACATAGATACACAGACCACACAGACCTTACGGTCCCTACGAGGTGGTCCGGCCTTAATCCTAATATAGTGCATAGGAGCAGGAGAAAAGGATAGCACAGCAGAAGGCTCTCTCCCCCACCCTCCAGACCCTCCGGCATTTGCCGTACAGGAAACAAGAGAGGAAGTAATACCTTGCAGGAATGAAAAACCCGAAGGAATTTTATAGGATCGGCAGAAAGTAGAATAATATGGAAAAGGAAATTTGGGCATACAGCCACATACTTACTCTATGCATGCATTTTTTTTTTTTTAATCAAAAGATGGAGAGAGAGAGAGAGAGAGAGAGAGAGAGAGAGAGAGAGAGAGAGAGAGAGAGAGAGAGAGAGAGAGAGAGAGTTGAAAGTAAAAGTACCAAGGCCATCCATCTATCAAGCTAACCTCCTCCCAGAGGAGCCTGATAAACAATAGTTAGTAAAAAAAACGAAGGTGCTGATTCACTTAATAATACCCGCCACGCACCACCTCCACCTGGTTTTAATTAACAGGTGCTCTGGGGCCGTAGTATTAGAGGGTTGGGATTGCTTAGAAGTTTAATTTGCATATTACACCTTGATTTTTTGCTGTATGTTAGACGTAGCTTTTCAGTCTCGATATATGTATTTTCCTACACACACACACACACACACACACACACACACAAAGAATATACAATCAGCAAAATTTGTACTTCCTTAACGATGACGACGATGATGATGATGATGATGATGATGATGATGATGATGATGATGATTGATTGATTGATGATTGATTGATTGATGATTGATTGATTGAGTGATGACTGATTGATTGATTGATGATCGATGGATTGATTGATGGATTGATGGATTGATGATGGCTGGATTGATGATTGATGGATGGATTGATGATTGATGGATGGATTGATGATTGATGGATGGATTGATGATTGATGGATGGATTGATGATTGATGATTGATTGATGATTGATGATTGATTGATTGATGATGATGATTATCCAACCTAGACCTGAAAGAGGGGCTTAGGGATGTGTTTATGGAACACCTTGGCCACTCTGTACGATAAATATCTCCACAACAGTTAACTATATCCACAAATGGCTTTTTATTTACCTTCGCTGTTCTCTCTGGCTTTGTTGTGAAGTGTCTGGTAGCCCTGCGAGTGGAGATAAAAGCATAAATGACAGTTTTATACCTAACATTAGCTTAAGAAAGTTATATAGCCACAGGAAGGTAAATAAACGTTTGGAAGTCATAATGAAGGAAATGCTAGAGTGCTTTCCTTATCAATGAGGCTTTTATTATCAATCATAAGCTCGTATGAGGAGTGAGCATATAATTTCAGAGTGATTCACCTTCCCCCCAAACTCCGCCAGCCATACTCACCTCGCACGTCCTCCTTTCCTGTCCCTTGCCCCCTTCCCCTTGCTAAATTATTTTCTTCCATTACCGATGGACCCCTCTTCCCATTCTCGCTAGCTCCTCCCCCCTTCTTCCAAC
Organism: Coenobita brevimanus; assembly: GCF_032717465.1. NCBI lineage: Eukaryota > Metazoa > Arthropoda > Malacostraca > Decapoda > Coenobitidae > Coenobita > Coenobita brevimanus. The sequence goes on from NC_136977.1 coordinate 41,939,875, forward strand.
TACCACTCCCCTCCTGTACTCTTCCCCCTCCCTCTCTCTGTTAGTTCCTTTCTCCCTCCTCCTGCAGCCTCCTCTTCCGCTTGCTGCCTTCCCCCCAGACTCCTTTCAACCACCCTTTCCCCAACTCCAGTCTTCCTCTTCTCTCCTGTCTCCTCTTAATACAGCTCCTCTCCTTCCCTCCCAAACTCTCTAACCCCCACTTTCTTACTACCGTCAATGTCCCTCTTCCCATCTCCACCACATCAGTCCCCTCTTTCTCTAGTTTTCCTCTTTCTCTACCCCGTCTCTCTTTCTTGTAGCCTCTTCCTCTTACACCAACTCATCTCCCTCCCCTAAAATCCCCCCCTCTCTTTTCCCACCCTACCCCTCTCCTGCGCCATATGGTAGAGTGGCCAACGCATGGCCCATCCCTCACCTGGCCAAATTACCCCCTCCTCACTGAAATAAACACACCGCTCTTTAACCATAATTCCTCCCCTTAAGCCGCCATCCCCCACAGGCCCTGATACCACACAATACACGCGAATCTGCCGCCCTATTCATAAAAAATTCTCGAGATTAAGGGCCTGTTCCCCAGCCGCTGATTTTTCTTAACTCTAAGCCAGAGGACAAAGTTTTCACTGTAATCTTCCTAAACTATCCTGTTGGGCTTAGGATATACTGATGACACCAGAATGCTTAGATATATAGTCTTCATTGTTACCTTGAATTGTTACCTTGAATCGAAAGGTGATGCCTAAGTTGAAAAAAACTGTCTAGAAAATGCGAAAAAAAAAAAAAATAATAATACCGAATGGGTTATTTATTTTTTTATTTTTTTGTAATAACCAGACTCTAGGTTTCTACGGCAGTTAAGGCCAGACGATTTAATTTCAGCTAAGAGTAAGTCATACGAGCCTGAGAATGTTAATATCCTTCCAGAATACCTTCCCTTACGCCAACACGCCTATGGGTTGGGTCTCTCTCCCTGTCAATATATCACGGGGGGTATACTCTAATGACATGATAAGCTCGTCCTACCTCACGATTGCACTGCGCCATCATGCCCTCCATGGCTGATTACTGCCTTGCTGGGTGCTGTGGACTCGTGTTGGCATGCCAATATCTCTAACTCTCTCTCTTTAACTTTCTTTAATGCTGTGTAACATTAACTTTGTCTTTTTTTTTTTCTTTTGGTCCAGGCTGATCTGAAATGTGAAACTCGTGAGCTGCAAGTTAAGTTACCCTTCTGCAGTTCACCATCCTCCTTGCGGGAGATAGGGAAGCAGTAGAGGGACGTCTGCATATCCAAGCAGTTGACCCGTCTCATATCACCACAGGAAGACTTCCCTCTCCAGCACCGAGTCTATCACAGTAATGCCAGACGTATTACTGTGAAGACAATAATGGGCAGAGACACATACCATGCCTCTCCCACCTTATAAATAACAGACAGCGGAAGGAGGCACGGAGGAGATACGGTGAAATATTAAGTGAATTTTTGTCCTCGACTGTACAACACACCTCTGAACGACTCGCAAAATTGTGTTCTCCAGTCTGTATATTCCCTGTGCTTATAACCAGCATTCTCTTATATGCAATGTGGCCAGGCATCTCCTTATGAACGAAGCTTGAGACTGGATTTCTTTTGTTAAACTTTCTTTTGAATTGACAATGTTGGCAGGCTCCCATCCTTTACTTATTTCTTTCAACATAAAGTCAAAAGTTATCTTATACTCCTTAACCACTTTACTACGATGAAGCCTCTGTTATTTTCCATTTGTGCCACTTTCATACGACTTACTCAGCTTAGGAGAGACTTCCGTATTGTAAAGGCTAGATGGTCCCCTTTAAACTCCTCAGTACGATAAACCCTCCTAATTAATTCCACCTTAATTATTTCACTTAGGCTCGGGGAGAGTTTTATAATGAAGGAATTATTAACAGACGATTACTATTCATCTGAATGAAATGCACGCAGTCAAGCGGTTATTCTAGACTGCTTAACGTGTACCAAACTATTTAATCCGTGTGCGAGGTACCCAAGCAGTGCAGAGGTTAATGGTGTTGGGTGGAGCCGCAAATGGACCAATTAAGGCTGCCTGCTACCACAACTAAGTACCAGCAGCAGGATACTGGCAGTGTAACAAACGCTGCTGTTAATTCTTAAGCCACGAGAGAGAGAGAGAGAGAGAGAAAAAAAAAACAATCATTAGGTGGTTTCTAACACCTTCACCTTGAGAGCCCTCCTGGGGAAAAGAAAATGTCTTCAGGGAGCAAAAATTAAACAGATCTCATAGTATTGCATGAATTTAATACTATAATGGACCAACCAAGACAACAAACTGACCTGCCAATATACAATTTCCCAAAGTAGTTCTTTTACACCCTCTTTAAACAGTCTCACAGGCTATTGATACTGCTAAAATGATTACCAATACTGTCAAAGGCGTTGGAGTCTTGCTTCACTTGTTTGGAACCCCAGAAGTTAAAAGGAGCGGTAAAACAGGGCCACACTGTATCCGACAGCCACCTTGAGCAAAATCCACCATTGTCATCTCACCACCACCATTTTCCACAAACAGATGCCGTAGCAGCTACTTTTTCGATGCTATGGTCAGTAAAATTTCGCTAATGCAGATGGTATGTATAATGAAAAGACTCTGAAGCAAAATACGAAACCTGTGTGCTGAAAAATTGCACATATACAGTACGTACTTAAATCCAAGCGTGACTTTGTAATGAGTAGCAAAAATCAGTGTCAAATCACTGTAATCCTATGACTTACTTTTTTTTTTTTTTTAATTCTTGCTATTCCCAGACATTTTTTTTTCAACTAATATAATGGCTGGATTTATTAAGGTTACATATACACTACACCCCCCCCCCATTCGCAAAATTCCCTCCCAAGCTGAATACAGTCGTCCTATAATGGCAAAAAAAAATAATAATAATAAAATAAAATAAAAATGTCCGATTCCAATACCAGATAAAAACACACACAACCAACATAAATATAAATCACACACACACACACACACACACACACACACACACACACACACACACACACACACACACACACACACACACACACACACACACACACACACACACACACCTCCATCAGCCGTATAATTGGTGCCGATACCCGACGTTTACTCTTCCCTTCCATTAATTAAAACAGCCACTCATGCGCCTCTTAAATATTGGAAGAGAGTGTTACGAGAGGGTGTGTTTTGTTGAGGGGTGGTGTGGTGTGGTGTGATATGGTGCGTTAAGAGGTAGTTACGAGAGTTAGGAAAGGTATTTTGGTGTTGTGTGGCGTTGTACGGTGTCATGTGGGGTGTGTTGCAAGAAAGTTAGGAGAGGGTATCATGGTGCGTTGTGATGTGGTGTGGGAAGAGTAACTTGGAGGAGTGCCGTGGCCTGGCGTGGAATGGCGTGGCGTGGCATGTGGTGCAAGATGCAGTGAGGACTAAATAGGAAAGACAGATGGAGAGACGGTACGTGCATGTGGCGATCTGACAGAAATGCGTATGAGGGAGGAGGACACAGCACAGCAAATTAAAGGCGGCGAAGGAGACGAAAAAGTGCAGGAAGTCACGACTGGGGAATAAGGCGGAGAAGAATATGAAAATGAAGAAAGAGAAGAAGCAAAAGAAATTGTGGTGTAAGATGTACAAGGTGTCTTAAGACTGAGCGGGCAAAGGCATGCAGACGAGAGAGAGAGAGAGAGAGAGAGAGAGAGAGAGAGAGAGAGAGAGAGAGAGAGAGAGAGAGAGAAGATGCTTCAAAATTAAAGACAGAAATAAAATAAAATGGAGTGTTTCGGAGCTACTTAATTGGGTCTAAGTAAATATTATAAAATGATATAAAACGTAGATTTGTATAAGCACATATGTGTGAACCAAACAAAGCATACATACTCACATACATACGAGCACACAGACATATTCTCTCTCTCTCTCTCTCTCTCTCTCTCTCTCTCTCTCTCTCTCTCTCTCTCTCCTATTGATTAGCCTATGCAATAGAACCACCCTCAGGCACCCTCAGCAGTGATTAGATATTACACAGCAGAAATATAATACTTTGCCCAACACACACACACACACACACACACACACACACACACACACACACACACACACACACACACACACACACACATTTTTTTTTACATTTCACTCAAGTATTGTCTCCTAAACTGAATAAAATTTTCCGTCGTAGTAGGAATTAAGGGAGAATGTTTAATGTCTTCAATCCGAGGGCTCTATCCTAAGCCAAATAAGTCTTATCGATATATATATATATATATATATATATATATATATATATATCTATATATATATATATATATATATATATTTCTCTCTCTCTCTCTCTCTCTCTCTCTCTCTCTCTCTCTCTCTCTCAGTACAGTGCTAAACTCTCGTAGTGGAATGCTTTCAGTATGATGATGAATTTCTTTCCTTCGTTCTTTCCTCTTCCTTCTGCCTTCCGGTGACTTTACGTTCCCTCTTCTGTCTTTCTTTCCTTCACTCTTTCCTCTTCTTTCTGCATGTGGGTCACTGTACATTGAGTGACAAGCATAATGGTTTCCCGTACACCAGGAATCCATTTACAACGCTGGGTGGTAATCATATAACCATATTTTGGCGCTTGGTGGTTTAGTGGGTAATTACGGTGCTTCAATCGAATTGGGCCGGTGAAGATTTATATCCAAGGGATGGTTGGGGTTTATTGCTCACATAATGCCACTCAGGGATGAGTGAGGCTGGTCACTCTCATCTTAAATATCAGGACCAACTAGCCTAGCCCCGGGCTCCTACACTTCTCATGAGGCAACGTAGGACTGGATGATGGATAAACGGATGGATTAACTTCTTATTGGTATTTCTAAGCAATTTCATTCAGTTTAGGGGACACTTCAGGACGATGGATATTCATTCTTAAAATCTCCCTGTGTTGCTCATTTTACGTTCCGAGTCGAAGGCGTTCAGGTAAGCAATATACTGAGACGGTGCGTACAGTCACGAGAACTATCGTTACCCTTCAGAGCTATGCACTATGACACAACGACGAAGTGCTGTGGAATGACAGGACAGGAAAGTTTGTACCGCAAACCCCTCAATGTTGGTTATGTGAGACACAAATATTAGAAGTTGTTCTAGAGGTAATAAAAGCTAATTTGATCGTTTGGCCTCCGTGCATAAAGACAATACGTTTTATTATCCGGCACCAAATTCATTAAATAAAAGTATAACAGAATGGTGTAAAGTCGGCAACACATATGCAGACGGGCAATGAGTACGTGCACCCATGCCAGACGTATGATAGTACTTCAGCCTATAAAAGCCAAGTTAGTAAATTTCAATGTTAAATTGATATGTATTGCTTTCTGTTCGTACATATAATAAATGTTGAGTAGAAGGAAAATAATAATAAGTGCTCAGTCTCATTGCTTTATTATTTTGTATACCCACCCCCTGCTACAAAAACAGCCTCTAGACGTCTGAAGCATCCATCTGAAGCATTTAACCACCCATCTAAAGCAAACAAATGAACTCGTGCACCCCTTTTAGACTATCAAAAAAAAGAGTCGATGCCTATAGATTTAATACCCTTAAAAATAATCTGTTTGTTGCATTCTATACATAATAAGTGTTAATTAGTAGGAAAATAATAAACGTGCCGAGTTTCGTGTTTAATCCCCGGCGATGCACTCAGGGTAACGCAAACACGTCCTATATATTTCCCCGCCATATGGCTCATTCTTGCTCATTATTCCAACTCTTGTAATGGGATTGTGATATGGCAACACTCGATAGGGGAGGGGCGAACAGCAAGGACCCGCCCACACAGCCCAGCTAACGTTCGTTTCGCATCGAGCATCCCTAGGGGTAACGATAGTTTTTCTTATGACTGTGCAATCTTATCCTCTCCACGACACAACATTTAATGGGCCAGCATTGCAAGATCATCATACTGGCTTTAGATCCTGCTGCCTACTTTACATACATGGTTGTGTATGTGAATGTGCAGGTATGTGTATGTGTATGTGTAGGCTATGTTTATGTGAATGTGAATGTGCAGGTATGTGTATGAGTAGGCTATGTGTAAGTGAATGTGAATGTGCAGGTATGTGTATGTGTAGGCTATGTGTATGTGAATGTGTGCAAAACTAAGACTAGCGTTGGTTGGTTCTATCTTTAACGTATCTAAATCTCTACACAAAATACACAGTCCATTCCTAAGATCCAGTAATCCTTCTATGCACAATAGATGGTGTCACACACCTTCACATTTACCCACTTTAGCACTAATAAAACAGTCCATACTAAAGACATGGTCAGGTAGTGTACAGTATTAGTGGAGATATTTTATGGAACATCGATGGGTCTTTGAATTTCGTGGCTTCATCTTAATTACTAGTAAGCTACCTGTATCCAGACCTACCTAAGAAACAGAAAACCTTAAGTAATACACTGTCTTAGGTATATCCGGTGTATGAATAAGAAATTGGACTGTAATACATACGTAATGCGTGAACTATAATCTGTCTTAATGATTCCAGTGATTCTTCTTTAACCTCTGACTTAACCAGATTTTTTTTTTAAATCGTGCTATACCAGGTGATTTTTTTTTTTTTTTTTTTTTCAGCTTAGGAGATCACCTATATAGTGATAAGCTTAGTGAATGCTATATTAAATCCCTCAGGTTTCAAAAGTAATTCCTAAGCGTAATAAACCATTTGGTTGTAGCTTGAGTAACATAAGACCACACAACGTAAAGGGATTTAATAAACTAGGAGTCACATGTGAAGACAGATTCATACTTTAAGTAAGAAGCTTTAATCGCGTACTGAACCAGTTTCCACTCTGTATGTGTCGGGGTATAAGAGTCGAAGCCTTTGTCATCTTGTCTGCTTCCCCCAGGCTCAGTCTTGCGAACTCCATGCGAGGTGCTGTAGGAAAGCTCGGCTGGATTTGCCTTCACTTGAGTCTCATTTTTATGCATGATCGTGGAGAGTGAGGTTGTGTGCTGCTGACCTCACCTCTAGCTTCTTAGGGCTGCCTCACCGGCAATTAGCTTTTTTTTTTTTTTTCACCCTTCTGGTGTGCGTTAGGCTAGCTAGCTTCTTACTTTCCTCCCCTCCCTGTTAATTTGGAACAGTAGGTGTCTGTTCCTGTGTACTGAGATTACCTTTGCTTGCTGCCCACGGAGGGTCCCCCCCACCGATCGCTCTGGGGCGTGAATTAACACGGTCTGGCCTCCCTGGAGTGGTTTGAGAGGGCAATTTCACCCTTATGTGTTTGGTCCCGGTGTGTTTTGTCCCTTGCTCGTTTTCGTCCTTCTTCCCACTTCCCCCATTAGGGGGGGGTAGTTACTATGTCGGACGCCCCTGCCGCCTCCCCTCCCCTCGAAGGGGGGAGGTGGTCCTGACGAACCTAGGACTGTACCACGGACTGACCGCCCCCTGACCGAACGGCCCTAGACTCGTACCGATCTGGACATTAGTGTAAGTAATGCACAGTTTGTAACGCTCCATGCTCTCGGTTCCACATCCTTGAGCAGTATCAATCCTTTCATCATCAAGAAAGTTATTGATTACTGTGCTGAGGAGGTCTATCTATCTATCTATATACCTAGGCTGCTTCTCCCAAGGAAAGGGAGGTAGCCGAGACAGGATGTCTCACTCTCCATTTACTCATCCATTCAAACACATTCATTCGCATCTTAGCCCCAAAGGGGAGAACGGACAGATCCTCACTGCACCACAGGTAAAAAAAACTTGCAAATGGAGACCTTCTTATCAAAACCTTCAACTCCTCCCAGGTAAAAGATTTGACGAAACTACGTAAGTTCCATGAATATGATGTCGAGCTGAAGATCCCGCATGCCATGAATTCCTGCAAAGGTGTTATCTCCTGCAGGGATCTCATGGTTATGGAAGAGGACGAGATCATACGGGAACTTGCTCAACAGGACGTAATCAATGCCCGATTTATAACCAGATTTTCTGAAGGCATGAGGACAAAGACTGCCACTATTGTCTTGACTTTTGGAAAAGTTTCACTCCCAGACCATGTCAAAGTTGGATACGAAGTTGTTAACGTAAGGCCTTATATCCCTAATCCACTTCGTTGTCTAAGGTGTCAATTGTACGGGCACGGTGATAAGACTTGTCGGGCTTCCCAGTCAGTGTGTGGCAAATGTGGAACACAGGGACATAATGCTGAACACTGCACATCGGAGACGGTACGTTGTTTTCACTGCAAGGGCGCACACTCCACTTCCTCTAGGGATTGTCCCAAGTGGAAGGAGGAGGAGGTCTGCGTAGTGAAAGCAACTGAGGGCATTTCCTACTACGAAGCTAGGAATAGGTGAAGGGAGTTGCATGCAACTCCCATGCCGAATAGGTCCTATGCTTCGGCGGTAATGTCCCGTCCAGTGATGTGCTCTGTTGAAACACAGACTGACCCTGAACCTGTTCCTCTTGACACACACTCTACCTCTTCATCTGAGCCTCCTGTCCAATCCACCTCTCAAACTGACACCCCTGTTGCACCTTGCTACTCTCAGGCTGCTGCTGCCTCTCAGTCAGTAAAGCCTAAACAGAAGTCTGACAACTCTAGTAAGAGTAATATGACCACCCTTACGAAACAGCCACATCCTCATGTCCTTCCTGCTCCTGGTCCAGCGAGGGAGAGAAGAGTTAGCTCTTCCTCGGGGGGCTCTGGGAGCCTAGTTATTGATGAGCAACATATGGAGGTTTCCGTTAGTAAGCACCGGGATAGGTCCCCTGGTAGTCACTCGACTGGCGGCGGATGGCATAATAAAGCTAAGCACACTGGTCCCGGTCGTAAATCTTAAACCGCCACATTCACTTTGTTACAATGGAATTGTAGGACTCTTGGGAATAAAGTCCACAATATAGCAATTTTGCTATCTATACACAGGCCAGATGTTTGTTTACAGGAGACGCGCTTGGTGGATCACCCTGATCCTCCACAGTTCAAACACTACCATTTGTATAGAAGATATGATGGTCACGGAGTTGCCATATACATACACAAATCACACCCACAAACAGAAGTGGTTCTAAATTCTACTTTGGAATCTGCTGCGTGCAGAGTAAAATTTAATAACAAGTATCTGTCTATTTGTTCTATCTACTGTCCTCCCCGTGGTCCCATTGATGGTGATGCTTTCACTTCCCTAATCCATCTACTTCCGGGTCGAAAATTAATTTTAGGCGATTTTAACGCCCATCACTGTCAGTGGGGAAGCTTGAGGAGTGATGGTAGGGGGGAGCAAGTAGCCGACCTAATATTACAGTCAAACCTCTGTCTTCTAAACAATGGTAGAACGACTCGTGTAAATGACCGCACTGGCAGCATGTCATGTATAGATCTGTCCTTGTCATCTCCCGATATACACACTAACATCTCTTGGGACCTGTATGACGACTCGATGGGTAGCGATCATTTTCCAATCTTTCTTTCTTATACACGCGACGATTCTCGGCCTCCTCCACCATCTAAATTTAACTTTAAGAAAACAGATTGGGGGTACTACTCACAGGTTGCCAATCTAGATATATCGAGAGATAACATTGATGAGAAAGTTGCATTCCTACAGACTTCCATTATACACACAGCTAAGACTGCTATTCCCAAGACATCTACAATTCCAAACAAGCGTAGAGTTTCGTGGTGGACACCAGATTGCCAACAAGTACTCACAAAGCGCAAAAGGAGATACAGGATTTTTTAGAAACAGCCAACAGAATCAAACTTTATTGCCTACAAAGCAGCTAAGGCTGAGGCAAGAAGGACAATTAAAGCTGCAAAACGGAATAACTGGTGTAGTTTTGTGTCCACGGTGAATCGCTCCACCCCACTAAGTCAGGTCTGGTCCACCATAAGTGTACTAAACAAGTACATCCGGTCACCGATCACCACACTTGAGGTGGCCGGGAATGTCATTGACGATCCTGTGGACATTGCTAATACTATTGCCGACCATTTTGCCCAGGTAAGCAGCTCAGCCAACTACGATCCTCGTTTTCTCCAACATAAGCGTACGGTTGAGCTGCAAAATTTTGACTTTGCCACTGAAGACGGAGATACCAGCTACAACTCCGAATTTACATTAGATGAACTTCTCCTTGCCCTTAAATCCTGTAAAGGCTCCAGTCCCAGTCCATCCACCATTACGTATGGTATGATTCAGCATCTTACTCAGGCCAACCTCAGTAAGCTGTTAGCGGTGTACAATGAGATTTGGGAATCTCGCACGTTCCCAAACTCATGGCACTAGGTGCGTGTCATACCGATACCTAGCCGGGATGGTTGCCTTACGAGTCCCATTTCGTTTCAACCTATTGGCTGACTGTCTATATAAGGTCTTTGAACATATGGTTAATAAAAGGTTGCTTTTTGTTTTAGAGTCGAAGGGTGTGTTAAATGATCAACAGAGTGGATTCTGTAAATACAGGTCCATTTTTGGATCATTTAGTGCACCTGGAGCATTGCATAGCCGAGGCTTTTGCCAATAGCGAATTCATGATTGGAATTTTTCTGGATATTCATAAGGCTTATGATATGACCTGGCGAAACGGAATACTATGTAAACTCTACGCTTATGGTTTAAGAGGTAATTTGCCCATTTTCCTTCAGAACTTCCTCACTGACATATTTGTCCAAGAGAACGGGGTACCACAAGGAAGTGTGCTTAGCCCTACTTTGTTCAGCGTTGCCATTAATGACATTCTGTCGTCTGCTTCCGTCCCCAGGACGATTAGATACTCACACTATGCTGATGACTGTGCAGTGTGGCACTCTTCCCGCAATGCACAGTCCTCGGCAGAGCAGATTCAACTGGCACTTGAATCTGTTCAGTGTTGAGCCCTGGAGTGGGGATTTAAATTTTCCGTCCCTAAGTGTGTCGGTGTTGTTTTTACTCGTAAACTTAACGTACCTCCTTTGCATTTGACTTTAGATAATCAGCCGATACCTTTTCAAAATTCAGTAAGATTCCTGGGTCTACATTTTGACAGTAGGCTCAGTTGGAGAACACATATTAATCATTTGCTTGTTTCTTGTAGTAAAAAAGTAAACGTCCTCAAGTTTCTTTCCGGTAAATCGTGGGGAGCAGACAGAACGTCTTTATTGATGGTGTATAAGTCCCTTATCCATTCTAAACTTGACTATGGTTCACAAGTGTATGGGTCGGCATTGGATGCTGTACTCTGTAGACTTGATGTGCTTCAGAACGTGTGCTTGCGTATATGTCTTGGAGCCCTTCGATGTACTCGTGTGGAGCGGTTGGAAGTGGAGGCTAATGTGCCTCCCCTCCGTTTACGACGTGACCACCTGCTATTTTCTTCCGGTGTCACCACCCACCGTAAACGCTCACTTGGCCTTCCAACTTGTCGGATCCTCCTACAGTGGGAATACCTGCTGTATGCGGCCCTCAAGCCGGTGGCTGTGAGACTTCACTTCCTCTGTGAGGTGTTAGGGTACGACCTTTCTAATGGGGATCAGGTTTTAACATCAAAAATAGCGCCCTGGGAGTCTTGCTACCACATTTAATACTGACTGGCTCCCCGTCGCAAAGTACAGGGCGCCGGAGGTGGAGGTACGACAGTTGTTCCGAATGGTCCTTATTAGACATCTAGCATCATTCCACTTGTTCGTACACTGATGGCTCTAAGATGGATGAATGTGTGGGTGCCAGTGTGTGGTCTACGGAGGGCCGCATCCGTTTTCACTTGCCCCCCCATACGTCTGTATTCTCTGCCGAATTATTTGCCATAGATCAAGCTATAGACTTTGCTTTGCGTTCAGATCATGACAGTTTTGTCATTTTTTCAGACTCTAAGTCAGCCCTTCTGGCAATTCATTCTTGTAGGACTGATTCATACGAGGTCAATAAGCTGCACACATGTGCTAAATCCTTCTCTCTGATCTGGGTGCCTGGTCGTTGCGGTATTTACGGCAATGAGCAGACTGACGTACTAGCTAAATCGGCTGTAGAACTCGAGGAGACTTGGGACGTTCCTCGTGAGCTAGTCTAGTCTCTCTTTCGGAAAGAAATCAATTAATCTTCTGTGGCAAAGTCAGTGGACCGACTTGGCAATTACATCTGTTAAAAAGACCATATGTGACTGGTCCAGTTCCTCCCGAGGAAACAGACGGGAGGAGGTCGCTTTAGCCCGCCTCCGCATGAATTCCACCCTAATAACACATATGTTACCATATATTAACAGACAATTTCCACCGCGTTGTACCACCTGTGACGCGGTGTTATCTATTAGTCACATCCTTTTGTACTGCAGTAGGTATGCTAGGGAACGTACCTCTCTGGCTGCCTACTGTAGGGCAAATGCGCTCCCTTTCACATTTGATTCTGTCTTGGGTGATAGGGACGTTGGTGTGACTAATAAGTTGATGACTTTCGTGAAGGAGACCAGATTACTCAGAGAGTTGTGATTTATTTTATGAATTTGGTTGTGGTTTCCTTATTTATTGTATATCTTTTTTTTTTTTTTTGTATATAGGGATATGGTTTTTGTACATATGTAAAACCGTCAATACACTTTTATATACTTGTGAACCGCAGGAGGAGGTTACATTTATATAAATGTGTATTTTTTTTTCTTTTGTTCAGGACCAGTAAATTTGTAATTATTCCTTTTATATATATATATATATATATATATATATATATATATATATATATATATATATATATATATATATATATATATATATATATATATATATATATAAATTTGATAAGTATTTGATTATTTTGTAGTAGCATAGTAATGAGTCTACATGTGATGTATAGATGGAAGTATTTGTCCCGGTACTATCCGTGTATACTGATATATTCTTTATTACTTACTATGTTTCATAATCATGAATAATAACTTAATTTTGGTATGAAATAGATGCAAATATTTCATATAATTATTTTGGCTTTCATGATTATCGATTCTTGCTGGTCTAATGCTCCTTCAGGGTGATGGCCATTAAAAAGAGAGAAAAAAAAAAAAAAACTTGAGTCTCCAGCATTCGCCTACCGGGGTCTTCGATGCTTGTTTGCGGAGAGAGCTAATGTATGCGCTGAACTCTCCTCTAGATATATTACTACTTCACCTGCTTTTGTTTTTGTTTACCCGTTAGGGTGTTTATCAGCTATAGTGTTCCTCCTCGTAACATAGGGTTTGGGTGGAGTCACCCCCTCCCTACACTATTGCCATGTTTCCTAACCCTACGATGTATAACGCCTGTGGTTTGTGTAGTAGGAATGATACATAAACATAACTCATACTAATATAACTGTAATGAAAGTGCTGACATGTATCAAGGAAGAATAAAACTATTCTGCATACTATATTATACGATAATAGAGAAACGTGGCATAAAAATTTGGCAGTGTTGCTCTAAAAATATTCTAATTATTATTTACTTCCCCAACACTTCTAACATTGCTAATTAATTTAGCAAGTATAATTGCAAGAAAATTTGAAGGGATAAAAGTGGGAAGAGGCGATCCTTTCATAATTAAAATAAATATATCAAACAGCTCTGGGGTGGCAGCACTCACGCGACACGTGTTTGTGTGTACGCTGTGGGAGGTCACCAACCCCCTACAGGATTTAGGCCTATTGGGGAAACCTCTATAAAAAACGCGCCGTGACTTTTACCTCAAGGGTGGTGCGGAAATAAAGTCAAAATTATAATCCATACATAAAAATGGAAGTAAAAAACCATGGATGACACATAACAAAATCTAGCGAGAGAGAGAGAGAGAGAGAGAGAGAGAGAGAGAGAGAGAGAGAGAGAGAGAGAGAGAGAGAGAGAGAAATAATAATAATAATAATAATAATAATAAAACTTTATTTCCACTAAACAGTGGGTATTCTTATACATTATACAGTAGTACAGCATACAGTATGAAAGTTCTATACACAATATAATACAAGTTGATACATATGGTGGAGAATAGTGACAGAGAGGTAAATGGTTTAAAAGCTGTGGGGACACTTAGGTTAAAAATAGATCAATTAAGGGATTTAGGAACGAAGGCAGTGGGAAGGATTAAGACAGATGGGATTGTAAGATTAGGGAGTTTGAGCAATAGGGTAGAATGTATGCTCTCAATAAAAGTATAGCAATTATCAACGGCTAATTATTATACAGGTGTTGATGGTGGGGGTCTATATTTATAGGAGGTGTTGGTGGTGGAGGTATAGCGGGTGTTGTTGATGGGGGTGTTGTTGGGGGTAGGGGTATAGGGGGTGTTGGTGGCAGGGGTATAGGGGGTATTAGAAAAACGGAGATCACAAGAGGGAAACAGTGTCAAGGTCATCGCTGATGGAGAGGTCAGCTCGGAAACGTGGCAACAGTGCAGGGAGGGGGTGACTCCACCAAAACCCTACGTTTCGATCTGTCAGACTATAGGTTAGTTAGTACTCATTCTCCTCCCTTCCCTATTTAGAGACGTTAGGTGTTTGTATCTATTCCTGAGATTATCTTTATTTACTTACTGTACCTCTGGGCTGAATCCCCCACTGATCGTTCTGGGGTGAGTATAAACATAGACCTGACCTCCTGAATGTAGATTGAGAGGATTATCTCAGCCTTAGCTGTTTTTCCCTGGGTGTCTTATCCCTTGTTCATTTTCTCTCTCTCTCTCTCTCTCTCTCTCTCTCTCTCTCTCTCTCTCTTTCCTGCTTCCTCCGCAAGGGGAAGGTGGATACTATGTTGGATCTTCCCCCCTTCCCCTCCCTCCCTTCAGGAGGGAGGTGGCTCTGACACCTTGACTGCGACACGAACTGACTTAAGGAACGGCCGCCCCCAAACTCTATCACTGCTAGCCATCCCACGACATAATGCGACATTTGTACAGCTACATGCTATTGATTCTACTTCCCTGGCTAGCCTCAATCATTTTCTCATTAACAAGGTAATTGAAGCCTGTGCTGGTGAAGTTGAACAGGTTAAAAAACTTGCTTGTCGAGACCTCCTTGTCAAAATCTGCTACGACGTTGAGCCAAGGATCCCTCACTCCATGAATTCATGCAAGGAAATTATCATTTGTAGGGCTCTCCTGGTCATGGAAGAGAACGATATCATACGTGGACTTCCTATGCAAGATGTCTTTGATGCGAGATTCATTACTAGATTCTCGGATGCATAAGGAAGAAGACTGCAACACCTGTATTGATTTTTGGAAAAGTTGCACTCCCATCGAGGATCAAAGCTGGTTACGAAATTCTTAACATAAGACCGTATATCCCTAATCCTCTTAGATGTTCAGAATGTCAATTCTATGGATATGCATATAAAACTTGCCGGGCTTCTGGCTTGGTGTATGACAGGTGTGCAACTGTGGGTCATTCTGCTGTCCACTGTATGTCCCTGGTTGAATGTTGCTCTATTTCAAGGGTACTCACTCCACTTTCTCGAGGGATTGTCCCAAGTGGAAAGACAAGAAAGAGGTCTGCACATTGAAGGCAAGGCAACGGAGGGCTTATCCTACTACGATGCCAGGAAGAAGGTTGGGAAGTTGCATGCTTCTCCCAAACCTAATGTCCCCTATGCATCGGCGGTTATGTCCCGTCTCGTGATGTGCACAGTGGAGACTCAAAATGACCCTGTCCCCAGCACTCATGTCACTCGTTTTACTCCCTCGTCTGCTCCTCCTGTACATCCCAACTCTCTCACTGATATCGCAACAACCACTTACTCTCAGGCTGCTGCTGCTTCTCAGTCAGTAAGACCTAAACTGAAGTCTGACTAGTCTGATATGATTAACCTGACCACCCTTTCAAAGTCACGTCCTTATGTTTTTCCTGCTCCTGCCCCAGCGAGGGAGAGAAGAGTTATATCTTCCTCGGGGGGTGGGAGTCTGGGAACCACATAACTGATGAATCAATGGAGGTTTCCGTTAACAATAACCAGGATCTTTTCCCCGGTTGTTGTTCGCCTGCCGGCGGGCGATCAAAGAAAGCTAAGCACACAGGCCCATCCCATAAATCTTAAACCATCATATTCAGTATTATTCAGTGGGACTGTAGGTCTATTGGGAATGAACTAAAAAATTTAAGCCTTTTGTTAGCTTTACATAAACCGGATGTTGTCTGTTTACACGAGACTCGACCGGAGGATCATCCTGATCCTCCTGAGTTCAAACACTACCATTCGTATAGAAGATATGGGGATCATGGCAAAATGCCATATACTCACACAAATCACTCTCACATACGGAAATGGTGCTGTATTCTACACTGGCAGCTACCGCGTGCAGGGTGAAATTTGGCAACATGTATCTGTCTATTTGTTCTATCCCACTGATTTGTTCCCATTGATGGTGATGTTCATTTCACTTATCCATCAACTTCCGGGCCACAGATTAATTTTAGACGATGTTAATGCCCATCACTATCAGTGTGGAAGCTTTAGGAGAGATGGTAAGAGGGGACAAATAGCCGACCTAGTAGTGCAGTCAAAGCCTCTGTCTTCTAAACAATGGTAGTGCGAATCGTGTAGACGACCACACTGGCAACATGATATGTATAAATCTGTCCTTGTCGTCACCCGATGTACACATTAACATCTCTTGGGACCAGTATGACAACCCGATGGGTAGCAATCATTTCTCTTGATCTGTCTTTCTTATTCACGAGATGATTATCGGCCTCCCCTACCACCTAAAGTTAACTTTAAGAAAGAGATTGGAAGACCTACTCACGGGTCACCAATCGAGATAATATCGGGAGATAACATTAATGAGAAAGTTGCACACCTACAGTCTTACATTACACATACAGCTGAGGCCGCTGTTCCCAAGACATCTACCATTATCCCAAACAAGCATAGTTTTGTGATGGACACCAGACTGCTGACAAACACTCACTATGTGCAATATGAGATACAGAATTTTTGAGAAAAAGCCAGCAAACTCAGACTTTATTGCCGATAAAGCGGCATAGGCTGTGGCAAGGAGGACAATTAAAGTGACAAAACGGAAGAATTGTAGTTTTGTGTCCACGGTGAATTGTCCCACCCCCGTAAGTCAGGTCTGGTCCACCATCAATGTACTTAACAACAGGTACACCCAGTCACTGGTCACCACACTTGAGGTGGCCGGGAATGTCACTGACGATCTCGTGGACATTGCCAATAATATTGCCGACCATTTTGCCAAGGTAAGCAGCTCAACCAACTACGATCCTTGCTTCTCACCATAAGGCATAAGCATACAGCTGAGCTGCAGAATTTAGACTGCCACAGAAGACGGAGATTTCAGCTACATTTCCAAATTTACACTAGATGAATTTCTTGCCCTGAAATCCTGTAAAACCTCCAGTCCCGGTCCATCAACCATTATGTACGATATGATTCAGCATCTTACTCAGGCTAACCTTAGTAAGATGTTCGAAGTGTACAACGAAATTTGGGCGTATTGAACGTTTCCAGTCTCATGGCACTACACGCAAGTCATACCGATACCACGCCAGGATGGTCACCTTATGAGTCCCAGTTCATTTCGACCTATTGCGTTGTCTGTCTATGTAAGGCCTTTGAACATATGGTTAATAAAAGTTACGTTTTGTTTTAGGGTCAAAGGGTGTGTTAAATGATCAACAGACTGGATTCCATAAACACAGGTCCACTCTAGATCATTTAGTGCACCTGGAACATTGCATAGCTGAGGCTTTTGCCAATCACGAATTTATGATAGGAATATTTTTTTGGATATTTAGAAGGCTTATGACATGACCTGGCAAAACGAAATACTATGTAAACTCTACACGTATGGCTTGAGGTAACTTACCATTTTTTTTTTTTTTCAGAACTTCCTTACTGAGAGAACGTTTTCCGTCAGGCTGTCCTGTTACTTAACATCGGACATATTTGTGCAGGAGAATGGGGTACCACGTACCACAAGGAAGTGTGCTTAGCCCTACTTTATTTAGTGTTGTCAGTAATGACATTCTGTCGTCTGCTTTCATCCCCAGGATGCTTAGATACTCACTCAGCGCTGATGATTGTGCAATATGGCACACTTCCCGCATTGCACAATCCTCGGCACGGCAGATTCAAATGACACTTGAATCTGTTCAATATTGGACCCTGGAGTTGGGATTTAAATTTTCCGTTCCTAAGTGTATTGTTTTTGCTTTTACTTGTAAACTTAACGTACCTCCTTTGCAGTTAACTTTAGATAATCAGCCGATATCCTTTCAAAATTTGGTAAGATTCCTGTGTCTTCATTTTGACAGTAGGCTGTTGGATAAAACATATTAATCATTTTTTTGCTACTTGTAAAAAAGTTAACATCCTTAAGTTTCTTTCTGGTAAATCATGGGAAGAAGACAGAACGTTTTCACTGATGGTGTGTAAGTTCCTTATCCGTTCTAAACGTGACTATGGCTCACAAGTGTATGAGTCGGCATCAGATACTGCACTTCTTAGACTACATATGCTTCAGAACGTGTGCTTGCATATATGTCTTGGAGCCCTTTGATGTACTCGTGTGTAGCGGTTGGAAGTGGAGGCTAATGTGCCTCCCCTCCCTCTACAGCGAGACCACCTGCTATTTTCGTACGGTGTCACCACCCGCTGCAAACGTTCACTTGGCCTTCCTACTTGTTGGATCCTCCTACAGTGAGAATACCTGCCGTATGCGGCCCTCAAGCTGGTGGCTGTGAGGCTTCACTTCCTCTGTGAGTTGTTAGGGTATGACATTCCTAATGGGGATCATATTTTAACATCAAAAATAGCTCCCTGGGAGTCAGTACCACCATCAACATTGACCAACTCCCCGTCGCTAAGTCTAGGGCACCAGAGGTGGAGGTACGACAGTTGTTCCGGATGATACTCATTAGAAACCTAGTGTCATTCCACTTGTACTCCAGTGGCTCTAAGTTGGATAAATGTGTGGGTGCAAGTATGTGGTCTATGGAGTGCCGCATCCATTTTCGCTTGCCCACCCCCCCATACGTCTGTATTTACTGCCCAACTCTGCCATAGATCAAGCTATAGACGTTGCGTTCAAATCACGACAGTTTTTTTTTTTTTTTTTTTGACTCTAAGTCCGCTTTTCAGGCTTTTTATTTGTGTAGGACTGATTCACATGAGGTCCTGGACTGCATTATCAATAAGCTGCATACATGTGCTAAATCTTTCTCTCTGATCAGGGTGCCAGGTCATTGCGGTGTTTACAGCAACAGGCAGGCTGACGTACTAGCTTAATCGGCTGTAGAACTCTTGGAGACTTGGAACATTCCATGTGAGGTACAGTCTAGTGTCTCTTTCGGAAAGAATTCATCTTCTGCGACAAAGTCAGTGAACTGACCTGGCAATTCCACCAGTCAAAAGGACAATATGTGATTGTTCCAGTTCCTCCAGAGGAAGCAGGTGGGAGGAGGTTGTTTCAGTCTGCCTTCGAGTGAACTCCACCTTACTGACACATATGTAACCATATATGAAAAATTCTCTGCCTATCTTACTTCTAAGGTGAAACACATCATATCAATCTCTCCTTTCTCTGAAATCTCTATTCTTAGAGATTTCAATGTTCACCACCACCTTTGGCTCTCCTCTCCTTTCACTGATCTGCCTGGTGGACAAGCCTACATCTTTTCTATCCTTAATGACCTACAACAGCATGTATAGCACCCTACCCGTATCCCTTACTGCCTTAGAGAGAGTTCCAACATACTTGACCTCTTCCTTACAACTAATCCTTCTGCTTACTCAGTTAATCGTTCCTCTCCTTTGGGCCCCTCCGATTACAACCTAATTACTTTAACCTGTCATATCGTTCCAACAAGGCCTGTGGACCCTCCCAAAAAGCGTTGGTTGTGGCATTTTGGAGCTGCTGATTGCGAGGCCCTCAGGCAGCACTTCTTTGATTTCCCCAATTATTGCTTTCATGGCAGAGACCCATCTGTGCCCTGCGTATTACGGAGGCTATTCTCTCGAGCATTAAAGCATACATTCCTTTCTCGTATCCTTTGAGTAATGTAAAAAAAAAATCTGTCAAAATCAAGAAGACCTACAAAAGGTACTGGAGCCAACTCACCCGTGAATCTCATATCTTTTACTTTTCTGCCCAGAATCGTGCTAAGTCTGTCGTTCGCTCTGCTAATAATAATTTCATTCGTATTAAATGTTCTGAACTCCAACTCGAATTCTTCCCGCTCCTTCTGACACCTTGCCAAAAACCTTTCTAACAACTTTACATCATCATCCTTCCCTGCTCTTTTTCACTCTGATGGCCCTGTAGCTATTTCTTCTACTGATAAAGCAGGACTCTTCGCTCTTTCTTCTCCAATTCCACCTTAGACGATTCCTGTGCTGTTCCTCCTTCAGTTCCACCTAAGACAGTTCCAGTGCTGTTCCCTCTTCACATCCCCCCTCTGACTTCCTCATAGCTGACATTAAAACGTCTTCATTTGATGTAAAATATTCGTAATTGTTCCTTTTTATGTATTTTTTACACAAATTCGACATGTATCTGATTATGTTGTAGTAGTATAGTAATGAGTTTACACATGATGTATAGATGGAAGTATTTGTCCTGGTACTATCCATGTACACTGATGTATTCTTTATTACTTATGTTCCATAATCGTGAATAAGAACTTGATACTGGTATGAAAGAGATGCAAATATTTCACATCATTATTTTGGCTTTCATGATTATCGATTCTTGCTGGTCGAATGCCCCTTCAGGGTGATAGCCATTTACTTAAAAAAAAAAAAGAAAAGAAAAAGAAAAAAAAAACGTCAACCTCAACCAGATCACACTGATAAGTTTTCCTTGCTCTGTTTATATCTTTGTAAAGTTTTATTATTTACTGTGAAATTAATGTTGTACTTTTTTTTCACTATCTATATTTCCGCTAGTAATGAGTATTAAAAATCGGTTTACAATACTCATTCTTTGCTCACTGTCACTTGTCTGTGTACATATCCTTAGCTGTTCCTATTTATTTTGGCTATTTAGTTTTGTTTCTGTTTAATATATCTTTTTTGGGAAGGATCCTACCCACGCCGAGGTCCGGGCGTGAGGCATCCCGGAGTTAGACTGCCAGCACTGACCCAGTCCCGAGTGGGGCTGACCTAGGAGACGTGTTGACCTGATAAGAGACCTTTTGTTCCATCCTCGAATGTCTCTGGTCACCTTCATCAACCTGTCAAGTAACCCTTAGCTTCCAACCACCATAGAAACTGGGAGGGGTGTATATATACACATGTGTGGATACGCAGTGGGTCAAACAAGGCTATAATTTTCATTTGTGTGTCGAGGTACTATATAATGTGTATATACATTTATTTGGGGACTGTTTCTTCAGTACCTCAAGACTTGGCAAGCCATAGTTACCATGAAGAACCCTGGTATTCACATCACCTACGGTAAAAATATTGTTAATAATAATGTATAATTGGCCGCCTGAGAAGTCGAAAACGGTATTAAATACAACTGTCGTCGAATATTCCCATTTATGAATATGTACTGTAATATATGTACCTCAAATAACTCTTCGTGAATATACATGTATATGCTAACACTAACTTCCAAATTAACTGCTTGAGAAATCCAGTATGTAATTACGAACAGTCTGTAACAAAAACCATATAACGCCTAACGTTTTTCTAATTTTAATTCAATAGTATTTAGAGATTAAATCGGCTAATGTATCATAATAATTGCCTTAACATCGAGATCTTAATTCCATCACTAATTATATCCAGTGTACAATTATGAAACTGTAAAGTGATGAAAATATATATGTAATGCTCAACATGCTGGATGCCTTTAATTTAGGCTACTAATAATTACGTTAATAATAATAATTAATAATACAGAAGGCATATTACGTGCCCAGAATCTATCTATCTATCTATTGCCAGACGCCTAATACCCATCCGGGGTGGCCACAAACAAATCGCCTCCACGTCGCCCTCTCCCCCGCCATTTCACTCCCCTGCTCCCAACTCACACCCCCCTCTCTCATATACCTCTCCACTCCATCCCTCTATCTCATCCTTGGCCTCCCCCTTCCTCTCTCCCCCTCCACCGCACCCACATACCCTCTCCTCGTCTGTCTCTCACTCTCCATCCTCTCCACACGGCCAAACTACCTCAATGTGTTTCTCCTAACGCTTCCTATCACATCCACATCCACAACATGACGCCTCCTTTACATCCTCATTTGTCAGTCTGTCTCTCCATGTGACTCCACAGGCTCCTCTTAAATAATTCATTTCCACTGCTCTCACTCTTGACTTGCGTCCCTCTAACAACGTCCAAGCCTCACTTCCATACGTTAGAGTTGGTATCACAATACTGTCATGAGCACTTCGATGCTCACTTCCCTGTTTCTTATTACTACTTCAAGGAATCGGCACCCTTTCTTCCTGGTTGTACCCTTTCAAGCATTTCACTCTCCAAACTTCCATCCTTAATCATCACACTACCCGAGTACTTAAACACACTCACATTTTCCATTTCCTGATCATCCAAACTCATAGTACATTCACTGACTTCACTTCTCTCGAAGACCATAACTTTACTCTTCCCTACATTCACCTTTAGATTCCGTCTTACACGCTCTCTCCAATTCATCCACCGAGCCTTGCAGCTCCCCTTCGTCTTCACGTAACAACACAGTATCATATGCAAACAACAGTACAGGGAGTTTCCGAACACTGCCCTCTCTCACTAGGGCCACTCCAACATCCACTGCCCTAACTTGTATCTCTTTTATAACCCCATCTATGTACAGATTGAACAACCATGGAGACATGACACAACCCTGTTTCAGTCCAACACTCAGTTCACTATCCACACCCACTGCAGCCTTAGCACCCTCATACATACTCTTCATAGCATTCAGCAACTTCCCATCTACTCCATATATTCTTAATACTTTCCACAATCCTTGTCTATCCCACTTGTCATATGTTTTTCCCAAATCCATGAAGGCCGCATACAACTTCTTTCCTTTCTCTAGAAACTTTTCCACTAAAGATCTAAGAATGAATATCTGATCTGCACAACCTCTTCCCTTGCTAAAACCTCCCTGTTCTTCTCATACTATTTCCTCTGTTATCTCCCTAACTCTGTCAATAAGTATCCTACGATATATTTTTCCTATTACACTAAGAAAACAAATGCCCCTATGATTACCACACACTTTTTTTCCCCTTTCCCTTTGTACAAGGGAATAATTATACCCGACTTCCAATCTTCCGGGACTCTACCTTCCTCCCAGGCCAATCTGCACATCTTCCACATCCATTCTACTACTATCTCTCCCCCATGCTTCAGCATTTCACCACGCACTCCATCAATTCCTGGGGCTTTCTCTATTTTGACTTTCTTCATTAGTTCCACAATTTCCATCCTACTGATTTCTTCCTGTCTTCTTACCTCCCTCCTTCTCCCAGCCATTCCCCAGCCACGTATACTCGCATTACTTTCATTCTCTATGTTCAACAATTCCTTAAAGTGTTCTCTCCATCTGCACACTTTTTCTTCTTTCTCCACTACTAATCTACCATTTTATCTTTCACTCTCGTACTAACTTCACTGCCACCCTGTCTAACTCTCTTTACTTCTTTCCAGAACATTTTCTTACATTCCCTCCACTTTACACTCAAATTCCTTCCAAAATCCTCATCCACTCTCTTCTTACTCACTCTTACTAATCTTTTTACCTCCCTCTTCCTTTTTACATATAACTCTTTCTTCAGTCTCTCAACTTCTTCCACGCCCCTATTTTTCATCCATTCACTATATGCTTTCTTCTTTTGTGCCACAGCCTGTCTCACCTCTTCATTCCACCATGCTGTTCCTTGCACCCCTTTTCGTCTTCTCTTCACCCCACACACCACCTCACATGCTGCACATATTTCTTCTGTGAATATATGTGCAGCATGTGAGGTGGTGTGTGGGATGAAGAGAAGACAGAGGGGTGTGCAAGGAACAGCGTGGTGGAATGAAGAGGTAAGACAGGCTGTGGCACAAAAGAAGAAAGCATACAATGAATGGATGAGAAATAGGGGCATGGAAGAAGCTGAGAGGCGGAAGAGAGAGTTATATGCAGAAAGAAAGAGAGAGGTGAAAAGATTAGAAAGAGAGGGTAAGAAGAGAGCGGATGAGGAATTTGGAAGGAACTTGAGTGTAAAGTGGAGGGACTGTAAGAAAATGTTCTGGAAAGAGGTAAAAAAAGTAAGACAGGGTGGAAGTGAAGTTGGCAGGGGAGTGAATGATATAAATGGTAGATTACTAGTGGAGAAGGGAGAAAAAGTGAGCAGATGGAGAGAACACTTTAAGGTATTGTTGAACATAGAGGATGGAAGTAATGCGAGTATAAGTGGCTGGGGAATGGCTGGGAGAAGGAGGGAGGTGAGAAGAAAAGAAGAAATCAGTAGGATAGAACTTGTGGAACAATGAAGAAAGTTAAATTGGGGAAAGTCCCAGGAATTGATGGAGTGTGTGGTGAAATGCTGAAGTATGGGGGAGAGGTAGTAGTAGAATGGATGTGGAAAATGTGCAGATTGGCCTGGGAGGAAGGTAGAGTCCCAGAGGATTAGAAGTCAGGTATAATTATTCCCTTGTACAAAGGAAAAGGGGAAAAAGAAGTGTGTGGTAATCATAGGGGCATCTGTCTTTTAGTATAATAGGAAAAATGTATGGTAGGTTACTTATTAACAGAGTTAGAGAAAGAACAGAGGAAGTAGTTGGAGAAGAATAGGGAGGCTTTAAGAAGGGAAGAGGTTGTGTAGATCAGATATGCATTCTTAGATCTTTAGTGGAGAAGTTTCTAGAGAAGGGAAAGAAGTTGTATGCGGCTTTCATGGATTTGGAGAAAGCATATGACAGGGTGGATAGACAAGGATTGTGGAAAGTATTAAGAATATATGGAGTAGATGGGAAGTTGTTGCATGCTGTGAGGAGTATGAATGATGGTGCTAAGGCTGCAATGCGTGTTGATGGTGAACTGAGTGAATTTTTCTCTTGGAAGGCTGAGTTGAAACAGTGATGTGTCATGTCTCCATGGTTGTTCAATCTGTACACGGATGGGGTAATGAAAGAGGTACAAGGTAGTGTAGTGGATGTTGGAGTGGCCCTGGTGAGAGAGGGTAGTGTTTGGAAACTCCCTGTACTGTTGTTTGCAGATGATACTGTGTTGTTGAGTGAAGACGAAGGAGAGCTGCAAGGCTTGGTGGATGAGTTTGTGAAAGTGTGTAAGAAACGGAATCTAAAGGTGAATGTAGGGAAAAGTAAAGTGATGATGAAGAGAGAAACCTGTATTATACACAGGAAAAATCATCTGAGAAATTACCAATATGCCGGCATATTGGTAATTTCTCTGATGATTTTTCCTGTGTATAATACAGGTTTCCCTCTTCATTCTGACTTGCCGGAAGTGTTTGGGATAGATTAAAAGCATCTACTTGCCCGAGTGCCAGGGGGTTAACTCACCCTCTTCAGGCCCACAGTGGGGGCGGAGGGACGTTGGTTACAAGATTGTGACAACGTGAAAAAGTTACTACATGACAGTATTGTGATACCAACTCTAACGTACGGAAGTGAAGCTTGAACGTTGCTGGGAGGACACAAGTCAAGAGTGAGAGCAGTGGAAATGAGTTATTTAAGAGGAGCCTGTGGAGTCATATGGAGAGAGAGGCTGACAAATGAGAATATAAAGGAGCGTTGTGGTGTGGATGTGGATGTGATAGGAAACGTTACGAGGAATACACTGAGGTGGTTTGGCCATTTGGAGAGGATGGAGGGTGAAAGACTGACGAAGAGAGTGTATGTGAGTGAGGTGGAAGGGGGAAGAGGAAGGGGGAGGCCGAGGATGAGATGGAGGGATGGGATGGAGGGGTATATGAGAGAGGGGTGTGTGAGTTGGGAGCGGGGCAGTGAAATGGCGGGGGACAGGGCGACGTGGAGGCGATTTGTTTGTGGCCACCCCGAATGGGTTTGAGGCGTCTGGCAATAGATAGATAGACAGAATATCTTGCACACACCTTCCACGTCTCCCATCTGCTCCAGTTCATATTTACCCAATCGGTTCTCCACTTCTCTCTTATATTCTGCTTTTTTCTTATCGTCTTGTAACCTTTCCACTCTCCTTGCATCTACTCCTTCCTCCCGTTCTTCCCTTATTCTGTTTCTCTATTTTACTTGGACCTTGATTCTCCATTTTACTTGGACCTCTATATGCTCTTGCATCCATTACACATCTTCACATTCTGTCATCAACACACACACATAATCAATCATTGCCTTCCTTTCATTCAGTTCACCACCCATCCTTCTCATCACTCCCCATGTATACCTGTGGATCATTTGGGCCTGAAGAGGGTATTGGCTATCACCAACCCCCTCCCGGCACAAATGTCCACTAAAGTACCGCCATTCTCATGTATCTCAGCAGGCACACCCCACACACCAACCACTCCATCCACTTTCACATTCCCTACTTTACCATTCATATCACCAATCGAAAACACTCTCTCATTCCTTTCAAACTTTTCCATGTACACTTCTACATTTGTCCAGAACTCTTCCCTCACTCTGCTTGCACGATCTTGCATTGGCGCATACGCGCACACAATCACCCACATTTGTAGTTCAACTTTCAATCTTACCCACACAATCCTTGAGCCAAGTGATCCATACTGTCTTATATTCTCCTTCCATCTGTTACTCACAACAATACACACTCCTTCTTTTGCCCTCTCATTCTCACCTACTCCTTCTCATATACCCCATCCATACTCCCATTCTCTCACACTCTCACCTTACCATTTAGTTTCAGTTAAACCACATACATCCACTTTCGCACCCTCAAGCACCTGGACAATCTCTCTCTCTTTCACCTGATCATTTGCACCCCTTACATTCCACGATGCCATCCGTATCATGTCCTTTGTTCGGTCCTTAGTCGTCGTCTTTTGGTCAGTCCTAGAATGTGAGTTCTTTAATAACTAGAGTCAACTACCAGATATATTAAATGTGTACGATAACGACACTGTAGCTACATACAATAATTCATCAACGTACATGTAATGCAGTGTAATACTTACGTAAGACATTACATAATATCTGATTTTAATCTGCAAGCTCTTACTCCTGTTAATACTAATAAAGATACCTTATTAACTGCCTGAGAATCCGCAATCACTAATGCCCACATGGTCACTAAATATAACCCAGTGTCTAATAAAGGAACCGTATGAAAAGCGCATTATACTCTTGTCTTTAATCCACTAGTATTTTGCACATGTTGGTAATGATACAAAAGTGAAATCTTTAATAATGAAACAGTCACCCAGCATATCCAGTGTCAGATTACGAAAGTGTACTGCAATATACCGTACATAATGCAGTGTAACAGATATGTAACGCGTAATGTACTTCCTACTCCGGTAGCACTTACCCAGGTTAACCCCTTCACTTCCGGACGAATTTAGTGTTCTGTTTCAGTTAACACAGATTTTCCTCAGGCGAGAGTGAGTCGCAGGAATCTGAGTTAACAATATAAAAAATACCGTCAGCCTAAGAATTCAATCTCTTACAGTATGTAACTCGCCACCACACGTGTTATCGTGCTTTGATTGCAGAATATCACTAGAACATATATATCGTATGAAATGCACTACAGCAGATACGTAACACACAATTATTCGAAGTTTTAAAAAGTATCGCTCCAATTACGCTTTACATTTTGAAACTAGGGACGAAGTGATTTGAAACGGTCTTGTGTGTCATGTTTCAGTAGCCATGCAGTCGGGGACAAAGTTTTATATAATATTTCACCTCATTTATTTCTCTCGTCCGTTCTGGTGATTTATATTCCTTAGCTAAGAGAGTCGGTTGTTTTGCCCACATATAATTTTCTTTTGTATGATAACGCCAGGGAGATAAGTAACTGACATAGCGAAGGTGTGAAGCTGACCTAGTGGAATAGCAGGCGAACTTTTCTCCCTGTCTGTGCAGACTCATGAACTCGTTACAGATCCGGGTTGAACATGACGCTACTTTAACATGACATACAATAACATACCATAACATACACTAATCTGGTACTAACAATAAAAACAGGAACATTGTCTAATCCCACCTATACCTAAGAAATGTGTGGTAAATGATCTGTAAACAGTTGGCGTCAAAAGTTGTGTAATCTCTTCTGTGTTACTTTCCGTCGACTATGAAAAACAGTACCGTCAGCCTGTAACAACTGGCATTGATGATACTGATCTCTCTCTCTCTCTCTCTCTCTCTCTCTCTCTCTCTCTCTCTCTCTCTCTCTCTCTCTTTATTGACACATATAGTTTTCTGATACGTTACTAAATAAATCATCCCTGGCACTTGCAATTATTTCACCAGATTGATTCACGAAGTCCACAGACAAAAACAAGAGAGGCGACACAACTGTTGCCGCCTCCTGTACCTCACACTTTCATCTTGTTGGCGTAGATACATTGCGTGGCGGTATTAGCGGTGCCGTGATTGATACGCCCGCGACATCGAATCCTCACCCACCGTGTATACTGTACACCGGCTTTTCATCACGAGGCCTGCAACGCGGATCATTTGCAAGGCAGCTCCTGAAATCACAAACTTACAGTCAAATCCCCACTTGTAGCTTTCTTGGGGGGAGGGGGGGAGGGAGAACAATTATACTTGGGAAGAAATAGGATCTGTTTTTGAAAGAGGAACAAGAAACAAGTGGATTAGTCTGTACTCTGCTTTCCTGTCCTTCCTGGAGGAAAAAATAAAATGAGACAGGCAACTGATCTTTTTTTCTTTTTTTTCTCCGTGCCCAGATCGATTCGCTGACGTAGCTATCGCATTACTAACTTCTTATTCCTTTTATTACAATGACATCCAGCTCTGTTTAAATTTTGCATTCTCCAGACAGCTCTATTTGGATCAGGAAACTAGAAAGGTTTAGATAAGACTTTCACAAGTTCCTTTAAAACTAGAGTATTTTCCTAACCTTAACTTAATAAATAACTGTCTTGGACTAGCAAGAATGTTGTGAAATAAAGCGTCACTGTATTGCAAGTTTATAGAAATTAATTATATCTATATCTATTAGCCAATCAATCAGTTAATTTATCTAGTTAGCTAGCTAGCTATTGCTTGACGCTGACTCTGACGGGGGGAAATATGATATTAGTAATTTTCCCCTCTTATAAACAGTCTCCAACACCCACATACATACAAAGTATCTCTTACTTTAAGAGAAGGTGTTCTCTGATCTGACAACGAAATAACAGCACTCTCTTCAACACAGTCTTATCTCTCTACAGCCAGATACCTAACAAACTTCATTCTGAACTCATACATTACTTCGTCTGTCTTATCTCACCATTGATAAACACTTAATCCCAGGGTTCATCCACGGTGAAAAGTAAAAGTAAACAGCACAATCTAGACCTGTCGTGGAGAGATTCTAAACCCCATAAGTGCTCAGTCAGCCTTGGGCCTTTAAACAATTATCGGTCCTGTTAACGTGTGTGTGATGGCGCAAGACCCGACAAGCTCTGGTCATTGATGCTTCTGTCGCTATCCATCATCACCACCACTCTGCCCTGCTCTGCTTTGCCCTGTGTCTCTGTATCCCCCCCACCCTCAATCAGCTACTTGCCTTGCCTTGCACTGTCTTGCCCTGCCCCGCCCTGTCATGCCTTGCACCAGCCTGCCCTACCCTGCTTCTTACCACCCTTTACCCCCCACACTACTCTGCAGTGCCTCTCAACCCTACCCTGTAATCTCTTCTCCATTTACCTTGTCTTTCTTACCATGCACTGTTCGTATCATATCCCCCACACTTCCTTGTCTCTTCTCTTCTCC
This sequence comes from Coenobita brevimanus, assembly GCF_032717465.1. Taxonomy (NCBI): domain Eukaryota; kingdom Metazoa; phylum Arthropoda; class Malacostraca; order Decapoda; family Coenobitidae; genus Coenobita; species Coenobita brevimanus. The sequence goes on from NC_136977.1 coordinate 41,969,770, forward strand.
CTCTTTGAGCCCCTCCCCAGTAACCATCTGCCATGCCCTGCTTTACCTTGTCTCTTCCTCCTCCAGCCCCAACCCTCATACAATCTACCTTGCCCTGTTCCTACCACCCACTCACCACCATCTACCCCACACATCCCTGCCCTTCTACCCTACCATCATCATCTACTTTAACTTACTGTGACCTATCCAGCCATTACCTACCTTACCTTTAACTGGACTTTTTACCCCTCCTCCCCACCACCTGCCCTCCCCGTCTCTATTTTCTTTGCCCCCCCCTCCCAAACATACCCTTCCTTACCCTGTATCTCCACCCTCTCAATCTGACACCACCACCTACCCTACCTTATCCTGCCTTGCCCCGCTTTACCCTACCCTACTCCCTACCTTGCTTTACTCTACCCCATCCTTCCTGCCGCCATCCCCACTCTTGATTACTTGCCCCACCACACCCTACGATACCTAACCTCCCAGCCTCTTCCCTACCCTATCCCTATCCATCTCTGTGGGTGTGTTCTGCTGTACAGTAGACTCATTGCACTGGTTAACTTGGCTGGTTTCTTTACTCCAGCATGGCACCGCGTTCTAAGTGGCATGAGAGGCTACGTCGCACTTTTTCATAAGCGATTCACTACGTATACATCACCTTAAAATCTTCTTTTATGCTGTTATATCTCTGTTACCCTTGAATCCGACTGACATAATTGTTTTAGTTTTTTATTCTTGCTTTTCGACAATTTTAGGAGACACTTTACATTTTGAAGGATGTTAAAAATAGCCGTCATTAACTTCTTCATTACAAGCAGCCTTCATTAAAATCACTAAAATAGTCACACAACAGCAAGGATAAAATTAGAAATACTGCACCGGAGTCGTGGGACTGAGGTGTAACAAGTCAATAAATAGCAGAAAAAAAAGTGTTACGAGATCTTTTAAGCTATCGAATATACGGTACACAGACCAAGAGGCCAAGGTCAAACTCTGGTCGTGCTAAGTCACGGTGGGATTTGATTTATTTTCATCGTTTCCTCCTCTTCGTGCTCTCTCACGTATCAATGCATTTTTTTTTATTCCCCCCTCAAAAAAAAAAAAAAAAAAAAGCCTTGCGAAGCCTGTAAATTGTGTCACAGGATATTCGCGTTTAACAACCCTTCCTGTAAAATGACATCGTTTTAACCATCTTTCTGCGACCGCCTGACAATTATTGCCATCTAAGAAAAGACTTCTCGTGGAGAATGGGGTGAACCACTTCAGGCGGAGAATGTATTTTATCTCTTATTAGATTCTAGTTATCACAAGGCGATCATATTTACTTCAGGAAAGACAAGAACATTCTCGAGGTGAAGTGAATACATACACTTCCTATTAATCCCTGTAACATGAGGACAGCTTTCTTTAATTCGTATTTTTGTCGGGTAAGGAAATTTCCTAACACCTTTTCCTATGCGATTCATTTTGCTTCTTACATCTTACTGTCCTCTTCGTGCAATACAAATCCTTCTAATGTAACCATACTCAGCGTAAACAACGTACTAAAGCAGCGGTTCTCACACTTTTTAGTGTTTATAGTTATGTGGAATATTTGAAGACTTCGCGACCCACAGAGTAGAGAGAGAGAGAGTAGCCAGTATATAGCCTATCGCAGTTATTATGAATATGCTAATAGTGTAATAAGGATAGTTACAATTTCAATTAGCCTAAGTAAATAAAATACACTGAAAGCATTAGGTCTATTCTATGTCCCTGCGACCCATCAAAATTCCTCTCGCGACCTACCTTTGGGTCGCGACCCATAGTTTGAGAATCACTGTACAAAAGGATATTATCCACCCATATCCAAAAATAAGTCGATAGTAATAAAGTGCTATGGAGCCTTCTCAGGCGACGAGAATACGAGCCCAAGTAAACCCATTTGATTTTACGAGAGTCTATACCTTCGGAGAGACGTCCTCGAAGGGACAAAGAAACAGTCCAACAGCAGGGAGCGAAATTCGGCCCAAAGGATACACCCACTTGGCGCAATGAACACTTATCAATGCCTAAAAAAGTATGATTGATTATGAGCAAGATGGCTGAAGTGATGGATGAGTTTGGTAAATGGCCGACCCTTATCTTAGCCCACAGGAAAGCGCTACCGGATTCCTTTTCTCCCGTTCATCATCACCAATCCGATTCTCTCTCTCTCTCTCTCTCTCTCTGTTCTTGAAAGTAGATGGGAGGAAAAAAAATGGTTGATCATTACATACGCAAAACATACAGTAGATGTCTATCGTTTAATTGTTACTAATTTCATAACAGGAGTAAATGGACGTGAGCGATTATAACTTAAGGTAACACAGTATACATACCCTTTTTTCATTCTTTATTTATTTATTTATTTTTTAAAATTTATGGTTGGTGGGGGCGCTTACCATCCACTCACTCGATGTAGTGCTGCTCTCGGATGCGTGTCCTTTCCTCTCTTCCTTCCTGCTTTCCATCTTTCCTCTTCTGTCTTTCCTTCCTTCATTCTCTCCCCTTCTTTCTGTCTACGGATGACTACACTGACAAGCCATATGGTTTCCTGTACACCAAGAAACCATTTACTGCGTACGGTGGTAACAATATAACCAATGCGCCTGGTGGCTTGGTGGGCAATTAAGGCGCTCCAGTCGCATTGAGCCAGTGAAGGTTTATATCGAAGGGTGGTTGGGGTTTACTGCTCAGATAATGCCATTCAAGGATGAGTGAGGCTGGTCACTCTCATCTTAAATGTCAGGACCAACTTGCCTAGCCCTGGGTTTATACGTGCCTCATGGGTGGACACTGGATTAGGTGATGAAAGAATGAATATTTATTTATTTGTACGAAGAGGGAGTGAATGGAGGGGATTACTACTTAGCAATTCCTCTCCTGATATTATTTCTAAAGACTGGAGTGAGTATAACCCAAACATCTCATACCTACTTTCAACAAAGAACGTATTATTTTCTTTAATGCAATTTCCTTTTTCAGCGAAGATGGTACGCTAGTGGTAGAAGGTAGGCGACCATGACACAGGGTTTGAAGAACTTTATGACGGATAAAATGGGAAAGAGCAAAATAAACAAATAATTATTTAAATAAAAACTCCGAAGAAACCTACCAATACCCTCCAGTCTTACAGGAATATTAGTGTGAATATTTTGAACAGTGCTAAAATTTTGTGGGAAGCGGCTCTGAGATAAGGAAATAAGCACTTACGTATTATTATTTTTTCTTTTTTCGGCGAAAGGAGTGAGCGGAGTGGTTAGTGATGAATACATAAGACTCCAAGCGGTACATATCGATATCTGTCTATCTACTTACATCTATCTGTGTGTGTGTGTGTGTGTGTGTGTGTGTGTGTGTGTGTGTGTGTGTGTGTGTGTGTGTGTGTGTTTTAGTCAATTCTTTCCTTACGTCTTTGTGAAGATGAATGAATAAAGGCCAGTCATCATCAACTGGCTCCTCTCAAAAAATGCTTAGCTAACCAATGCATGAACAAAGATGTGCTTAGACCTCAGGCCTTAAGAAGATAGTGTTTTCATCCCCATCCCCCGCTGTGTATAAAAGAAAATAGCAGTAGACAGATACGTCTGAGATAAACCAAAGGATACAATTATCATCTTGTTTTATTGCACAGAGTGAATGAAAGGAGAGTCGGAAATGAAATATACAAATCTTACGTTTAATGTATACCTGCTTTTCTTCTATAGCTTTTCACTGAGAAGAGAGGAGTGAACAGGGATGACTGTAATTCTTTTTTTCATTAGTTTTTGTGGAGTGAACAGAAGCAGTGAGATGAATATTCATATTACATGTTTAATATATACCCGACATTTTTCCTGCCTCAGTATTACATTGAGAGAGAGAGAGAGAGAGAGAGAGAGAGAGAGAGAGAGAGAGAGAGAGAGAGAGAGAGAGAGAGAGAGAGAGGTATTACACATCTATGTTTATAATTCACCAGTAGTTGATTTCCACTTTTTATTTGGGGGGGGGGGATGGGAGTGAACGGGGGCTGGTGGTCAATATTCACACCCCACATGAACAAAGCAACCACTGACCAACCTACAGGAGAAAATTACCACCTGAAAGGGAAGTATTTAACCGCCAGGCCGATGCTGATGTTATCCAGTAATTGTATGGGCCTCGGTCTCTCTCTCCTGCCCCCCTCCTCTCCTGTTCCCTTCCTCCCCAGTCCCCTCCTGCCCCCCACCCCTTTCCTTTTCCCCCTGCCCCCTCCTGCCCCACTCCCTTTCCCTTCCTTCCCTGCCCCCTCTCGCCCCCCTCCCCATCCCACTTCAAGGCAGCCAGCCCTTGGAATTAGTGTGAGTTATAGTTGCGGCCGAGGGTGATGTGGGTTGATGTAAGGATGTGTTTGGTTGTGGTAATGTATGTGGGAATGTGCAGGGATGTGTAGAGAATGTAAGAATGTAGAGAGAGACTGTATGAGTGCCGAAGTGTGTGCAGATGTGTGGAAGGGTATACAGGGATGAGAAAAGAGACTGTGTATGTATATAGGTGTATGAGTGTTTAAGTAGGTGTATATGTGTGGAAGGGTGTGTGATGTATGGAGGGGTGTGAAGATGTGTGATGGCGTGTGTCTGTGTGAAGGGGGGATGTAGAGGTGTGTGTGTGTGTGTGTGTGTGTGTGTGTGTGTGTGTGTGTGTGTGTGTGTGTGTGTGTGCTGGATAACCTACTGAGGATTGGTAGGGGTGTGCTGGGGTCTGTAGTGACTGGCAGGAGTAAGTATGTAGAGTGTAGGAGTACTTAGGATTGTGCTGTGGGACTATATGGGTATGTAAGAAAACTAGAGACTCGTAGCTTGTAGTGGGCTGAAGGAAGATTGAAGTGCAGTTTAGGGAAAACTTAAGGATCTGAAGTGGTTATTTTTGTGGCTGGAAATTACGTGATCTGTTCTTTTCGATTACATGGGAACTGACAACAGGTACCAACACACTCAAGATATTGTGTTGAAGTTTAAGTTACGTGAATTCCGAACCCTGCAACGTTACCGATATGTACAGAGGAAGTGTATAGCTAGATCAATCGTGCATGGCCTTTTAAATGTTTCCGAGTACCTATGAGTGAAGATTTTGTTCTGGGGAGGAATATAATACCTATTTCAAAATCTGTGGTTGTCAATGTACAGTCAGGGACACATGAAACAGATACACGCCAGCCAGGAGCGAGGCGGTGTTGTGCTGTCCGCACATGGTAACACTGACGGGTTCAGGGCTTCACCAGGTATCGATGGGTCGCTGAGGCGAAACGAACGCTTTAGTGCTGCTGTGTAGAGTTGTTGTTGCTCTGTATACAGTGTACTGCCTGAATATTATACGTTTAAGATAAACATTATGGAGTTATGACAATAAAATTGCACACCACATACGAGAGTCTGTTCTTATGAGTCAAGTTATTAAGTGTTACTTTGGAGTTATGACAATAAAATTGCACACCACATACGAGAGTCTGTTCTTATGAGTCAAGTTATTAAGTGTTACTTTCAACAAACCTCACGAACCCTACAATATTTACTGATTGCCCGGATTATTATATACACAACAATTATTATTTTTTGCTAATTATTAATTATTAAAACATTATCTTTAGCTATCATATGAACCACAGAATTATTGTGACCGCCAACTCCCTGTATCTATATGCCAGCGATGTAAAAAAAAACGTTATGTAATAGGGGGAATATGTGGTCGATCAGGGTTGCCTAATCGGCGGGTAGAGATATGCCTTTTCAGCTGTTTTACTGCTATGTGACCGTAGGATTACAGTTAATTCTACACTGATAGATTAAGTACTGACATATGGAACAAGTAACCTTTGACTAACATGATTTACAGTTTCTTTATCTTTCACCACCCGCCCTTCCCTCTTCCCGACAAACGCAGTAACTGATCTCTATGAACAGGGCAATCAATGGTCTTTTGTAGCAAAGGGCCGGGTTAGTGGTCTTTTAGCATCCCTGTAAAGATGAACCGAGGTGATGCCTAACGTGCCATGCTACTGGACTGCGCACACAAACTTGACCAAGGATGGAAGCAAGATGCCAAGCAGAGAGAGAGAGGAAGATTGGTTTTAGAGGCCGCATTATTGGTATGCGGGAAAGTGGGCTGTCCATAAGAGCCATAGCCAACAACTTTGGGATTTCTACCGGAACAGTCGTCAGCTGGATACGCAGGTGAGTTTATATGATTATTACTGTTACATATCCATAAAAAATACAGCCAATACACATTATGAACATGCAGAATGAATGCAAACATGCAGAATGGTTGTGAACTTCTAGAATAAATGTGAATTCTATCGTCTTTCAGGGCGGAGGAGACCAATGATTATGGGAACCTGCCACGCGGGCGACCACCGCGATGCACAAATGCAGCTCAGGACAGAGATATTTTACATGCAGCCGAGGCTACTCCTCAGTCAACTGCCGTGACTGTAAGGGACGCTCTGCACCTTCATGTCAGCGCGAGGACAGTCAGACGACGGATGCACAAAGAGGGCTTGGATCACAGAATACCAGCAATTAAAGAGTTCCTGACAGACGCACACTGGGAAGGGCGACTACGTTTTCCGGAGCATTATGTCAACCATGAGGAAGGATTTTGGGAGCGAGTGATTTGGACTGATGAGAAGACGTTTAGGTCTACATGTCACGGCCAACGCCACTGCTGGAGGAGAAACAACACTCGGTAACTAGAAATCATTGTTTTCTAACTAATAGGCAAGTTATTGTATTAATGCTGTGAAACATTATTATTAATACGTGTTAAGTAAATTCTTTATCAGTAGTATGGGACATTATTACTGATACATGCTTTCTCAGAAAATGACTATGATCAAAGCCTTTTCAAACATAATTTGCATTATTTGTAACTGACATGAATGATGAACAATCAACATATGAAAATGGGCAACTTACACTTTTTAAAATAAAACTGCTATCTAATTACGGTTTGTTTCAACAGATACGATCGGCAAAATATCTTCCAAGTAGCCAGGAGTGGGCATATGACAGTGAATATATGGGGGTGGATAAGCATACACGGAATGGGCGACATGCACCGCATAGAGGGGAGGTTTAATGCTGAAAAGTATGATGACGTACTAAACAATTTCTTTTTGCCATCCTTTACCGCCAGAAACCACCCTTTCCCTCCTGGTCCACTATATTTTGTCCACGACCGGTGCCCTGTTCATCAGGCCGGTGTTGTGCAGCAGTGGTTTCAAGATTATCCACAGTTTCAGCTGCAATGGCCAAGTAAGGGGGCAGATTGTAACCCTATAGAAAATATATGGGCATCGATGGTAAATACGTGGGAGCCTCAGCAGGAGCGCAGACCCCAGGAACTAATGGATCATGCTCGTAAGGTGTGGGAGGAATTTTGGGGAAAGCCGGACCTAGTTAGAAGACACACCGGAAACATGAGAAGGCGACTTCAGGCTGTCATTGACAAGCTTGGTGGATGGACAGGATACTGAAATAAGAGCACGTGTCTACTTCTGCATGCAAATATTCATTTATTTTAATTGTAACATAAGTGCAATTTATCTACATGGACAAGTGTTTATTTTGGAAGCTAATTAATGAGATTAATTACTGGGTTAAAACAATAAAAAATGTCTTGGATAATATCATTCAATGAGAAATATTTATTAACCTATTGGATGCCAGTTTTTTTTTTCCCCTTAGCTGAATATAATCGTCTGGCGTTAGTAAAGATAAAATATGAATGTGCGCTTGTGGTAGCGAAAGTGTTATTACCGTAGAAAAATATACCCACTTCCTGCATATGCTTGGTGCAGCATGTCAAGTAATATTTATGGACTGACAATATCTTACATTTAACTGTTTCCTAACAGATACCGATACTGAAAGAGGAATATGATATTATCAATACTATCCACAATCCTTGCCTATCCACCCTGTCATATGCTTTCTCCAGGTCCATGAAGGCCGCATACAACTTGTTCCCCTTCTCTAGAAACCTCTCCACTAAAGATCTGTTAATGAATATCTGATCTCTCTACACAACCTCTTCCCTTCCTGAAACCTCCCTGTTCTTCTCCAACTAATTCCTCTGTTATTTTCCTGACTCTGTCAGTAAATATTCTACCATATACTTTTCGTATTACACTAAGATGGCAAATGCCCCTATGATTACCACATAATTCTTTTTCCCTTTTTCCTTTGTACAAGGGAATAATTATACCTGACTTCCAATCCTCTGGGACTCTACCTTCCTCCCAGGCCAATCTGTACATCTTCCACATCCATTCTACTTCTGTCTCCCTCATGCCTCAGCATTTAACCACACACTCCATCAATTCCTGGGGCTTTCGCCACTTAACTTTCTTCACTGCGTCCACAACTTCCATCTTACTGGTTTCTTCCTCTCTTCTCACATCCCTCAGTTTCCCAGCCATTCCCCTGCCTTTTACACTTGCATTTCTTTCATTCTCTATGTTCAACAAGTCCTTAAAGTATTCTCTCCATCTGCTCACTTTTTCTCCCTGCTCAACTCGTAATCTATCATTTTTATCTTTCACTCCCCAACTAACTTCTTTGGCACCCTGTCTAATTCTCTTTACCTCTTTTCGGAACATTTTCTTACGTTCCCTCGACTTTACACTCAAATTCCTTCAAAATTCCTCATCTACTCTCTTCTTGCTCTCATTTACTAATATTTTTACCCTTTTCTTCCTCTCTACTTATAACTCTCTCTTCCGTCTCTTTTGTTCTTCCACTCCCCTGTTTTTCATCCACTCAGTATATGCTTTCTTCTTTTGTGACACAGCCTGTCTCACCTTTTCATTCCAACATGCTGTTCCCTGCACCCCCTTTCGTCTTCTCTTCACCTCAGACGCCACCTCACATGCTGCACAGATTTCTTCTGTGAATATCTTGCACTCACCTTCCACGTCCCCCATCTACTCCAGTTCATAATTACCCAATCGCCCCTCCACTTCCCTTATATTCTGCCTTATTTCCATCCTCTTGTAAGATTTCCACCAAAGCATAAATAACACACAAATTGACATTAACTAGTTGTATCAAAAAATAAATGCTAAGGAAGAAATGCTAGGGAGCTTCCTTGGCCGACGAGAATACGGACCCAGCGCATTGTCAATATTCCTCTAATAAGGTCTAAGTTTTTATTATTTTCGTCGTGTTTCTAAATTTCGAGCTAGTCAATCTGCTTCAACTATCATTCTATGCCGTTATCAGAGTGTGAAAAGCTGAATGCACAGAAAAAAAAAAAAAAATTATGTAACTGAATGAAAGTAATTTGCAATATAATCTTCTTCATTATGGTATTACCGTAGTACTTGAGATTATATTTCTTGTTTTATTTTTTTCTAACAGCACAGGTTTAGGTAGAAGTTGATGTGAAGAAATGAGAAAAACGAAAGAAAAAGAGAACGAGTAAAAGAGAGAAAGAAAAAAAATGTAAGAGAAAATTATCTTGAAATGGCAAGCATAATATACAAAACACCTGACCGAAAAGAGGCATTTACCATCTGATGGGGTAAATGTACTAAATAAAAACACGTCACGTCAACACGTAAGTAAATCTATCATATGGGCTAAACTCAATAAGATTTTTCTCTAAACTTTTTTCTCTTCTATATCTGTATCTATCTATCTATCTATCTATATAAATAAATATATATATATATATATATATATATATATATAAATAAATATATATATATATATATATATATATATATATATATTTGTGTGTGTGTGTGTATGTGTTAGCGTTGCTTTTTAGCTCACATGTTTTCTCTGATTTTTTTTTCTATAGTTAAAGGTGAACACACTAATTAAAAATATACCAGTTCAATAAATCAGTGTACTCTAGAAATGCTTCCATAAATTTTCGGGTATGAAGCTAATGTATCTCCTTCCATTTTTTTTTTTTTTCGGTCTCTACTTGGGGCACGATGATTATATTAAATCAGAACACATTAACAACAATAAGTCAATGTACAGTACTTTATATTTTGCTTCCTTGTACTTTCAGACACCGAGCTAATACAAAACCTTTAAGATCAGATTTTCTTCTTATTAGTTTCAGTAAAGGTAAATGCACACACACACACACACACACACACACACACACACACACACACACACACACACACACACACACACACACACACACACACAGTAAATTCACACACACACACACACACACACACACACACACACACACACACACACACACACACACACATTAACTGAACAATAAATAAATGCACAATGAGCTTTCACTTCACAATATCAAACACCATATACTGCTGAGTAAATGCATTTTTTTGGGGGGGAGCGGGTTAGTAATGGTGAAGCTAATTTAAAAAACTGTAATGCAATAAGCCAGTGTTGCTTTTACGAAGGCAGAACTCAGAAATTTCGTTGGATTTCCAGTCAATACATATCCATTAAGAGTGTTTTTATTTTCATTCCTCTCTCTCTCTCTCTCTCTCTCTCTCTCTCTCTCTCTTATGCCTCTGTTTGGGCGCGGGTGAAACTTAAAACTGATAATAACGAGGGTGCAAGGCGTCAAGCCCATTGATTTATACGCCACACGTTCCACACGAGTAGGCCGGCCAGTCTGACTTGGATGCTTGCTACTGCACTTTCTACAGTATTCTCCTCTGCATCGTCTTAAATGTTGCCTTCTAACTTTCGCAAGACGGACCCTGGTGAAAGAGGCGGTGAGTTCTTGTGACAGCGAACCATATTATCGTGGGTTTACTAGACACCAACACTTCTCAACTACCAATTTATTTTTGCATTCGCCAGGTTATTCCTCGTGTGAGAACACACAATACGAGGCCAAAAGTTTAATCCAAGCTATTTCAGCCTTTCTCTGTAGGCCAACTGGAGGTAGACAAATAACCGCTAATTCATCACCAAAAAGGAGTTGCCATATGGGGGAAGGGGGAGGGGAAATTATCCCCCGGGGGAAAATTTGGACACTAGGGGGAATTATCCCCTAGGGGAAAATTTGGACATTGGCAATAATTATCCTCTGAGGAAAATTTGGATACCAGGGGGAATTATCCCCTGGTGGGGGGGGGGAAGTTGGACACTAGGGGGAATTATCCCCGGGGGGGAAATTTGGACACTCCGGGGAGAGACAGAATAAACAGATAAAGCCATACTGACCAAAATAACCTTTTTGATGTGTTACTGCTTGCAAATCTGGACATTTTTGGCAAAATGTTATTTAGCTTTTAGTCTGCCTTTTATAGATAAGGTCAGACTTTTTGCCCTGAGACAATTATCATCCTAATAAAAGTGCAAAATCTATAAAACATTCCCAAAACTTGTAAAAATCTTCATAATTCCGGTATATTTCTTGCTGCTACACGTTAGAAAGTACCACCAAATGTGGGCAAGTAAATCTGAAATCTAGAGTTATTAAGAGTAACGTTCAGAGGGGAGTGAACTCTCCCTTTTAGTGGTTTGGAGGGAATCATCACATTTCTGGCAAATGTAGGGAATGTTCAGGAAAAGCTTAGGAACCTCTGACCTACAAAGAGGCACTTACACACCTCGAACACGCCATGTAGATAAGCTCGCCATTCTCTCTGTAGTTGTTCAGTAGTGGCCCAACTATACCTGTAGTGTAGAGGGTGACAAGTATATTTCACTGAAACTATTAGGAAAGATATATTAACGTTATTTTATACAGGATGATATTTAGGTGTTATTCATTTCAACAAGGTATTTAAAAGTCAAGTACAAAAAATAACTGGACTTGCAATAACGTGATCATGGAGGCATGAGGAGAACACCCACAGTTGCAGGTTAAGATGTGCAAAACCAGTCACTAAGAAATGGGTGCCTGGGATAACTTAAGCTCAAGAGATACGTCCCATCATCTCACACACTCCTTCCCCTCCTACTTGAAATCCCGATCAGGAAGCCATCTTCTCTCCCGCATAACTACACGAGAAATCGCTCTCCTGGATGCATTTTTTTTTTTTTTTTTTTTGAAGGAGGTGGGGAGCGTATACCAATGGGTTTTCGAGACTGAATAGCTCCTCCTTATATCAGATTACTTTTACCTATGTCGTTTCATATTCTCATGCATTTTATTTAGGTACACACACTATCAATATATAAAAAAATGATAAATAAATAATCAAATAAATGCACGGTAGAGAGTATTTACCCTTTAGCAATGAAATATTAACTTGGTATTTCGTTACAGCAAACATAATACAGGTAGAGAAATCCGGGGAAGCTAGAAACCGATGTCGATATCCGTTTTGATCGTGAATTAATAGCCTCGTATTTCCTTCGAATGCCATACAGGATCATTCAGTTCACAGAAACATACCAAAGCCAAACGGTTAAAAAGACAAATGACTGGAAAATCAAAACAACCTGACCAGCCCTTCCCTTTTAATACTTTTCCCTTACACGTTGGTAAGAAATTACTGGAATTAGTCGTTTTTCCAACAGACAAACTCGTCCTAGGCATAGTCTTCCTGTTATCTGTATTTCCTATGTACTCTCATCTCTAGGATCAATTACGCTCGTACACTCATGATTACTAATCTCTGACCAGGGACGCGTGGCAGGCAGTGTTATGACCACACACGAGCCACGCATTCGAACACAGCCTCCGCACTAGTAGGCGGGGCAAAGAACTGTAACCAGGAGATCTGAAGCGCACTACTCCTCATATCGATATTTCCATATTCTTATGGTTTCTCCTCCATAATATAATAATCTGTGTTTATTGACAGGGGCCTACATTCTTCAATCAGTCTGCAATTTAGCAGTTTCCAAGAAGTATAGTGGTAGGCGGTGGCGACCATCATCCACTCACTTGATGTAGTGCTGCCTACTTCTTCCTTAACCTTTATCATTCCTTTTCTGTGCCTGCCCTCCTCTCTTCCTATTTCTCCCATATTTCCTGTCACTTCTTATTGTGTCATGTAGTGACAGGAGAGGTAGAGAATAGTATGGGATTATTTTTATTTGTCTTGGAAATATTAACAAGTCTCTCACACGGAACGAGTATAAGTCCCGGGTAGCTACCTACCTGTCTCGCTATCTGTCTCTCTCTCTCAAATTGCCAAGCCCTTCTCCGGTCACCTGTCTCCTCTGAGGCCTGTCTACTTCTCTCTTGCCTCTTCTGTGGCTAATCTCCGTCTGAGCTCTCTTTCCTAAATTCTGGTGTAGCAGGGGTGTGTCACGTGTGTTCCTCGTGGATGGAAAGTTCCCGCAGCCTGTGTGTAAGCGTGTGTGTATGTGTGTATATGGCCACTAGACACTGTCGTGTGCCTATCAAGCATTCCTCGCGTCAGAGTGTGTAAGCATGTTTAGCACTGCTCGATTCTCGCAGACACAACACCTCTCATCATCTGACTCCCTGCTTCTATCTATCTATTTATCTATCTATCTATTATGATTTGTAAATATAATATGTAGTCCTACAATTGCTTTTCTTTCCATTACAGGTGGCTTTACATTGAGTGACAAGTCAAATGGTTTCCTGTAAGCCAAGAAACCATTTAGAGCGCTGGGTGGTAACCATATAACTAAACCATACGTGCTTCCTACTTGTCAACAAGTGGGTTGGTGGAGGGTTAGTGCCCCTCCTTGTAAAACAAATAGCTCATGAGTCAAATGGCCACCCCTTACGGGATTATGGTGTCTGGCAATAGACAGATTGATAAATAGAAAAAAATGTGACACTATATGTGGGTATTGGCATCATATAATCCGTAATAATTATTTATGAATTAACGGCATTAACTGGCACACATTTTGACCAGAGGGGGCATGCAGCTAAGACGTCGCGTAGGAATAGGACAACCATTCCCACTGGATGGCAACGGCATAGATATAAATAAGACTAGATGCCGCATCGCCTATTCTTCAGTACAGCGGCTATGCGTCTTTGCGGCCGCCATGTTGGAGCGGTCAAGCGTGTAATAATGGGGCTTTTTCTTAGAGCGAATTCAGACTATGAAAATGAATGTTGTTGTGGTGGAGGTGGTGATGGTGGTTACTATTGTGGTGGTGGTGATGTTAGTTATTGTAGTGGTAGTGGTGGTTGTTGCTGTGGCGGTGGTGCTGGTGATGGAGGTTTTTGTTGTTGTTGTTGTGGTGGTGGTAATGGTGGTTTTTGTTGTTGTTGTTGTGTTGGTGGTGATGGTGGTTTTTGTTGTTGTTGTGGTGGTGGTAATGGTGGTTTTTGTTGTTGTTGTGTTGGTGGTGATGGTGGTTTTTGTTATTGTTGTGGTGGTGTTCATGGTGATTTTTGTTGTTGTGGTGGTGGTGATGGTGATTTTTGTTGTTGTGGTGGTGGTGATGGTGATTTTTGTTGTTGTGGTGGTGGTGATGGTGGTTTTTGTTGTTGTGGTGGTGGTGATGGTGATTTTTGTTGTTGTGGTGGTGGTGATGGTGATTTTTGTTGTTGTTGTGGTGGTGGTGATGGTGATTTTTGTTGTTGTGGTGGTGGTGGTGGTTATTGTGTTGGTGGTGGTGGTAGTTGTTGTGTTCATTGTGGTTGTTGTTGTGGTGGTTGTTGTTGTGAAGGTGGTTATAATGGAAGTGTTGTGGTGGTAATTGTGGTTGTTGTTGCTGTTGTGGTGGTTGTGGTGGTGGTGGCGGTGGATGCTGTAGTAGTTGTGGTGGTGTTTGTTGTGGTGGTCATTGTTGTGATGGTGGTTACAGATGTTGCTGCTGTTGTGGTGGTGATGGTGGTGGTTGTGGAGATGGTTGTAGTGGTGGTGGTGGTTGTTGTGGTGATGTTTTTTGTGGTTGTTGTCGTTGTTGCTGTTGTGGTGGTGGTGGTGGTTGTTCTTGTGGTGGTGGTGGTTGTGGTTGTGTTGGTTGTTGTTATTATTGTTGTTGTTATGGTGGTGGTGGTTGTTGTGTTGGTGGTTGTTGCACTGGTGGTGGTAGTGGTTCTTGTTGTGGTTGTTGTTGTTGTAGTGGTGGTTATTGTTGTGGTGGCTGATGTTGTGGCTGTTGCTGCGGTGGTTATTGTGGTTGTTGTTGTTGTGATGGTGGTTGTTGTTGTGGTGATGGTGGTTGTTGTTGTGGTTGTTGTTGTGGTTGTTATTGTGGTGGTTGTTATTGTGGTGGTTGTTGTTGTGATGGTGGTTGTTGTTGCTGTGGTGGTTATTGTTGTGGTGATAGTTGTTGTGGTTGTTGCTGTGGTGGATATTGTTGTGATGGTGGTTATTTTTGTGGTCGTTGTTGTGATGGTGGTAGTGGTGGTGGTGGTGGTGGTGGTGGTGGTTGTTGTGGTGGTGATGGTTGTAGTGACGGTGTTGTTGTTGTGGTGGTGGTTTTTGTTGTTGTTGTTGTGGTGGTGGTGATGGTTGTAGTGACGGTGTTGTTGTGGTGGTGAATGGTTTTTGTTGTTCTTGTGGTTGTTGTTGTGGTGATGGTGGTGGTTGTTGTTGTGGTGATGGTGGTGGTTGTTGTTGTGGTGATGGTGGTGGTTGTTGTTGTGGTGATGGTGGTGGTTGTTGTTGTGGTGATGGTGGTGGTTGTTGTTGTGATGGTGGTTGTTGTTGTTGTGATGATGGTGGTTGTTTTTGTGATGGTGCTGGTTGTTGTTTTGGTAGTGATTGTTGTTATGGTGGATGTGGATGTTGTTGATGTTGTGGTGGTGGTGGTTGTTGTGGTGGTGGATGTGGTGCTAGTGGTAGTGGTTGTTGTCGTTGTTGTTGTTGTTGTTGTTGTTGTTGTGGTGGTGGTGGTGGTGATGGTGGCTGTGGTGGTGGTGGTGGTGATGGTGGCTGTGGTGGTGGTGGTGGTGATGGTGGCTGTGGTGGTGGTGGTGATGATGGTGGCTGTGGTGGTGGTGGTGGTTGTGGTGGTAGCTGTGGTGGTGGTTGTTATGGTGGTGGCTGTTGTTATGGTGGTAGTGGTTGTGGTTCCTGGTTCATATGAAACGTGAACTCGGTGGACTGCAGGCTTAAATTTCCCCTCTGCAACCCACCATCCTCCTTTCGGAGGATAGAGAGGCAGCTGAGGGACGTTTGCATAACCCGACAGTTGAGCCGCTCGTGCTATCGGTGTCACCATAAATATATTCCGACGTTTTCTACACCCAAAAGCAGCACAGTGCTGTTTTTTTTTTTTTTTTTAATAAATAACAGAACGGAGGAAGGAAAAACAAGTGAGTAAAAAAAAATCATCCATACACCAGATTACTGGTGTCCTCTGTTTATAAAATATCTGTAACAGTTAGACTTGAACAGCTGTGTGTTGAAATTTGGACGGAAACAACTCTGGGGAAGCTAGTTCCAGAGAGATGCAGTTCGGGGAATGAAAGAATTCTGATAGGCAGAAGTTCTGCAAAATGGCTGAGTGACATTCCAGTCATGAGCGCTACCAGATGCCCGTGTAGCACGAGGGAAGGCATTTCTAGGTAAATAGTGGTCAGCTTTGATCATCGTCAGGAACACGACATCGTCTGCCTCGACCGTTCCAAGATGGCGGCCGCGCAGACGCATCCAAAGTAGTGTCATGTGGCATCTAGGCTTATTTATATCTATGGGCAACGGGGCCTGTTATCTCTAGAGAAAAACATTCAGTTCAAAGCAATAGTAACAGAAAATTTTCGTCAATGATATAAGTATTATAAAGCACTCTTACTTTGAATATGTCATGTGAATGCCGGTTGCTGTGGCAATCGTGGATATTTCTCTGCTATCACCTACCAACAGCTCGGTTAAAGGCTCGCCTCAAAAAATAGGTCAGTGAAATAAAAAATAGATTAATAAAACAGTATGAAATTCAAATATCAAACACTCATTATAGACTAAAAATAACAGCTACGACCAAACTTGTCTATTTCTTACCATGCAAATATTACTTGAGAAAATATTATAATATGTGAAACAAAAGTGCTTCAGTGATATTTAGAAAATTGTTCTTTGAAGCACTAAATCTTTTCCGAAACGATGGTGGAGTGTGTCTGACTGTGTAGCCTACGCCTGGCCACGACTTTGGCTAACTCTCTGGTCAGAGATTAGTGATCACGAGTGTACCTTAACATTTTCTCAAGTGAGATTTATACCTGTTACGATACGAACGCCAACAACAGAAGACGAGATTAGTCCACACAACCGAGATAAGTAAAATTTAGACGAGTCAAAGCGCCATTATATTTGTCAACATGGAAGACTTTAGATGTCACTGGATGTTTGATTCTTATTTATCGGCTGCTATTACGAGTGCTCTTACAGTGAAAGAAGATAAAACAAATAAGGAAGAGAATTTTAAGTTGTAATATACATAACAAATCACTAAGGAAGAGATATCAAGGAGCCTCTAAACTCACCAGGAAACGGCTCTGTATCAAGCCTTTTACGCTCTCCCTCCCTCTCTCTCTCTCTCTCTCTCTCTCTCTCTCTCTCTCTCTCTCTCTCCTGTATGTGTAATTCAATGTTCACACTAATTTAGTACACCACACACTGAGCCAGTCCCCACCCCTCCCTCTCTTTTCTCTCTCGGCCCACCGGTAGCCAAGCAGTCCCGCCCCGTCTCTATCACTTGACGTATCTATCTGCACATCTATGTTATCTATTTATATCTATATATCTGTAGCTATCTATCTGCTTTCTCCTTCTTGTCTTTCTCTGTTCTCGCTTTCCATTATCCTTGGACTGTTCTTTCTTCACTGTTTTTTTTTTTTCTTTTCTCCTATAACTCCTCTCTCCTCGCCTCCTATATCTCCCTCACTCTTCCACTCTCCCCTCCCTCCCTCTCATCTGTTATGCCCCGTGCACAGCGTTGACTATATAGTGCTCCTTCACCAGAGCACAGAGCCGACTTGCCAAATGCTCAGGAGTGTCAGTCCTAACACACTAAGTCCGACTTGTTCGTTAGTGAGGTAATAACGAGGCAGTCTCATCGCCGAGTTACACAAGCGAAGAACCACAAGCTAGATGAGGCAGGCGGTAGGCAGGAGAGGGGGAGTGGCAGGAGAGGGGGAGGGGCAGGAGAGGGGGAGGGGCAGGAGAGGGGGAGGGGCAGGAGAGGGGGAGGGGCAGGAGAGGGGGAGGGGCAGGAGAGGAGAGGTGCGGGAGAGGGGGAAGACCAGCGGAGGGCAGAGGAGAAAACAAGCACAGAGGAATACAAGGGAGTACATAGTAAAGCAAAACAGCAACAGATCTATTGTTTCATACGAGATCGTTTGTTATAGGGCAGGTAACTAACATAAATATTCTATGAAGAAGAGACAAGGATAGAAATGCAGAATAGGATGAAAGAAGGGGGAGCAGGAGGGAGTAGTGCTTCCGATAATTTGTAAGCGCCTTAGTCCTTACACATAAAGAAATTTCATTACAGTCAAGGCTTGAACCGCAAACAAGAAGTGGGGAGGTCGAGGTGAGGGGCAGAGGAAGGGGTAATTGCTGGGAAATGGGAAGGGGCAGAGAGAGAGGGAAGGATGAGGTAAATGGCTCACAGATGAGTCAGAAGAGAGAGAATAACGTTCAATGGGGATGAATCAGAGGAGGGGAAATATATTCAGGCATGTCAACCCTCACACACACAGAGGCAGTCAAAGGAGGCAGACGTGCGACATCGGCGCTCCGTACCGAACCAACACGGCCAGTGGCATTACCTAAATTAGTATCTTTGTATGAGTCAAGCTCTGTACCAGGTTAGACTAAATGATTTTTCTTTATTAAAAGAAAAAAAAATAATAAGAAGGTTAAACAAGACTTGTTCAAACAGAAAAGAGAACCAAGACGAAAGAATTCGCTCAGTCAGCTGAGGTTTGTTTACAGCAGCACGGGGAATGTAAGTACATACTCTGTACGTTTAGTATTGCAAAATGGATACATACTTTAGTAAAGCAAATTTGGAAAAGAAAAGGGATAAAGGTAGAAAGCAAAATGATGATTTCTACCAAGAACTGGTTGAAGTGGAGACTCACAACAGACTGGTTGAACGTGTGCACAAACTAGAAATGGCTTTCAAAAATGAAATTGATGAAATAAAGAAGCAGATGCACTTGCAAAAGGAAGAAATAGAAAAACTAGGAAGGGAGGCCAACAAGAAAGACACAACCATCAGTGAACTAACAATGGAACTGAGTACACTTAGGAAGAAAATGAGTGAAATGGCAAGTACAGTAGTCAAACACGAGAGTGTTATGGAAGAGTTCAAAAATGACACAGAGACAATTAGGCAAGAAAGCAGTCTGATAGACCAAAGCAGTGATATTGAGGAGAAGATAACACAGGTGAATGAAGCTGTGCAAAGCTACAAAAATGATGTGGAAACCACGTATGCTGAAATGGTGAAAGTAAAGAAAGACTTAGAAACAAGGGTGGAGGAAAAAAGCATTAAACAGGAAGTGAAAAGAATAATCCAAAACAATCCAAAGTTAGTCAGAAATTCAGTAGATATAATAAAATCTATAGTAATCACTGATATAGAAGAGGGAGAAGTAAAAAACAAGATCACAAGAGACAAAAAGGAGATGGCAAATGTAATGAGCTTACTGAAAGAAGTTTCAGAGGAAATCTGTAGTAAAGATATAGAGGAACACAAAAGGTTAGGGAAATACGAGAAAAGCAGGACAAGACCTCTAAAGGTGACTTTCCAGAGTGTAAACACTGTGGAGGAGATACTAAAAAATGCAAAGAATCTTATGGAAAAAGAGGAGTTCAAAAATGTATGGATAAAAAGATGCCTAACACAAGAGGAACTAGAATTACTGAAAGAAAAAAGGGAGGAAGCAAAAACAAAAAATGAGGGAAGATCAGAAGAGGAGAAGAAGAAATTTTTTTACAAAGTAATAGGATTGCAGGTACAAAAGTGGTACTCAAACAGGATGGAATAAAAAGGAGGAAGATAGTAAAACCATGTCATGACGAGTATATAAACAAGATGATAAAGTTGATGTACTCAGATGTGGATGGAATGGTATCTAAATTACTAGAGATGAATGATTATGTCAGAGAAAATGAACCACAAATAATATGCCTAACTGAAACAAAATTAACACCAAGGATATCCAATGACATACTAAACTTAGAGGAATACGATATATGGAGAAGAGACAGAAATTTAAAAAAAGGAGGAGGAATTATAATAACTAAGAAAAATCTGAAAGTCAATGAAATAAAATTAGATATACCATCACAAGTAGAACTGATTTCAGTAGAGATCAACACATCTGAAGGGAAAGTAATTGTAGCCAATTTGTACATGCCACCCAGATCAAACACATGGGAAAGAGACGAATATGAGGACCTGGCAGAGAGTACAATTCAGAGTTTAAGATCATTATTACATAAAATGGAAGAGAAATCAGAAAGAATTATATTAACTGGAGATTTTAATACAAATATAAATCGGAATACTCTAGATATAAGTAGCCAAGAAAGCTGTTGGGACCAGAAGCTCCTAGATCTCGTGCAAGAGTTTTTCCTAACGCAACATGTGAGGGAAACCACCAGAAAAGGAGGACTCGATGTACCTTCAGTGGTAGATTTAATATTTACTAGGCAAGAAAATGATATTGACAGTTTAATATATCACCCTCCACTCGGCAAAAGCGATCATGCAGTACTAAATTACAACTTCAGGATAGCATATGACATAGTTAACAGCAATGAAAGTTACAAAAAGAGCCTAAACTATAAAAAGGGAAATTATCAAGACCTAAAGAAGTATTTCTTAGAAGTTGATTGGGAAAATGAGCTTAGAGGACAAGATTTAAATGCTGTATATAAAAAATTCTGTGAATTTTATGAAATAGGAGTCCAGAAGTACATCCCACAGCACAAAGAAGCAGATAAAAAAATACAGAAATGGTTCAATACAGAATGTAAAAAATCAAAAGAAAGAAGAGATTTGTTGTGGAATAGATACAGAAGACACAATAGTGAAAGGGCGTATAATAATTACAAACAGGCAAGAAACGATTATACAAGAATAAGGAGGGAAGCCCAAAAACAGTTTGAGGAGGATATAATAAATAAAAGTAGTGATCAACCAAAGCTGTTTTACAGCTATATCAGAAGCAAAACCAAAGTAAAAGATATAATACAATCCATTACGGACGAGGGAATCACTTATACACAAGACAAAAATATTTGTGAAGCACTAAATAAGAATTTCCAATTAGTTTTTACAGAAGAAAAAAATTTTGAGAGGGACTATGTGGAACATGCATGTCCACACATACTAACAGATATACAAATAGCAAAAAATGTAATACAGGAGGAGTTAAGTAAATTAGACAGAGGAAAAGCAAGTGGTCCTGATGAAATTTCATGTTGGGTACTACAAGAATGTGCAAAGGAGTTATGTGAACCATTATTTTCAATTTTCAAGAAATCCTTGAGTCAAGGTAAACTACCTGATATTTGGAAAAAAGCAAATATTGTCCCCTTATTCAAGAAAGGAAATAGACAAAATCCACTTAACTACCGACCAGTATCACTGACCAGTGTTGTATGCAAGGTATTAGAAAAGCTTATAAGAAAAGCTTGGGTAAATCATCTATAAGAACACAGTATGATAACAGAAAGACAGTTTGGTTTCAGAAAAGGAAAGTCATGTGTAACTAATCTGTTGAGCTACTGTGACAGAGTAACAAACACAATACAGGAAAGAGAAGGATGGGTGGACAGTATCTATTTAGATTTCAAGAAAGCTTTTGACACAGTACCACACCAAAGACTTTTATGGAAACTGTACCATCAAGGAGGAATTCGAGGCAAACTGTTTTGTTGGATGCAAGATTTTCTTATAAAAAGAGAAATGAGAACAGTACTAAGAGGAAACTACTCATCATGGAAAGAAGTGACTAGTGGAGTACCACAGGGTTCAGTGCTGGCACCAATCATGTTTTTAGTGTATATAAATGATATAAACAGTAACACTGGAAATGAGAGCTATCTGAATATGTTTGCAGATGATGCAAAAATACAAAGGAGAATTACTAACACAGACTCTTGTAAAGAGCTACAAGAAGAATTAAATAAACTTCATGAATGGAGTAATACATGGCAAATGGAATTCAGTGTGGACAAGTGTCATGTAATCAAGTTTGGTAAAAGTGGAAAAAAACCTGATTGGGTTTATAAGTTAGGAAATAAAACCCTATACACATCAGAAAGAGAGAAGGACCTAGGTGTGATTATCAATAACAGACTATCTGCGGCTGACCACATCAGCGAGAAGGTACGGAACATGTATACACTGCTTGCAAATATGAGAATAGCATTCACATACATAAATGAAGACATGCTAAGAAGGATAATAACATCATTCATTAGACCAACCCTGGAATATGCATCAGTAGTCTGGAGTCCTTATCTCAAAAAACACATAGACAAGATTGAAAAAGTTCAAAGGGCCGCTACAAGATGGATACCAAGCTTAACATATAATATTACTGAACTATTAAAATATTAACATGAATATTATATGTATACAATATTATAATCAATATTATGTACTAATAGATTAGCATAAGTCAATGATGATTGCTGTCGGAGGACCTTCAGCGGCGTGACAGAGCAATGTTAGGACTCCATATTATAATTACAAATCATAATAGATAGATAGGTAAATAGACAGATAGACAGACAGATAGAAGCAGCAAGTCAGATGATGAGAAGGTATTGTGTCTGCGAGAATTGAGCAATGCTAAACATGCTTACACACTCTAACTCAAGGAATGCTTTATAGGCACACGACAGCGCCTAGTGACCATACACACATACTCACACACAGGTTTCTAGAACTTTCCAATCACAGTGTAACACACGTGACACGACCCCTGCTACGCCAGAATTTAGGAAGCAGAGCTCAGAAGGAGACAGGCCATAGAACCGGCAGGTAGTAGGGAGAAGGAGCCTAGCAACATGGGAGAGAGAGAGAGAGACAGGGAGGTTAGCTCGCGGGACTCTACTTATACTTCACTCGTGTGTGAGAGACTTTGTTAATATTTCCAAGACAAATAAAAATAGTCCCACACTAATCTTTACCTCTCCTATCATTGCATGACAAAAAGAGAACGAAGATTATCTACTTACAAAACTACTCACGTATAACAACCGCTCGTCCACGAGTCTAATATATGTATAACTGATCTACAAAACTACACTACAAGTTCTACAAATTATACTGAGAGAAAACTACATAATCCATCATCCAAGGCATATTCAATCCTAATGTCCCACTATCCACTATCGTCCTATGGTCAGACTCAAATATGAAGTCCGTTTGGGTGGGGCCCGAGAGGGGATTTCCCTCTCTACAGCTCTGCCGCATCAACCCCAGTACCTATCTCTCTCTCTGTCATATGTCAGCTATTTACTGTTTGAAATTTGTATATTAAATATTCTCTACTTATTAAATATATTAAATAAGGCTATATAGTGCTATGAATGTGTCGCTTTTTAGGATAATAGCAATGATTTGTATAAATTCCACACCACGTGACAACGTCGCTTTCCGACGTTGCCAGAGGTCAAGGACACCCACCTCAGACTACAGGTGACCGGTCACTTCCTCCCTGATCCCCACCCACGATGGCAGCTACTCCGACTCGCTCTCGTGTGCTCCACAGTCGGGAGAAAGAACTTATTTACAATGTGAACAAGTATTTTCTAGAAGAAAGATCAGAGAGAGTACTTATGCCTACTGGGGAAACCTCTACAAAAAAAAAAAAAAATGCGCCAAGACTTTTACCTCAGTGGTGGTGTGGAAAAAAGGTCGAAACAATATAGAAGAAAACACAACTTATAAATATATAAAAACTTTCTCAATCAACTGAGAGAGAGAGAGAGAGAGAGAGAGAGAGAGAGAGAGAGGAGGAGGAAGTTTGACAGAGCTGTAGAGAGGGAAATCCCCACGCGGGCCCCACCCAAACGGACTTCATATTTGAGTCTGACCATAGCCAGTTCCGCCCAGGTTTGTTCACCCCCGTCATCCACTTCTTCCTGAATGTTTAAGGAAGTACATGTACACTGGGATACGCATGACGAAGGGTTACATTTTTTTTTTTACCTGGCAGTTGATGAATTAGCTCTCACGTAATTGTGAAGTGTATCCATAGAGGAAAAATTTTAGTGAGATGAGAATGACAAAAAAAAAAAAAAAAAAAAAAAAAAAATGGAAACGCAGGCAAACATCAAAATATCTTACAACTATGAACTCGTATACAAATATTCCATAAAAGCAAAATGAAAAAAAGTACCACCCTCGTTGTAAATTTATAAATATTATTTCATTATTACTCAAGTTCACTGACGGAAATGATGGACACTTTATCTTCACTTTTCCTTACTGAACAGGAACGAACGCAAGATGATTAAACAGATACAAAAATACGTGAAAAAATTATCACACATAAGTACGTAAAAAATATCCAGCGTGAGAACCACATACTGGTTACAATGTTAAAGCGAGATAAGGGTGGTAATTGGCTGCGTGTTATCGAAGGCTTTAGGTAATATGATAGGATATGTAATTGCTGAAAAATGAGGGAGGAGTCAGTGATTACCTTAACGAGAGAGAGAGAGAGAGAGAGAGAGAGAGAGAGAGAGAGAGAGAGAATGTAATAAGTAGCAAACAAAAATAGCCTTAATCCACCGTTAAAAAAGGCTTCTCATTGACACTTCTGTTCGCTTTAAATATGTAGTAGTTCTGCCTTTTTTCCATCTTCAACGCTGAGTTATAACAGGAGATTAATAGAATATGATGCTAATCACGAAGAAGCGCCATGAAGGTTATACACAGCCATAGTACTGTTTTATTCTCCCACTGAACTAAAACATAAGCTACAGGTGAACGAAAATCTCCGGCTAATTAACCTGAATTAACTGCAATATCTTTTACTTTAGATCAGAATTTTAATATTTACCGTAGTGGTATGTGCTATTAAGAGGAATATGTAAAAAAAAAAATGGGTGTCATAACTAACTACCATCCCCGCTGTTTCTCTTTTTTTAATATCAAATCAGGATTAAGGTTCCATTTACCGCAAAAGCACGAAGAGGAACACTGCATAAACGAAAAAGAAAGACAGAAGAAGGCACAAAAATGGGAGGCTCGTAACGCTGAAGAAAAAAAAAAAAAAAAAAAAGACAAGATAAAGGTAAGAGGAAAAGGAGGCTCGTAAAAACTGAAGAAGGGACTCCATTTGCAATTTAAGTCGGGCCAGATCTTGATTATATGAGCCAACATTCTTATCATTACACCCGGATCTGACCGAAGATATCTGTTCTGTATACCATTTTTGCTCTGGGCGTTAAGTCTGATTTTCCCGGGATGATAATTTTTCTATTTTTTTCTTACTGTTTTGCTCCAACATGACTTAACCTATCCTATCCTATCCTAACCTAACCTAATATTTTCCTAACTAGCCAACTAACCAGACACTGACAAACTTAACCTAACCTAGACTTTCCTGGTTAAGAAAAAGGGCCAAAAAAAAGTATACGAACGGAAATTAGCCATCCGGACGGGACGGAAATGGCACACCTGAATCTGTCGGGGAAATGAAGAAAGGTAAAAGAAGTGCATGCCTGTCCCAGTGCTCTTGTACATTCTATTTTTAACTGAGAATTTTTTGCAGTGATTGAGATTGGATGAGCATGTCCTTCTAACTATTGTCATTGCTTTCTGTTTCAATTCTTGTCGAGAATTTTGTATGTGAAAAGGGTGGCACATTTTCTCCTTTACACTTGCTATTATCTGTTTCATTCTTTACCGAGAATTTTAAATGCTTCAGTAATAATGAATGACTATAGACGTTTATTTTTACTTAGATGTTTGGAGGCTTTTTAAGATGAGAGAATGGATGTGTGGTATTTTTTTATTGGGCACTGGTGGCAGGCTCTCCTGGTAATTTCTCCAACGTCACTGTTTCCACTTTTTTTTTTTTTTTTTTTCCCGACCCAGTCTTCTTTATATATACTGGTCCATGTGCAGTCACAACAGAATCGGATCTCCCTGGTAGGTGAAGAAGAGAGATAAAGAATGAATCCTTCCCTATACTGTAGTAGTCAGGATGGATTGGTAAGGGTTTTGTGTAACGAAAAGGTGCATTGAAAATAATGGTAATGTTGTTAGGCTGATGATGATGACGATAACCTACGATTGGCACAAAAAAAAAAAAAAAAAAAAAACAGGGCGAGTGAGGATACACAGGACAATGCCATCCATCCATCAGCTACCACAGATAAAAACCTGCCCCCGTCTTGACTTCCCTTCACCCAACCTCCAACGCGTCCCCCCCTCCCCCTCCCCTATTATCCGCCCCACCCCTCCTCCCCTTCCCGGGCTGCAGCAGCGTGGGCGGGACGACTCGGGGTAACCTTCCCTGACCTCGGTATCGCTTCTCATCGGATATATCGCCCGGATCCTGAGGCTGCTGATGTGACCAAGGATGTGACCTCTCGTCTGTGGAATCGTGGGAGAAGGATGTGTAACTGCAGCGGGGGCGATGGCAGGTGTATCAACCGATGTAAGTGGGATTATATGGGGTTATGACGAGACCGCCTCTCCCACTTACACACTCGATTTGGTCCTGCCTTCCTGTAATTCTACACCTGAGTAGAACCAAGTGGTTTCCTGTACTCTAAAAGACCATTTACTATGTTGGGTGGTAACCACATAACCAATCAATCAATGGCTTGTGGTCTAGCGGGTTTATTGCTCAATAATACCCCTCAGGGAAATGTGACCGTTTACACTTGCCTGATTGTCTTAAAGGGTTAACGCAAGTAAAGAAAGGTTTTATTTACCTATTCTTGCTACCGCCAGGCGACCGTTTCAATTTCGGAAATACCTTTCTTTCTCATGTGGATAAAATTAATGTCAATTACATCCCTTAAAAACCAAAGACATTGTCATTCTAGCTTCCGCCACAATTTTTTTTTTTTTTTTAATCTACGGTTAGACCTCTCTTATTGAAGGGCTTAGCTTTCTCGACACGCACAAGTCAGCCAGAATGAATGCTGACTCTCTGACAAAGGATGTGGTTGGTCATTGCAGCTACTAACTCCCAGAAAATATTTGGTCACTAAATAATATTATGACGGGGTGAAGCTGGGTAACATCACCGTCATAATCATCACGACCACCATACTAAAATAAAAATATACGGAAATAATTTTGGCAGAATGAGGAGAGAGGAGGAGCAAGGAAAAAAAAAAAAATCGAAGGGTTGGGTGCATGATAGCATGATGGAGAGTGGCTTGGAGTGGTGGAGGGGATGGAAGCTGGCAAAGGAGCGCTTGGGATATTTCGCGTTGGGAATATCAGCATTATATATATATATATATATATATATATATATATATATATATATATATATATATATATATATATATATATATATATATATATATATATATTGTTACGGAACAGAGAAAGATAATGTACACTTTAAGTGAGAATACTAAAAATCACTACTGTCCCTTAAAGTTCCAGGTTCAAAACAAAAGAGTTAGGTAAAATTACAAGTTAAAGTTTAATGCTCAAACTAACAACAAAACATTCAGGACTCATAAGGATAATGTAATGGCAAAAAACAGGTTAAATATATGGTTAACTGCAATAGCCTCTATTAACACGAAATTAGAAAGAGTAAATTTATCTAAGTCAGCCCTGATAAAATGACAATACCATTTAATACTCAGTGAATGCAAGATATATTATTACAGATACAAATTATTATCAAAAATGACTGACATAAAAACACATAAATCACAAAAACCTTACAAGGCCTAAGAATTAACACCTTACGCTACACAGTACAAGAAAAAATGCAATAACAGTTATACTCAAATTACACAGCTGCTAGATGGTTGGAGACTTCCTCAGCACTCACAATAATAACAACTGTACAGGGGAGGACAGAGATGTGAACAAAATGAGGAGTAGATCTAAGTGGCAATAATGCAGAAACTGAGCTCACTATATAGGGGCCGGCAGAGCTTGATACAACTTGTAAGAAGGACGCGCAAATGAAGCCATGGGGACAAAGAGTTGACAATCCTGCTCTGAACAACAGAAAGAACGACTTACTTTACTATAAGGGTAGAATGGGGGAGTGAGGTAGAACACGCTCGTGATCAAACATGCAGCATACTGTACGTTAGAATTACACAAAGGATGATGAAATCATAGGCTATGTAACAATATATATATATATATATATATATATATATATATATATATATATATATATATATATATATATATATATCGTTTCGTTTCGTTTCGTTTCGTTTTTAAAGGCTCCAACATGCTTGCGTGTGTCGGCCTTGGTCACCTAATGGCGGCTCTCCACGCTGCACGATCCATTGCAGCCTCCCTGTTCAGTCCCTTAACCCTAAGGTCACACTTAATGACCTCGTCCCATGTCTTTCTCGGTCTACCCCTCATATATATATATATATATATATATATATATATATATATATATATATATATATATATATATATATATATATATATATATATATATATAAATGTACAGAGAGAGAGAGAGAGAGAGAGAGAGAGAGAGAGAGAGAGAAGTCGATTTCACCCAGACTGTTCACGTGTGAATGCAAGAGTCATCCCCCATACATGGAACAATAACAACTGATTGGCATTTTACCTACGTTCCTGTTCGTACGTCTATTTTTCTGTCTTGTCTCTTTATTGCTAGATGCTTAATCCCAGAGTGCATCCATGGGGGCCTTGACACAAGTACTGTATCCCCCCCCGTCTCTCTCTCTCTCTCTCTCTCTCTCTCTCTCTCCTTCCACCCTGGCCTCACTGAGCTATCTATCACCCACGTCACTAAAGCACCGGGTGGCAAAGAGAGAGAGTTCTAGTCCCTTGGCCCCTCTCTCTTCCCTCTCTCTTTACGCTACATCCTTGCTGCTTCGGTGCGATGTTTTAAGTTTAATATATTCAACAGTGTCACATCTTATTTATTTATTTTTTTCAGACAAATTTAGTCTGGGAGAGACCTCCAGATAAAAGAAGCTAGAAAAATTATGTAAGAAAGAATATCAACATATTCAGTGTGGTGACGTCTGTAGCATATTGTATTTCCTATCGCTACTCAGTCAGATGATTTTATCCAGTATGAGGAAGTGAAGGGGTTACTGTCTCGGCCCTTGATCCTTAGCGTCCAGTTCCTTCTTCGCTCCTCGATCCATAGACGAGTTCAGAGCCCGTGCGGCACTACACGACCTCCCAGTATCCAGGCCTAATAAAATGAACTTCTCGCATTCACCTCACACTTATATCATATTTTTTTAGTTCCTTTATTTTTAAGTCCATCGTGAGTTCAAAGCCCCGCACCATAATTATGACCTCCCTCGCAGTCCAGCCAAATGAACTTGTTGCAACTACTTCTCCCATAGGTCATGTCAGGTCAGCTTAGGTTGTTATCGCTGATGTTGCAACCTCAGGCTCATCTGGCCGTGAACCCAGCGGAAAACCAATTAGATTAGGCTAGGCTAGGTTAGATTAAACTAATTTGATGATATGAAATCAGGAAAGGTTTGGGTATGTTAGGTTAGGATGGACTGGATTGGATTGGTTTGGAATGGACTGGATTGGGTTGGGTTGGGTTGGGCTGAGTTGGGTTGGGTTGGGTTAGGTTGTGTTGTGTTGTGCTGTGTTGTGTTGTATCTGGTTAGTTTAGATTAGATCCACTTTTAATTCAGACCTCGGCAATGCAATAGGCGACCTCCTCGTACCCAAGCCCAAAAGAACCTGTAACAACCATTCAGTCCCTATGTCAGCCAGCTCACACCGTCCTCTTTTTAAGTAAGGTTAGGATATGTTAGTTTAGATAGGGTCACAATAGGTTAGGTTACGTTAGGGTAGCTTAGGTTAGGATTAGGACAGGTTACGTCGGGGTACCTTAGGTAAGGACAGTTTAGGTTACATTAGGTCACATTAGATTGCTACAAGAGTGTAGTTAATGCTGGATTAGATTAGATAAAGTTAAGACCGATTAGATGTTAATATATTAGGTTAGGCTATATTAGATTAGGTTAGCGTAGGTCCATCATGAGTTCAAAGCCCTGCACCACATGACCTCGTACTCTGACCCTCCACCTAAATGAACCCTTCGTAACCACTAGGCCCTATGTCATCCCCCAAGCACCGCCCTCCTTATAATTAAGTGCGACATCCACCCCGTACCTTACGGAGAACATTCCCCTCCCCAGCCCCCAGTACCTCAGCCTCCTCGCTCCTGCCCCCGAGATCATTCCCCATCCCCCATCACCTCAGCCCCTTCACTCCCAGCTTCCCCCCTCCCAACCCTCCCCTTTCAACTCATCTCACTTCTGATTAGTCATTGTGGTTCGCTTGTTTACCTGCGACATACTAGGCCACATAAATTGATTTCATGCTCCCCTGGTGGCGGCTCCGTCTGTGCAACTAGAGCGACATAGCGGGTACGGTCGACAAAAGATGTATCGCTGTTTCCTCTACGACCAATGATACTAAATCTGAGCCATGTCTCTGCGTGTTTTAGTGCGTTTAGTAACTCTAAGTAACTAAGTGGTCGGGTAGATGCGGCTCCGTCTGTGCAACAAGAACGACATTGCGGGTGCGGTCGACGAGAGAATACTGTCACTAGTACGAGCGATTTGGATGAACTTGACCAGCTCTTCGCAACAGGCAGAATCGAACATGTGACCCCACAACCCTCAGTTCCATTCACTTCACCACCATCTCCCCCAAGTCAGTTCATTTTAAGTAAATAAATATTCAGATACATGCTGCTTCCTGTGTGTAACTAGAGCAACATCGCAGGCAGGGTCAGTCACAGAAATACGAGTATCATTAGAATCAACAACGATTGACCCAAGGGAAATTTCTCCAGGGGTTTTGGTAATTTTGAAGGAGTGGAATTGGTCATTATTCCTTGTGCTTTCATGTGTCCGGTAATTATGCTCTGTGTGATGAGTTTTTTACGTTTTAGTACGTCTGATAACTATGTAATGAAAATACGGATGGTCATATTACATTACTCAGAAATAATAGCTCTGTACGCAGTCATCATCATCATCAACAATAATAGTAACAGTAACAATAAATACTACTACTACTACTACTACTAGTAAGAGTAGTAGTAAGAGTAACTACTCTTACTACTACTCTTACTACTACTAGCTTCTGCAATACGACATACTACAAGTCTTTTTTTTTTTTTTTTTTTTTTTTCATCGTGACTCAGAATGTACTGTACAGCTCAAGAAATGACACTACCCACCCCCTCCATTTACAGTGATGAGCAGACTGTTGACCTAAACATGGATTCACAAACAAAATTATGAAAAATTCCTGTCGTAACTAAAAATTATTTTTGCTGGGAATAGAGAAGAGGAAGGTGTACAGATTTCCTATGTCCCTCGTTCTCCTTGTATCAACCGATTTTACTTACAAGAACAATTATATCGTAAGTTATATTGTACATCTCAGTTCTGAAGACTGAGTCATTTATCTTGTGGTGGCCTCTTGATGGGCGTGCCTGCGTTGGGGTTAATGGCTGTCATAATTGCACGAGGCAGTGTTGTTTGAAGTTGCTCCTACAATTAATCCTCTCCTTGATGAGAATCACTAGCCTCTGCTTCCTCAGTAAGTCAAAATGTGTCTTATGAACACAAGTTAAAACGTGTGTGTGTGTGTGTGTGTGTGTGTGTGTGTGTGTGTGTGTGTGTGTGTGTGTGTGTGCCAAAACGACTGGATCAACTGCCATCAGAACCGGACCTCCTGATGACCACCGACTATTTCATTTTACGTTCATTAATTACGCATATGCAAATTGTTATGCTAGGTGTTTAAGGGGCGGCTTCCCGTCCCTAGAACGCCTAGAGTGCAGCTGGGTTCCCTATCTAGACCGGAGCTTAGACACAGTAAGAGAGGAACAGGGCATAAAAACACAGGGCGATAACCTTACACGTGTATTGACAAATTCACTACTGTAGAACAGGAAGACTTGTACACAATATACTGATCAAAATTAATATATGGGCTGGAAGATGAGTTTGGAGTATCTCGCAGGATACTAGCCAGACAGGAGTCTTAATTCAGGTTTGGGGAAACACACAGTTTTTACAATCACAGCACAAGAGGCTCTTTTACACAAAGGAGGCGATACACAGGTGTTGTTAGTTCAGGGGAATTTGTTCTGGCACTGAACCTAGTTCTAGTTTTTATGGCAATACTGGGAATTATGTCACTGTTCTCTGATTCTGGACTTACAGTACACAGGATGGCTGGACACTGACTCTGAGTTATGGTAATAATACTGAGGGTTTGCCTCTCGTCTCATACAAAATAGCTATACATTGTTTCTGGTGTTTTCCGTATTACACTGATTTACACTGTCACTTAAATCACACCGTATTGGCCTCTTGTTGCCAGCCTGCTAGAGCCATATTTCACTGTCACTATAGGGGAATGTCACTGATCGGGCGAGGGGAAGGAGGGCGGCCTGGGGACTCAGTCGCCTGCCTGGGGTAAGAGGAGTCCCGTCAGGAGTCCCTTCTTCCCGCGGCCACGGGACCACTCTCAGGGGCGTCGTCTCTCGTCGAGGGTTTGGGCTGGGCGTGATGAAGGGCCCCTCACTGTCAGGGCTGGGAACTGGATTCTGGCTCTTGGGACTGGAGCCAAAGAAGTCTCTGAAGCGCTCCCACTGTCGCCTTGTAGAGGAAGGGTGTCACCTTCGGTGGGGAGGGGTGAGGTTTCGCCCTGGGGTCCTGGGGGTGCCCTCAGAGGTCCGTAGGCTGAGGTCTCCTTCTGGTGGTGGCGCCGTAAGGTTGAGGCTGCGGTGTCGTGCCCGGCCAGAATCCATCAGCGGAAGGTCCTCCTCGGGGGCAGACTGGATAGAGAAGAGTCCCAGGGATAACACTGGGCCTCTCCACCAGTCCTCCGGGTAGCAATCCTCCTGGAGATTGCCCCGGTCTGGGGGAACAGAGGGGAGGCCTGTGCTCCTGCCAGTAGGCAGGGCTGATCGCAGGTCACCCTCGTGTCGTGGAGTCACAGGGGGCAAAAGGCTTTGATGTCCCTCCCTGGCACGGTTATGGGCCGTCGCTGGGTTCCCTTGGGCAACAGATGAAGGGCGGCTAGGGGCCATCCCTACGCTGTCGGTGTGGCTACGGGCTGTCACCGGGGCCGACTCCATGATGGGAATGTAGACAAAGTGCAGCTATGGGCCATCCCTACGCTGTCGGTGGGACTATGGGCTGTCACCGGGGCCCGACTCGCTGATGGGAACTCAGACGAAGTGCGGCTATGGGCCATCACTTGCCTGTCAGCGTGGCAGTGGGCCGTCGCCAAAGTCCCTTATGGAGGGAATGTGTAGATAAGGGCGGCTATGGGCCGTCTCCTGCCTACGGGCGCGGCTATGGGCCGTCGCCTGTGTTGTGCCCTGTGAGGCAACTGAAGAAGGAGAGAGGGCATACCTTTCTCTCCCCGGCGCGGCTATGGGCCATCGCTGGTTCTGCAGGGGGCATGGGCAGCACCTTGCAGAGTGGCTATGGGCCGTGGCCTGCTTTTGTGTGTGGCTTTTGGCCGTCACTGGGGCCCGGCTATAGGCCATGGCCCTTTGGGCGGAGCAGCTATGGGCCGTCTCCTGGTTTGCAGAGCGGCTATGGGCCATCTCTTTATTTGCACGGCTTTGGGCCATTGCTGGGGTGCTGCCTGGAGCTGTAGGGTTAGCTCCATCCCAGTCCTGGAGAGTGCTAGCTCGCCCGAGAGGTAGTGCACTCGGACTGGGGTGGTCTCGTCGAGCTCCTTCTGGGGAATAGGGGCGCGCTGCCCGGGCGCACTTATGTCCGTATAGACTGGACATGCCACGCGCTCTGTCTACTCCTCCATAGTCTCTTCCTGGGGGTGTGGTGGAGACCTGGGTTGCCACGGCCGGTATTTCACAAATGAACACACGTACAGCATTTCCAACATTATTTACCCAATTACTCTAAGTTGAAAAATCTAAACAGGAGAACTTACACTACATTCTTTTCGGCTCCTCAAGTGCATTGGTGCATGGGAATGGTAACCGCGATGGTGGTAGTGATGGTAGTTGTGGTTGTGGTAGTATGGACCCTTTCAATCCGATGACGTCTTTATTTAATTCTCTCCATAGCCTGACGATTGTTTTCAACCCTGGATAGGCCTGTAGCAGTGAAGGGGTTACTGAACGCAATATCTAATCCCTCCAGTTCGGAAACTCTAGAAACTCTGTCTGATGCTGAATAAAGTCGTTTGATGGTGGTAATAACAGAATACGTCATCGGAGAGAAGTGATGTTAGTGATGGTGATGACAGTGGTAGGAGTGGGAGATGTTTGTTAAAAATTGTTAGTTTAGATTTG
The DNA here is from genome assembly GCF_032717465.1 of Coenobita brevimanus. Classification (NCBI taxonomy): domain Eukaryota; kingdom Metazoa; phylum Arthropoda; class Malacostraca; order Decapoda; family Coenobitidae; genus Coenobita; species Coenobita brevimanus. The sequence goes on from NC_136977.1 coordinate 42,004,153, forward strand.
CATGGCACCGGCTGGCACATTTGTTTGTACTGAATATTTCACTGGGCACTGTTGCTATTACTACCACTTAAGTTTTCCCATGTCTTGTACTCCTATGCAACCATATCCTTTACACTGGTGGTTAGTGGGAATAAGGTGAAGATGAAGATGATCCTGAATATTTAACATCCTATCGCCTTGGTAGCTGCGATAAACAACAACGAGATAATTAAAAGAAGGCCATATGCACAGTAAGTCTCACTCTCTTCATTTGCATAATTTTATACATATAACCGATACTAAATATTAAACATATCCAAGAAGAATATGAAAAAAATGGGAAGAAACATGTGTGAGATAAAGGAAATGGATATATGTGGCCATTGTTAATCTGTTCACATTAGCTGTCCTAAACCCTCTGCTCACTGTCGTCCATATACGCCTCACATCAGCTTCCTCTGTCTCCCCATAACAATTGTACCCTCGCGATATCCGCCACGATCTCCTCTGTCGTAGTCTCCCCTTAGTCCCCCTTCGTCATTTGGGAATATCTAGGCGTCCCTTTCCTCCACACGCACCCAAAGGCTTCAGGTGTCCATTCCTATATCCTAATGTCCCCCACCCCTACTATATTTAGGTGTCCTTCTCCCTCCTATATCCAGGTGACCTCTTATACCCAGATGTCTCATTCTTATATACATTTGTCCCTTTTCCAGGTGTCCCTTCCTAAAGTATGGTGCCCAGTCCTATATCCAAGTGTCCCACTCCTGTTTCCAGGTGTTCCCCTCCTATATTCAGGAGTTCCCCTCCTATATCCAGTCGTCCCCCTTCTCCTCTATATCCAGAGGTTCCCCCTTATATAAAAGTGTTCCACCTCCTCAAATCCAGGGAATTCCCCACCTTACCTAGGTCCTTCCTTCACGTGAGTATAACCATATGTAAACACCTGCCCTTAAACCTGGACGTCCCTTGTTTACCTGAGCATATCCACGTGTCCTCTTCCATATATCCAGGTGATCTCTACTCACCTGGGATATCAAAGAGCTCCCCTTTCATCTCAACATATCCAGGTGACTTGTCATCTATGTTCCTGTTTCCCTGTGCTTCACCTTTGCACATCGAGATCTGCCCCTTCACGACACACGACACACGACACACACACACACACACACACACACACACACACACACACACACACACACACACACACACACACACACACACACACACACACACACGCACGCACACACGCACGCACGCACGCACGCACGCACACACACACACACACACACACACACACACACACACACACACACACACACACACGCACGCACGCACGCACGCACGCACGCACGCACACACACACACACACACACACACACACACACACACACACACACACACACACACAAACTTCAACTTTGCATATCCAGATCTCACTGTCAGTCTCCATCTGCACCAGCCATCAACTTTTTTTCTTCTTCTTTAATGCGTCCCAGCTGACCCCATAAACTCCAGAGTGTCTCCTTAGCACCGTCTCCTACTGTGACCTTACATTATCACCCGCGTCACCTTTTATTTCAAAGGTCAAGTAGTATCTAATTTTGTACCTCCGACTCGCACAAAGGGAGAGAATGGGATACCTACGAATTTATCATAATCATCTAGCTTTTTTGCGACAGGGTTTTGGCGTTGTCGCGAAAGGCGTAGGGGAACCGAATGACCACCTGACCTTTGTTCCCTTTATACTTCTACGCGTTAATGACCTGCTAGACTTTATTTTTGCAGACGTACAAAGGGAGAAATGGATAACCAAAAATGTCACATCCATCTGCTTCTCTGCCTGGTTTCCATGTTCGTTGGTAGACTGAACACTCCTACCGAATCCACCTACACTCTGTCAACCTCAGTAAATGAATGAATAAATAAATAAATGAATAAATAAATAAATAAAACTTGAACCTATGACTGCCATTGTGATCTGATCAATTTTGAAAGCTGAAATTATATGTGAGTACAGATCAGGCTAATTTTTTCTGGACAATATGGTGATGGTTCTATTTTATGTTAGGCTGGAAGGGAATACTAAGAGTTGTTAATGGCAACAGTATTATCTCTTGACTCACTCTCAGATGAATGAAACTGTCTGACCAGCTGAAACATAATACTACTTGAATTATTCCCATCGTGCGAGGGTTAATGATGAGAATTTCTGGATACAAACTCATACCTTCGTATTCTCTCTCTCTCTCTCTCTCTCTCTCTCTCTCTCTCTCTCTCCTAACTCCAAACTCACAATTCGGTGCACACTTACTGCTTTTCCACGACCCCCAATATATATACAAGATTTCTCGTTTTTCTGCCATTCTCGAGAGCGTTCCTGTATGAAGCCATCAATAACCTGAACTTTACCGCCAAGAGAACACTTTTCGCCCTTCAGTTTGTCCATTTTAACGTAATATCATTTTCTGAATAATGTTTGGGAAAAATACGAAGCAAAATAATTCAGAATATGCGTGAGTGGGTGGCTGGGAGTGAGAGGATGGGTGTTACTGGTGATGATGATGGTGGTAGTGGTAGTGGTGGTGGGGATGGTGGTAAGGATGGTGACAGTGGTGGTGAGGATGGTGACAGTGGTGGTGGGGATGGTGACAGTGGTGGTGGGGATGATGGTAGTGGTGGTGGGGATGGTGGTAGTGGTGGTGGGGATGGTGGTAGTGATGGTGGGGATGGTGGTAGTGATGGTGGGGATGGTGGCAATGATGTTGGTAGTTGTGGTAAGGATGGTATAGTGGTGGTAATATCCGTGCATTTTAGTGGCAGGGATGAGGGATGGGAAAGAAAGGTATGACAGTATGCAGTGATGATGGTAGTTATGAAGTGAAGGAGGACTGGTCGTGGTGGTTGTACTGATCGAATTACGTTGACGATAGTGATGGTGCAGTCGTTAGTTAAATTACCAGAAAAATCGTCTGCGGGAAGCAAGAAACAAATCGTCTGACGGTAACAAGAATAAACCACTCCTGAACTAAATAAAATCGTCTACCATCATCAGGGGGTTTGGCTGAAGACAATGTAGGCTGAACTGATGGTGATGAATGGCTTTGTCTGTGAGCGTGCAGACAGAAAGATGATGATGATGGAAGAATGGGAAGGTGGAGAGGAGGAGGAGGAGGAGGAGGAGGAGAAGGGGGAGGGAGATGATGATGATGATGATGATGAGGAGGAGGAGGAGGAGGAGGGCGAGGGCGAGGGAGAGGACGAGGAGGAGGAAGAGGATAAGAATGGTGATGATGGAGGTTTGCTGGTAATGGTGATAGTCGTGATGGTGATGGCGGTACAAGTTATGGTAGTCATAATAAGCGGACTTGATAATGACAGCGAGAATGGCAGAAAGTGATGGTGGTGATGTCAGGCACTGTGATGACGAAACAGGCCGTAACAGTGATGGTGTAAATGGCGAAGATGGTAGTAAGAAATGGTGCTAAGGTAATGGAAAATTATGGCAGCAATGGTGAAAATGGTAGAAAGTGATACTGGTTATGGTAGGAGCAATGGTGATGAGGCAGAGGATGATGGTGATGATGGTAGAAAATGATGGTAGCAGAGGTTATGGTTGAGAGATAGATGGTTAGGATGAAACTGGTACAGGCTATGGAAGGGGAGAAGAAGCATGAGGAAAAGGAACAGGGGAGGAGAAGTAGGAAAGGAAGGTACAGGGGTGAGAGGAAAAAAAAGTAAAGGAGAGGGAGGAGACCAAGAGGAGTCAGTGGAAGATGGAATAGTGGAAGAGGGAGGAGAGACGAAGGTGAAAGGAGGAGAAGGAAAAGGGGGAAGAGAAATAAGAAAGTCTTGGTGGGAGAGAAGAAGGGCAGGGGGAGGGGAGTGAGGAGTGATGGAGATGGAAGAATAGGTTCGGGAGAGAAAAGAGAGGTTGGGGAGAGGGTAAATAATGATGCAAGGAAAAAACGCGGAAAGGAGGAGTGGAAGGTGGAAAGAGGAGGTGGGGGGAGAGAATATGGAGGAAAAAGAGGAGGGGGGAGACAGGGAGAAGAGGAAGGCGGAGGAGAGAGGAAGAAAGAAGGGTGATGAAGGTGGAGAGTGGGAGGGGAGGAGAGGAAGAATTGGTAGAGGATAAAGGATGGGGGGGGGGGAGACGGGGAAAGGAAGAGGCGGAGAGAGAGGAAGAGTAAGTAGGAGAGAGACGAGAAAGAAGATACAGGTGGGAAGGTAGAAGGGAGGAGGTGGGCGGAGGGAAGGGGTGGGGGGTGGATGCATGCAGGTGCGAGCGCAAAAACTGGTCCACCCGTGACTGTAGTGGAGGTAAGATGAGGTGAGGTGAGGTGCGGCGAGGTGAGGTGAGATGAGGTAGCGATCACTATAGTAGGACTCGCGCACGTTTGCGGCTGTGGTGTGGTCCGCACCTGTGTACAGTGTTGCCACGTTTTCTATACCGTTATCTCTCTCTCTCTCTCTCTCTCTCTCTCTCTCTCTCTCTCTCCTGGCGGGAAATGTGAGCCACCCTGAGTACTTTTGATTCTTTTATAAGTTATTTATAATTGTGCTTTCATCTGTTAATTTGGTTTTGTTATATTTAGTAGTAGATGGAGTGTCAAAGTTACTGTCTGCTGAGAGGTTTGTTACGTTACTGATTCATACACCCCGACGTAGTGGGGTGTGGGTGTAGGTGTGGGTGGGAGTGTGGATGTGGGTTTGTTGGGGTGGTGGTCCAGGGGGGAGGGGAAGTGGGGAGGGGTTGTGTCCTGAGACACCCCGGAGGGCTTAAGAAGAGTGGGACGGGGCGGGGGGGGCTGGATTCACCTACCACATGGCGGGAAATGTGAGCCACCCTGAGTACTTTTGATTCTTTTATAAGTTATTTATAATTGTGCTTTCATTTGTTAATTTGGTTTTGTTATATTTAGTGATGCCGACAATGCATTCAATGCATGCCCCTCTCCTGCCTCTCTCTCTCTCTCTCTCTCTCTCTCTCTCTCTCTCTGTAGGGAAGCTATCTGTCAGTGCTGCCACTCACAAGAATTATATGAATTATTTCTTTTACTTTGGATATTGGCATATTTCTTCTTTTTTCAGGCTCATTCTATTATATCCATAACTGTAATATTATTAACCACCCTAAAACTACGCTAAAAAACATTAAAAGTGACTGCTATTTCTTTTAGCAACACTGTACAATATGTATGCCATGTTTCTGTGTTACTGTATAAATATTTTATGCATAATTAGATTACTGTTGATTCATCCATCAAAATACACAAGTGTAAGTTTTATTCATCTGAATTTATCGAATTTGTGATGCCTTGTACATAAATAGCTTCCGTTTCACATCGCAAGTTGAGGAAACGTGGCACCATTGTAAACAGGTGCGAGCCACACCACAGGCGCTTGCAGGCGCAAGGCCGACTATAGTCTGCTGCTGCTACTCCCGCACGTATGCGCCGCACGTTTATGTTTTTAGCACACAAGTTCCAAAATCTCTCATTGAACTCCTTCTGTATAATAGATCTCGTCGTTAGTCAAACTTAGAGACTTTTTACGTTAGGCTTTCGGTCTGAGATTAACTATTTAACCTGGCTACTCCTATCCATATGCACGCCGCCCTACTTTCTAAACAGATTGTATATTTAGCCCAGAAATTCCAATTCTCTCATTAAACTTCTGTGCTAGTTTTTGTATTGCCTAGGATAGCTTAAAGACAGAAAACTACTTCGTTTTGATTTCTAGATTCGTTCCCTTTCTATATACACTATTTTTAGAATACAAATTCAAGTTTTTATCATGCTGCTGTGTTAGTGTAAATTTTGTTCAGTAAGTGCTCAGAGATAAGCCTACGTCTCACCGATTTATTTTGATTTACCTGTATATACACCACTCCCGTCTAATCCTTTCAGTAATTTCTCCCATTAATTTTTTGTGTTGACATTCATTTTGTGTACTAGGAACCCAGACTCGTTTGGGTCATGCTATTTCACTCACTCATATAAATCCCCCTTTTCGAAACACTTAAAAAATGAAGATAGGTCTTATTTTTTCCCATTAACTTCCTGTGTTAGTTTTCCTTTTGTTCAATAAGTACCCCAGAGTCACTATGGATTGCAGGGATTCTTGTAAAGCTTCATGCCGGATTATTATAAAGTTTTTTTTTCTCCCCACTGAGGCTGCGATCCAGGTCTGGTTGCTTCTCACACATTTTTTGTCCTCATTACAATTTCCCTTTCTAAAATCTCTCCTATTTTTAGCCAACGCTTCTCGTTTTCCTTATTATTTTTGTGGGTTATTTATTGTCTAGTTATATTTATCGTTACCATGTTTCTCTGCCTGTTTTAATCTGGCTTACCTGAATATTTTCTCACCTGAAATGTAGTAAACGTCTTCGATTTCTTAATTTTTATTAAAGGACATTTTTAGATAGTGTTAATTTCAATGTTTTCATTATTATCTTTACTGAACCCCTCTAATTCTTTGATTTTACCTTATTATTATTATTATCATTATTATTATTATTATTATTATTATTATTATTATTATTATCAACATTATTATTATTGTTATTATCTACTTTATTCGGGTTAGGAGAGACCTCTTAATATAGGGATTGGAAGTAATCTCAAGTAACCTCTTGAGAATCACGTTACTTATATATTTTCTTCCTGCTTCCGTCACACGATATTAATCAACTTAGGAAAGATCTCTCGTAGTGGCGTGTGTGTGTGTGTGTGTGTGTGTGTGTGTGTGTGTGTGTGTGTGCTATGATCTCTGGCCTAATATATTATGCCGTCTTCAAGTTTTTTTGTTTTTTCTCGATACTAGAGAGAGGGGAAAAAAAAAAATTAACACTTCATTAAGGAATTATCTCGCTTTAACCATTTACCCTTGGGGGGCACCTTATCTATTTATCTTACTTTGGTTGACATCAGACGGTTCTCTCGCCACTCGGAACTCTCTATTGTCTGTGGGTAAATCCATCTATCCATCCATCCTTCTATCCATCCATCCATTCATTCCACCATCCATGCTCTCCACTCTTCAACGCGGCAGCAATCGGGTGAACTTTGACGAAAATTCTATGTCCACTTTCACCTATTTATTTTCATATCTATTCACCCATCCAGCTATCCATCCATCAGTCTATTCATAAACTCCATCCCTCCGCCCCGAGCACCCATCTATCCATTAATCAAACCATCAAGCCATTCACCAGCCAGCCAATTAATCCATTCATCTACACAGCCATCCATCAATCCGTCATTCTATCCATCAGCCAGTCAGTCAGTCAGTCAGTCCATCCATCCATCTACACATCTATCCATCAATCCATTCATCAGCCAGCCCCTCAGTCCTACTATTCATGTAAACATCCCTTCATCAGTCCATTCACCAACTCATCCATCCATCGACCCATTAATTCATCCATCAGCCAATGAATTAGTCAGACAGTCCATCCATCCAACCATCCATCCACCCAACCACCCATCCACCCAACCACCCATCCATCCATCCACCTATCCATCCTTCCACCCACCCATCTGTTCATCCACACCCCACTCGTCAAGGCAGGAACAATCAGGTCGACTTTTACGAGCCCTCTTCACCCTTTCACCTCGGAGCACGAGTCACTTTTGACGCGTTCCCCGACCTTCCTTCCATGACCTTTCTCGCCCTATTACCTGACCTACGCGTGCCTCGGATTGAGGGAGGAGGTTGTATTAATATTGGAGCCTAACCAATTCATACTATCAGCCTGCAGCGTACTGGGTTCACGTTCACATGAGCCTGGGGATGCAACTATGAGCTACTACTAACAAGTCTCCATAACTGACACTTCATCATCATCATCATCATCGCGACCTCTTCTTACCAACCAAAGGACTGGGTGAGGTAGGGTCTAGAGAACAGGATATAACAAAAACAAGACAGAGGAAGACCTAATCAACATCAGGTCCAATCAAATGAACCACACACTAACACTGACTCTAATTATTTTGATCATGAAGTGTTTGATGGCTGTATGACTGAAGACACACGTATATACAAACAATCTTACCCACCTTAAGCTTAGTAGAGTTAAAAATACGACCTTAGATGACCTTGCGCAGATGACCTGACACCCTGACGAGGGGAGAGGGAGAGAAAGAAACTCGACTTTTCTTCCAGTTACGGACATGTTCCTCACGACAAAGGTTGATTCAGGTGCTGGTTACATGGAGGTTGTAGGTTTGACTGAGGAGGGAAGTTGCGTTCCTCTAGAGAGTAACTTCTTGCTTCACATATTCAGTCAAGGATGTGTGTGTGTGTGTGTGTGTGTGTGTGTGTGTGTGTGTGTGTGTGTGTGTGTGTGTGTGTGTGTGTGTGTGTGTGTGTGTGTGTGTGTGTGTGTGTGTGTGTGTGTGTGTGTGTGTGTGTTTTATACCGCCACATCATTTCAAACATTTAGGGAGATGTCTGCCACTCTGACTGAAGGCATTTACTGTAACAGACTATATTAGGTCTGCTGCATGGCCAGCCCTTCACCTCGGAGGGAAAGCAGCAACCAGAATTACCCCCTCTCCTCATGCCGACAAAGTACGAATGGAAATGCAGAGTCCGTGGGGAAAATGATGCATGGAAAAGTAGAAATGTACTGTTTATGTTTGTGGGTGTCAGAGTCTTAATACAGATAGTGAAAGTATATTAAAGCACATACTCCCAGCCTTACAAGCACCTAATTTAAATATCCGCTTCGATTCGAGGCACAGGCATCGCGAAATTAAAGCCCGAACCACATGACTACTGTTGCTATTTTTTTTTTTTTTTTACAGTATTCCATAAAAACATAGAAGGTACTGTTGAATCTACCTGTGTATAGTATTTTCTTCTCTCTATTGTTAAGCACATTTCTCTCTTACCTATCTATATGTCCAGTTATCAATATTTCTCATTTTAATCGGGACTATCCCTTCTGGTGTCGTTTCTTGCATAATACCGCTATCAAAGACGGTGCAATCTTCTCTTCTTTTAACCTGGGCATCTATTACCTCTCTGGTGTAACTTCTTGCCTAAGGCGATCCATCAACCACAGTAGAATCTTCTGGTGTGTATATATTTTTTTTTCCCCTGAATGAAACCTGCTATTGCCATAAACTTTTGTTTACCTCCTACCTGGCTGAACTTTTTGCTTCACACCCTCAATCAACACCTTCACCACCTTGACGTCTTGGTATATTTCATCCTTACCGATTCTTCCTCACGTTTTTATTAAGCGTCTCAAGATTTCTTTTGTATTTTGCTCCAGATAACGCCAGACGATATACGTAGCTGAGTAAATCATGGAGCTTGTTTGTTAATAGCCACTTTTAACCCTCGTATGGTCGGGACAACTCTTAATAATGCAGGTAACGAGAGACTTTCATTCAGTTGAAGCACAAGAGCTTGAGTTACTCTTTGTGGTGTAACTTCTTGCCTAACACGACTATCAAACACGGAGGGACGTTCTTATGTGTAGTATTTCCTCAGTTAAACACGCTATTGCTTTAACATTTCATATTAGTTTGGCTGAGCTTCTTGCTTCACGCCATCTATCAACCCCTTCACCACCCTGACGTCTTCTGCAGAACATTTCATACTTGATGTCTTCTATCGCACTTCGTATTTATTTCATTCGTGCCCCGTCAGACAATTTTATTATTCTTAACACAGATTAATAATGACGGAGATAAAAGCTAATATATCTCGATTAAGCACACTCACAACACAAATACTATTTACTTAGTTGATTGAAACACTCCCATAAACGCCTTCATCCCAAGTGTTCCCTCCACACACACACACACACACACACACACACACACACACACACACACACACACACACACACACACACACACACTGGGTTAATGGAGATGGTTGCTAAATGGTCAAAGGTGGAAGTAAGGGTCATCCACCTGAGGCTAATCTTTCACCCCCTAACTAACTACAGGTGTAAGTCTGGGTCATGTTGTTTGCCATGTTCACCTCGGATTCACAATATACCTTTTTAATATTCATACATTCCTTGGTGTGGGATCAACAGCAACTTTCTCTCTGCTTTGTGTTCTCGATATACGGACGCACGTGTTGAGTGAGCCCTTCCAAAAGTTACTTGAGGGGCAGTGTGTGTGTGTGTGTGTGTGTGTGTGTGTGTGTGTGTGTGTGTGTGTGTGTGTGTGTGTGTGTGTGTGTGTGTGCGCGCGCGCGCGTGTGTGTGTGTGTGCGCGCGCGCGCGCGTGCTGCTTGTCTGTGCGTGTGTGTGTGTGTGTGTGTGTGTGTGTGTGTGTGTGTGTGTGTGTGTGTGTGTGTGTGTGTGTGTGTGTGCGTGCGCGCGCGCGCGTGGTTTTAAAATACGTTCCCCATAATTTTGAAGATTATTTTTGCTAAGACAGTATTTGGTGTAGTAACAAACCATACGTATCCATTCCTGTGAGGAATGGTGAGAGAGAGGCAGATAACTGGAGAGATGGCAATTTTAGGCCAAGTTACAGGAGACAGATCATTAACTCGAGAACAGTCTGCATCCTCCTTTGCCTACGTATTTTTAAACTTTCATAACTTCAATTCGTCAGTCTGTCTCCTCTTTCTATGCATTCTCAGTCCCTTATTATATCAAATTCGTAATCTCTTTAACAGCTTCCCCCTTCCTCTCATATACTGGCAATCTTTCATCCACGCAACTCGTGTTATTCTGAACAAGTCTGTTTTCTCCATCTACGCATTTTAAGTAATTCATGTATGCAGTCATCAGCCATGCAACAGACTCCCTGCTCCTTCTGTGTATTCTCAGTCTTTTGTACTCTCCGGACCTCTGTCTCCCTTTCTCCTTCCCCTGCTTCCGACCTCTAATCTTTCGGACTCGACATGTCCAGGCATATCGAAAATAACAAGATTCTGATGTCGACTACTCCTGTTTCACATTCTCTGGGAGAGATGAGTTTTGAGTATCCCAAACGCTGCTTTCTCCTTTGGACTAAAAATGAATGGAGGGGAGTGGGGAGCCATCATCATTTGCTCTGTTATATTTAAGGGTGATGAATCCTTAAAGAGGCAGAGTGGTACTTAGGAATATTATTCCAACTGCCGGCAAGCAATCATCATCATCATCATTGTCGTCGTAACTTTACTTCTCATCTAAGGGATATGGTGAGGATTATATTCAACTCAGGAAAACCCTTATACTCTAAAAAAGCGAAGCTTATCCGGCACCGGCACTTGACACACTCAGTCTGACTCAACAGAAACTTGGTGTAGTGATATTATGAATGAAATTTAAAAAAAAGTGACAAAAGAGAGGGGGGAAATATCAGGTTTAAAATTACGAGTCACAAACTAGGTCACTTGTCTGCCGTATGACCTCCTGTGTAAGTTACGGCCATCAGCAGCCTCCAGTGAGTGAGTCAGCCAGTGCGCCGGTAAATAGGCAAAAGAAATGCCACTTGATCTCCGTGTCTGGTGAATGCACAGAGATGCACAACCTTCTTGCACCCTGACAACGACCGGTGGCTGGTGTCTAGTTAGGTACATAATTGTCTGAGATTTCTCTATAATAACTAAAATCGTCAGGAGAAAAACAAAATATGTTATCGTACTGAAAGGCTAATTTATCTTCGTGTCTGGTGATGTGCATATTCTTACTTCCTAACACATTCATCTGAAGGTTAAGGTAAACGATTTAGGTGGATAAATTCGTCAGGAGCTAGTCAGAGTATAATGCCTAAACTTCACAATCACAGTACCAGACCACCTGATCTTGTCTAGTGATACGCATAAATTACCTCGCACCTGCATAACTATCCCTGGCTAGCGGCATCGGGGTTGTGGTTCATTCTTTGTGTAAGGCTTCTCTATGATATATAAAACAGTCAGGAGTTATGTAGAATACAGTATCTAGCCTCCACGCCACTTGATGCGCAGAGTCTACCTCCTCGTCGCCTCATAACCTCAAGTTGGGGTCTGGTTCGTTTATGAACGCTACGGTTAAAATAGCCAGTTACTTCGTACATCTGCACGCTCAGGCCAGCCGCATATAGTGTCTTCAAGTAAGTGATGGTTAACTCTTCCACAACAAGGGGTTTTCTTAACCCAATTAGTAAGAAAGATATCTTCTTAGCTGAACAGATTCACTTGACTTCATCCAAATAAAAGTAACTTTGCGTTAGCCAGCACAAAAAAAAGAAAAGAATAAGTTTAATAATCTGTCGGGAAAGGACAAAATAAGAAACACATTGTAAGCTGTAGTTAAACGGTTAACCTAGCGAGGCTTATTATATTTTATTTATCAATTTCTGTAAGGACCTGAGAAAAAATATGAATTTTCGTAATTTGCAACGAGTGCTGTAAAGGCTGGAGGTAAGAGAGGCGTAGGGATGGAAGGATGGAGAGAAGATCGGGATGGGAGAGAAGGTCGGGGTGGGGGAGAAGGTCTGGAGAAGGAGAAAATGTAGGGGTGGGGGAGAGAAGGTGAGGGTGACAAGAGAAAATGTGGGGATGGGAAGACAGAAGTGGGGATGAACAGAAAAGGTGGGGGAAAAATTAGGGAAGAGAATTTCCCTCCGTGTCTGTGCCAGGATTTATGTGGACCTTAACACGAGTATTTTCAGCACACGACGCTTGCTACCACACCCTCGGCCTTCCATCCTTCTCCAGCAACAAACTTTTCCTTAGATTCTTTCTTTGGAGACCAGACAGACAGACAGGCAGACAGACAGAAACACAGAAACACACACACACACACACACACACACACACACACACACACACACACACACACGCACGCACGCACACACACACACACACACACACACACACACACACACACACACACACACACACACACACACACACACACACACACACACACACACACACACACACACACACACACACACACACACCGAGGTGTGATAGTAAGCTTACATGTGGCATAAGTCGCAAGTTTCTTCTCAGTTATCGTGTCTGGTATATTAAATTCTAAAGATTCGTACTACGTTATGATGAGGAATTTAACTCATGGAACTTAGGGTTAATATCCTGGGGTCTAAGCTGGTGAAATCTAATAAATAAATGAATAAACAAATATAAAAAAAGAAATAAATTGTAACGTATAGTATACGAAATTTATCTAGTTATATCCAACTGCATGCTGTTTCAGTTTCAGATCAAGATGAAAGCGTGATACCCATATGCCCCGCAGCATGTAGCATCATTAACAAACTATGGAAATCCTAGTAAGAATAATTTGTGGCACTAATATTCTCAGTACAAAATATGCGGCATTTGATTACAACTCCCACCCCAATACGAACTCCCTTTCACACATCCTATCATATCAACATCCCATCCTCATCAAACATATTCCACATGAATTCTGTTTCTCTGTATCCTGTAAGTACTTCAGAGTCAGGGATGCACACCAGTACAAGGGAAGTAACATTTGTGGGGACATGGGAAACTGGGGATCAAGGTAGTAACGCAAATACAGGAAAAAAAGTAAAAAACAAATGGTGAGAGAGAGAGAGAGAGAGAGAGAGAGAGAGAGAGAATAAATTAAACCTCTTACCACAACCGAGGCCTCCCAAATTTTCCCCCATCATCTGAAAAAAGAAAAACCTCAAATAAATCACAAGAAATAAAGAAAACATGTAAACTAAAAATAACTGGCCGGTAACAGGTATTTATAATTGCTTGGGAAAACAGCCTGAGAAAATGCTTAAGTCTCTTCACCACGAGAGATTCTTCGTGAGGTGAATAAAATAATTTGGTGAGAAGAAGAACACAACAAAACATTCATGGAAGTAGTGAAGGGGCTCATGGAGGGGTCACTTTGAGAGCAGAATATTTTTTAGCGGCAGCGTGAGTAATATTGGAGAAATTGTTATCGTCTGGTTGTAACAATAAAAACAAAACACTCTTCATCGTGGTGAAGGGGTTTATGGAGGCTGTTATTCATGTCTTCAGTCAAAATGATTCTTTCTGGGTTGAATATTATTATATGGGAGTAGCAAGGATAAACTAGAAAATGTCACAGTGCTGAAGGGGTTAGAGAAAACGAGTGAGATATTACTAAAACGAAGATGGTTCAGTGTGAGGTTCTAAGAGTGGATCAGTGTGAAACAATGGCTGTGAAGTGGACCAGTGTTTGTGAATGCAGACCACTGGCTCTAAAAATGGACTAGAGGCTGAGAATGTGGACAAGAGACTATGAGTTGGCCAAATGGTATAAGTCAGAGGTGTAGTTGCGAGTGAAACAATATTAGAATTAGGAAAATGGACCAGTTTGAGGGCCATGAAAGTGAACTAGTGGCTGTAAATGGACCCGCAAGGCTGTAAAAATGGACTTGGGGGACTAAGAGAGTGGACCAAGGGCTGTGAGAATAGACCAAAGAGGTTAAGAATGGACTAGGGGTTGTGAGAGTGGACCAGGGAGTATGAGAATGGACCAGGGAGTAGGCTATGAGAGTGGACCAAGAGACTAAAAGAGTGGACCAGGGGCTGTGAGAATGGGTCTGAAGCTGCGACACTGGTCCAGGGGCTACCAGACCGAACCAACAGGCAAGTTCCCTCCACACTGACAACCAAAACACAATCCTGCATTACCGAATATACACAGCATCTATCTTTCTATTTTTCGCCACACGCCTAATCCCAGAGTTGATCCGGGGTGAGCGAGACCCAAACTGCCTCCAGCTCCCTCTTATCGCCACTACAACATCTCCAAATGACAACATCCGAGGTTCGAGCCCGAGAATGTATTACCTTTTAGGGACGATTACAAGTCCTGCTGATTAACTTTAGAACCTGTTGTTTATATTCTGAGTGTAGTGTAAGTGGTGAGAAAGCTGTTTATCTTTTTCGTATTCTGGGTCTGGGAAGTGGCGTGTATCTATCTATCTATCTATCATACTGCCAGACGCCTTCAGGGTAGATTACAAGTCCAGCTGGATTAAATTTAGAAACCTGTCTTTTTGATCTTAGTGTAGTCTTTACGTAATGGAATGTTAGTTTCGCGAGTGAGAGAGGTGTGCCCATCTTTTTCCCATCTTGCCTGTGTGAAAGTTGAGTTCGTCTGTCCATACATATATCTATTTATCACCACGGCAAGCTCTATCATCCTGTTTATCTATCGCCAAACGTCCAATTCCAGACTACCTCCAGTGTGACGGCGACCAAAACTGCCCTGTACATCACCACTAACGACAGCCAGGTCACAGTGCCGGCCGTTCCTATCCCAGTCCTCTGAGGCACCTGCAGGAGGCATGGGAGAAAGTTCAGGTGTAAATTTAGAACCTGTCTCTCGATTTGGGTGTATTACTTCCCTTGTGTTGAGAGAGAGGGAGAGAGGGAGAGAGGGAGGAGAAAGGAGACGGAGAGAGGAGAAGGAGAGTGAAGAGGAGGAAAGGAGGGGGAGTGAGAGATGTTATTTTTTTTTTCTTTACCCGTCCATGGAAAGTGGTTATTAAAATGTTGTCTCTCTCTTTATTTATTTACCTGTCTATCTATCTATCTACTGCAACCACAGTGACAGCATGGGATGCAGTCTTCCTGATTCGTACCAGACCAGTATGAGGAAAGGTAAAATTTGGCTATCGCTCTTCCTCCTAGTGATGATACAGAGTGATACAGGTAACATCTATCAACTGTCAGACACCATCAATCAAATCGTATCTATCTGTCTATCTACATATCTACTGCCAGAAGCTACCATCAAACGTGTACGTATCTATCTATCTACCCACTCATCTGTGTATGTATATATGTATGTATTACTGAACGTTCAATGCAGGGTGACAGCCACAAACACATCTGGCATCTCTCTCAGCCCTGATCACCACTCCCTTCCGTCACTACAAACACCCTCCCTCATGTACTCCGGTGACCCCTTAAAAAAAAAAAAAAAAAAAAAAAGGAAAAAAATAAAACACGGAACAGGAATTATGAACATTACGAACACACGACATGTAAAAAAAAAAAAAGTTGACATTATTACAAGAAGTTTTTGCTGAATAAATTCGCCTGGAAGTGGAACAGAAAAAAAAAGAAAGTTGTCAAAGAGCTCATGGTGACCTTGGTCGTCTAAGGGTAACAGGTCAAAAATAAAATAAATATAAAAAAAAAATGGCATCCTACTAGTGTGACCACTTTTCGGTAATCAGGGTATGGAAATGTCTTTCAAATTAAACAAAAACAACAGCAACAAGAACAACAATATGAAGAACAAAAATAACAGCAGCAGCAAAAACAACTGTTGATACTTAGCTCCCCCCCCCAATAAAAAAGTTAAAAAATGAGTGAACTATGACCTGCCCTCAACATACACAGTTCTGAGCAGCTCTGGCCGGCCGGCGTTACAACCTGGAAAAGAGCGGAGTGTTACAGCGTTTAGTAGGCCGATACAGGAGGCGAGGACCTTGTAACTGCTTTTACTATGCCGGGGACGAGCACTTAAATGAAGGCTCTTGTAACTCGAGGGAAGATGTGGGGAGGGGGGAGAGGAAGATGCTAAAACATGTACAGAACGAGTACGACGGTGTCTTAACTAGTAATGCCTGGTTAGATTTGTTATGTCTTCAGCACATCCTTTTCCTACCCGGGAAGACAAGAAAAACACAGAAAACAAAACAAAAACTAAAACCGTTCATGACTTCTAAGCCAGTAATTACAACTGACGCGACTGAAGGAACTACAGCAGAATCCGAACTGGTAATACCTGGTTAAATATTTTTAGTCTTTCTCCAAGTCGCAAAAGAAAGGAAAAAACTGAAGATAAACCAGACAGCAAATAATAAATTTAACGACTCTGTAAAATAGAAGTATCCAAGTGACACTATCTTAATAATATACAGAAAAAAAAATCTTTAGAATTCTTTTTGTTAGTTGAGGACACATGTTAAATATAAGCAAATTTCATAACAATAATACACTTCAACAGTGAACTGAATCATTATTCTCAGAACCTAATCTCTTCACTTTCTTATCTTCTTTGTTTCATTATTTTTATTTTTTCACCACCAAATAATTGTAATCAGCTTAGGAGGGTCTTATCAAACTAAGGAGATACGATACTTCTTTCAATAACCCCATTGCCAGTGGGATGCTCTTCTATGTTAAATAAGATTACTTAGTGGTAGTGATATCAAAATAAACAAGTCATCAAACTGAAAGAAGTAAGGAGACGCAGCAGCGCTTCACTGATAATGTCTGGTAAGATATATTCAACTGTCTCAAACATTCTATTTTCTAAACCGGTAAGGCCTAGCAAAAATAAATACAGTATAAATAAAGTGTAAAAAAAATGGGGTAAATCAATAAAAACCACAGTAAAACAGAAAACCATAAAACGATTTAGTAAACATTAAAGCGCGTAAATGACCGTGTCTAGGATGATATATTGAACGTCATATACATTCTTTTCCAAACCGAAGCAGCCAGATAAAAATTACACTAGCAAACCGTCATCTCTGACGACCTAGTAAACCGTGACGTCTAAAAAGTGCTACAAGTTTTCTGTTTCCAAAACCAGAAATATCAGTACAAAATGAAAAATTGCAAGAAACAGTGAAGCATAATTTTTACTTCCACGACTTATGAAAGCAAAGTTATCTAAGGGATATTGACTAGTGAGATACAGACATATAATTTATTAGTGTCTCAAGCTTTTTTTTTTTTCTCAGACCGGTGAGACTATGCACAATAGATAAAGCGAAAATAAAATAAATAAATATTGAATGATAAAGTGGCTCTTGAAAACACAGATGCAAGCAGGTGATAGCGACCTGTGATATACTGAACATCCTTGGTCCTTTATATTTTAAGAGAATAGTGACATAAGGGAAAAAAAAAAAACTAAAAGCAGGCATGAAAGAGCAAACAACAAATTTCACGATTCAAGAAAACACTGGAATGACCTCAAGCCTTTATGTTGAGAAAAATATGTCACCGATTCTGTTGCAAAACTAGTGAGACTATAGAAAAAAAAAAGAATGAATAAAAAAAAATAAATACATAAATAAATAAATAATGAAAAACAGGAAACCATAAAACGACTGTGGAAAATAAAGAAGTGATTAAGCGATAATGTCTAGTATGATATATTAAGTGCCACAAGCATTCTTTTTCCGGGCCCAAGAATGCATTGCTGGAAAAAAAAAAAAATGCCTTCAACATAACTAGAATTTTCACGACTTAAAACACAGAACGGTCTCAAGTAACACTGCATGGTAAGATATATTGATGTGTATCAAACAATCTTTTTTCCAAATCGGTAAGGTCATGCAAGAGATCTTAGAAAAATAAATAAATAAATGAATAAACAGTAGACCATAATTTTTAAGACGAAAGAAAAAAGAAAAGCCTCTCTGGTAGTAAGATATGAAATGATACTGACCTCTTTTTTTTTTTTTTTTTTTTTTTTAAGCAAAGAAAAAAAAAAAAAACAAGTGCTTCAAATAGCAAATCATATCACGACTTTTGAAAAGATGGCACATCGACGTAACAGTATCTAGCAAATATTTCCAGCCTCAAAATTTAACAGAACTATTTTAAAACTGGGACTTATAATCATCTCAAACTTTTTCACAAAACTCAAAAGGCCACAAACAACTTCCTTAAGCATCTAACCTATCACTAAGACAATAGGCAAACACACCAATGTCTCAAGTGATCATGTCCACAAAGATATATTAGATGTCATATGCATTTTTTAGCCAAACCGAAGAGAAAATAAAAAAGGAAAAAAACCTGAATAGCAGATCATAATTTTCACTACAGAGGAAGCGTCCAGGACAGGATACTAATCCTTTCAATCCAATGACATCTTTTTCACTATATTCTAAATAGAGCCAGGCGATTTTAGTCATACAGTATTAGGGGTAATTTTCGAACTGGAGGGGTTAGATATGGCCTGCTTTAACTCCTTCCATATCAGAGGTTCTTCCTAAGTTGTAAAAAGCGTCTGGTGGTGGCTTGATGAAAAAAAAAAAAAAGTGTTAAACAGGTAATCAAAATTTTCAAAACAGAAGCGTTTCCAGCGGTGATGTGTAGCAAGGTAAATGACCCATTCAGTACCATGACACGCCTTGTTTCAGCCAACCCCTTCATCCCCATAACGTGTTTCATGATTCTTGATATCTCCAGACGATTCTATTCGCCTTAAGACAGACCTTTCTAACTGCAGGGATTACATACGGCCTTCATTAACCTGGTCAGTGAGAGATTTTTTTTCCCCCTTGAAAAATATCGTCTGCAGGCAGCAAGAATAAACTGCAAAAAATATCCCACTAGACTGAAGGGATTTGTCTCGCTTCCTCCAAACTTCTTTTCTTCTTCCCCTTTTTCCTCTTTCCTCTTTTATCTCGCCCTTTTATCCCCCTGTCTTCTGGTTGTCTCGCTATCTCCAAACAAAAATTTTCTTTTTCTTTTAAGTTTCTCTCTCCCCTCCCCTTTTATAGCTTACGGAAGGACATCTTGCATTGAAAGAAACTAAGCAATCTGCCATAGTCTTTTTAGCGTGAAGAAACTTTTTTTTTTTTTTTTTTTAAACCTCCGCCTACGAATTTGGAGGTGGTCGTATATTCACAAATGTTTGATTGTTTGTTTGTCCACACGATATCTCCGAAAGTTCTCCATGAATTTCAATGGAATTTTGGAATTTTGTGGAAGGGTGGGCCATGGGCCCAGAAAGAATGGATTAAATTTTGGGGAGGATCCGGATCCGGATCCTATGTATCCCGCACAGAATCTCCAAATGTTCTCAAAGAATTTCAATAAAATTTTGTGGCAGAGTGGGCCATGGGTCAAGGAACAATTGTTTAAATTTGGGGACGGATCCGGATCCTATGCATTCCACACAATATCTCCAAGGATCCGGATCGGGATCCTCTTTAATGGCAACGGCATTGGAGGAGATATGCGCTCTCTGAGTGCTTTATAGTTATATTTTTGCTACCTCCAGATGTTTTATTCAGCTTAGGGAAACAGAACAGCTCAAACCCTTCCATTCGATTACACCTTTTTTATTATTTATATTCCACTACCTCCAGGCTTGTTTATTCAGTCTAGGAGAGACTTTTCAAACTGGAAAGTATGAGTGGCTCTCCTCAGATGAACAAATTCGTCTGATGGCAGCAAGGATTAAATCAAAAACGCCACCGTAGTGAATAAGTTGTGCGTCATAAGCATTCTTTTTATTCCAAACCCCCCCAAAAAAATCAGTATAATAAATGAAAATAATAAATAAATAAGAATATAGTCTGGTATATAAACAACTTCAAAATTATATCATAACAAATATAAAATGAAATAAACACGAGTTAAACCACCATGGAAACAATGTCAATATATACTATATAAATAACCAGATTAATATATCACCACGTCATCAGGACAAGACGGAAGTGTCAAGCAAGATGAATTAAATGTCATTTTTCATACTCAAGGTATTCTGTTACCTTTTTTCCAAATAATAATGCCACTGAGCGGGATAAAAGGTACACTTAATTATACTTCCACACACTGTCTTATTTTTTCCAAGTAAAAAATGCGGCAAGGAAAAAAAAAATAACCATAAGATTTATAAAGCCACGATAATGTACCAAAGATAAACAGTAAATTAAATGTCATAAACCTTCTTTCCTTTTTGTTATAAACCAAACGTGGCGCAAGAAAAGACCTGAAAAAAACCGTCTACGCCAAAGCCCCCTGTCACGATCCTCTCAGCGAGGCCTATATACGGGGTGGCGACCAAGATGGATGCCGGAGATATAGTGATTATAAGAGTACCCCCTCCCACGCTCCTACCCCCGGCCACGCTTACACGCTTTAGTGATTTAGTAATCTTGGACCTGCTCAATAAACTTCAGCTGGGGTTATGTCTACTTGCTCCCCACGCCCCCTGGGAGATGCTGACTTAAGCTGGGAGGAAAGAGGAGAAATGTGGCATTTTAAACCGGATACGTGTTTTATGTGCACCAAAGTTTAAACACGTAATAATTTCGCTGCCGTAGAAACACGTTGATATTTACTCAAGCTAATGTCACACGATTTCATTCAGCTAACAGAAATCCCAGTAGCATTCCATCTATCCATCACTGTATCCTGTACTGCTCCTCAAGGAGAGTATAGGTCAATATAGTTAAGGCAATGATGCCCAGTCACTCTTCCTTAAGCGGTATAACACGAGAAATCCCTACCATTCCTAGGAACTGAACCCTGGTGGTTCACATTCAGTTGGAGTACCTTAGCTCACAGACCATCTAGTGTCTATCTGCTGATTATATACTTACCATCCAATGTGGTAAATGGTTAACTGGATTTCAGGGAACCATCTGATTTGTCACTCAGTACAGACACCTGAATATCGGGTGAGTGGATGGTGAGCGTCCCTTAACAAAACGCAGAACTACCACTCTACCTCCCTACCTTAACGACCGTCTCTTGTAAAACGATTATATATATGATACAGTTACTTGCAGCTGCACTGACTGATTTATGATTATAATTGATCTCTTCACTGATTAAACAGATTTTTTTTTTTCTTTAACATGGTGTAGCATAACCATAACAAGCCAAATATCGTCCCTTTCGACACTTTCCCATTGTTGTAGATCAAGAGAAAACAAAGCCAAAATTGATATTCCCCAGGTGGCAGCACAGTCACGCCTAACGCTTTCATTCTTTCCTCATTCTTTGGTCACATTAGTAAAACAGAGCGGCAAGGGGGAAGCAAGCATACAGACTCTGACATTCATTTGCCCAGCCTGTGATGAGAGGGAGATGGTTTTTGGCATCGCATTTTCTCTACCTCCTTAATGAATGCGCTCTACAACGTGGCAGGCAGTACTAACCACATCTAATCCTCACAGTTGGTCTATAAAACATCCCATAACTAGAGGTTTGCATGCCCCGTGGCCCTAGCGACTTTAGAAATTGAGCCAAGACCATTTTTCCTTCTAAATTTGCAGGCAATGGGGTTTGCACGAAGGTTGCAGTTGGCTTCGGATTTGAACCCAGCATGAGAGACATTTTTTTTTTTTTTTTTTTTTTTTTTTTGCCTATCGACCATTGAGGCCGGAGCCCCTGGTCATTAAGGCAAAAATATATAAATATGTATATACATTGACATATATACATATATATATACGAACACACATATATATATATATATATATATATATATATATATATATATATATATATACATACATACATACATACACACATCCATGCATTTGAACACACAGTTTCATGCACACGTACATAGATATATATAATAATTTTTATTTTATTATTTTTTATTTTTATTTTTATTATTTTTATATATTTTTTATATTTTTAACCTTATACTACTTATAAAAAAAAATACCTACTCTAAAGACCCTAAAACTAATCACCTAACAGATAAATCGCTAACCTATACAAAATCCTAAGAGACAAGTAACTAGACCTACACTAATGGTGAAAATGCCTCGACCAAAAGAACACCATCGACTGCAGATATGTAATGCCTCTCTACATTACACACCTGCACTCATCACCTCGTGACTGTCAGTCGAGGCACAATCTAATGTAGGGGACATCAATATATGAAAGAGAACCAGACAAGTCAGGAACATTTCCATATACGTCAGCTGTCGGCCCTAATTAGTAGCTTCAGGAACATGGTATAATGTATTTACATAATTTGTACAAAAAGTGAAGAACCTCACCCAACAGACCACCATCGACTGCCAGTGCCCAATACCTTTCTATATTGCACACTTGCACTCATCAGCTGGTGACTGTCAGTCGAGGAACGGGGTTTAATGTAGGGGACATCAATATTAGAAATAGGTCAGTGGGAGGAGGAACTATTTCAAATACGTCAACTGTCAACCCTAATTAACAGTACAATATATACTGTACATATTTACGGTTGATAAAAACATAACCACACAGTAAAAAAGTCACATCACTCTGATCAGTCCGGTCTCTCTCAAGAAAGCCATCAATTTATCAGTTATAACAATGTCCCCATCACCCAGGATGATGGAAAGGGTGAAGGGGACGTCTGCTGCGCCGCAGTAATTTATAAGTGAAGCGCGTTCACGAATAAATTGCCGACAGCGCAGGATGATATAACTGATAGGTAACACCGCATCACAGATGTCACAGTGCGGCGGGAATCGTTTTTCCATATAAGGTTTCATATGTGTTAATATGGTGGCATTAAGCCGTAAGCGAGCCAACACTTTTTCTTCCAGGCGACTAAGACGGTTGGCAGTGTCCCAGTCGCCCAGGTACTGCTTACAGGTTGGAATATTTAGTCTGGTCCACTGACCTTTCCACAGAAGATTTATTGATTTCTTTTAGAGAGAGAGACTAGACCGTAGATCAGGAGGAACGTCCCAAGTCTCCCCGAGCTCCAGAGCCGACTTTGCAAGTAAGTCAGCACGCTCATTGCCCTAGATACGACAATGACCAGGCACCCATATCAGCGTGAATGACTTGTTGCATGAATGCAACTTATTAACGATGCTGCCCTGGATCTCGTGAGAGTCCGTAGTGCAAGATGCAATTGCCTGAAGGGCTGATTTTGAATCCGAAAATATGACAAATGAGTCATGCCTAGAATTAAGAGCATAGTCTATGGCTTTGTTAATAGCAAAAGTTCTGAGGTAAACACAGATGTATGAGTCGGCAACCGATTCCTGAGGGCACATTCGGTCGACCACACACTTGCACCCACACATGCACTCGACTTGGAGCCGTAGGTGTACAAGTGGTGGGACCCCAAGTGACTAATGATGTTGTTACGAAACAAGTGGTGGACCTCTGCCTCTGGCGCCTTGGCCTTTGGTGCTGGGAGCTATGTAACATCAACTGTAAAGCCAGATGGCTCCCAAGGCGCTATATTTTTTAACACCAACTTGTCACAGTCACTGGGGTCCACACCAAGCTCCTGAGTCAGTAAGTGGAGGCGAACGGCAAGTGGCCGACGCACCCCCTGCAGAAGGTGGTGGTATTGACGCAGGGGGGTACAGGTCACATTGCCGATTTTACTTTTCCTAAATGTCCTTATGCCATAAGACAAGGCCAGATGTTCGCGGCGAATACGGAGGGGAGGCACATTCGCCTCCACTTCCATACGAGCTACACAGGTACACTGGACGGCTCCGAGACACATTCACAAACATTTATTCTGCAACACATCAAATCCTTTCAGCGTGGGATCGGATGCCAAGCCATACACCTGTGCGCCATAGTCTAGCTTTGATCGAATGAGGGACTTATACACCATTAATAAAGATCTTCTGGCGGCACCCCATGTAGTACCCGGTAGGTACTTGAGGACATTTACTGGTTTATCGCAACGAGCAAGCAAAGTATTAACATGAATTTTAAAGTTCAAACGATGATCAAAATGAATTCCCCAAAACTTCATAGAATTTTGAAAAGGTACCGCCTGATTATCCAAAGTTAAGCACAAATTAGGTACGTTACGAGTCGTAAAAACTACAGCGGCACACTTACGGACGGAAAACTTAAATCCCCACTGAAAGGCCCATTGGTGGACGGAGTCAAGGGCTGCTTGAATCCGCCCAGCCGAAAATTGTGCATTACGGGAGGAGTGCCATATTGCACAATCGTCAGCATAGAGCGAGTATTTAAGATTCCTAGGGATGGGAGCTGATGACAGAATATCATTGATCATAATACTAAATAAAGTAGGACTAAGCACACTTCCCTCCGGCACCCCGTTTTCCTGGATAAATATATCCGATGTTACGTTACGGGGCAATTTGACAGAGAAAGTCCTGTCCCTTGAGAAATTTGAAATAAAAATAGTCAAATTTCCTCTTAAACCATAAGCATAGAGCTTCATTAGTATACAGTGTCGCCATGTCATGTCATAGGCTTTATGGATGTCCAAGAACACCCCTATCATGAATTCTTTATTGGCAAATGCCTCTGCAATACAATGCTCCAAATTCATTAAATGATCTAGTGAACTTCTCTATTTACGGAAGCCACATTGTTGATCATTTAACAAATTCTTCGACTCTACAAAAAAAAGAAGCCTATTGTTTACCATTCGTTCCATGACCTTACATAGACAAGAAGTCAACACAATAGGACAAAATGAAGTGGGACTCATAAGACGACCAGCCTCTTTGGGTATCGGTATGACGTGCGCAAAGTGCCATGAGTTTGGGAACGTTCAAGACACCCAAATCTCATTGTACAATGTTAACATCTTAATCAGGTTGTCCTGATTAAGATGCTGGATCATACCGTACATGATGGTGTCTGATCCAGGGCTGGTGTCTTTACAGGATTTAAGGGCAAGGAGCAGTTCATCTTGCGTAAACTCTTGGTTGTACGGGGAGTCTATGTCTTCTGTGGCAAAGTCAATAATCTGTAGCTCAGCCGTGCGTTTATGATGTTGGAAACGCGGATCATAATTGGCTGAGCTACTTACATGAGAAAAACTCCTGGCGAGGATGTTAGCAACGTCCACGGGCTCGTCATAGATGTTATTATTTACTTGCAGGGTGGTAATAGGGAAGTATGGGCCTTTATTATTTAATATTCTTATGGTGGACCAGACTTTACTTACTGGTGTTTTACGAGTCACCGTGGACGCAAAGGACCGCCAGGAGTCACGTTTGGCCCTTCTTATTATTCTCCTTGCCTCAGCCCATGCCTGTTTGAATGCAATAAAATTTTCCTCGGTGGGCTGACTATCAAAAATCTTGTATCTACTATTGCGTTTTCTTAATGCTTGTCGGCAATCCGGCGTCCACCAATGTGCTCTATGCTTCGCATGAACTGTAGAAGTCTTGGGAATAGCAGCCTCAGCTGCGTGTAATATGGATTGGGTTATATTTTCGACCTTAACATCTATGGTCTCCCCAGATATATCTAAATTGGCGATCCTTGAGGCGGATTCCCCAATCTGCTTTCTTATAGTTAAATTTTGGAGGTGGAGGGTCCGAAATGATGTCGCGTGTATAAGAAAGACAGATGGGTAAATGGTCACTTCCCACAGAGTCGTCGTAAGGATCCCATGAGAAATCTTATGTATACCAGGGGAGGCCAAAGATAAGTCAATGGCCGAAAAGTTACCAGTACGATCATCTGCACGAGTCGCTCTACCATCGTTCAGAAGACAGAGGTTGGACTGTAGTATTAGGTCGGCTACTTGCTCCCCACGACCATCAATCCTCAAGCTACCCCATTGATAGTGATGGGCGTTAAAGTCGCCCAACACTAAGTTATTCCCAGGTAGATGTTCAACTAGTGAATTTAAAGCATCACTATCAATGGGGCCATGTGGAGGACAGTACAGAGAGCAAATAGACAGATACGTGTTATTAAATTTTACTCTGCACACGACCGCTTCCAGAGTAGAATTTAGAATCACTTCCATTTGTGGGTGTGATTTGTGTGTGTATATGGCGACTTTGTGACCTTCATATCTTCTATACGAGTGGTAGTGTTTTAACTGTGGAGAATCAGGGTGATCCTCCAGGCGCGTCTCCTGTAAACAAATAACGTCTAGCCTGTGTACCGACAGCAAGATTGCTATATTTGGTAACTTATTCCCGACACCTCTACAATTCCACTGTAATATAGTGAAAGCGACGGTTTAAGATTTACGAGGGTGGCCAGTGCTCTTAGTTTTTTTTTGCCGCCCGCCACCAGGCGAGTGGCTACAGGGGAACCTTTCCCGGTGCTTGCTCGTGGAGATCTCCATATTCTCATCAATAACAAGGCTCCCAGAATCCACCGAGGAAGAGCTATTCTTTCTCTCCCTTGCTGGACCAGGAGTGGGAAGGACATGAGGACGTGACTGTTTGGTAAGGGTGGTCAAGTTAATTTTACCTGACCTGTCAGGCTTCTGTTTTGGGCGCACTGACTGCGAAGGTGCAGCGGCAGCCTGAGAGTATGAAGTGGCAACAGGGATGTCTGTCAGAGAGTTGGAACATACAGGAGGCTTAGACTGAGAGGTAGGGCGTGGGGCATGAGGAGCGAATGTAAGGTCAGTCTGTCTCCACGGTGCACATCACAGGACGGGACACAACCGCCGATGCATAGGAGAAATTAGGTTTGGGAGTTGCATGCAACTCCTTCACCTTCTTCCTAGCACCGTAAAAGGATATGCCCTACGTCGCTTTCACTGTGCAGACCTCTTTCTCCTCCTTCCACTTGGGACAAACCCGAGAGGAAGTGGGGTGAGCACCCTGGGAGTGAAAGCAACATTCATTCTCTGATGGACAGTGGTCAGCAGAATGGCCTACAGCCGCGCACTTGCCACATACTAGGTTAGAAGATCGACAAGCCTTTTCATGGTGTCCATAGATATGACATTTTGCACAACGAAGGGGGTTCGGGATGTATGGTCTGACATTGAAAATTTCGTATCCAACTTTCGCATTGACTGGAAGAGATACTTTTCCAAAAGTCAAAACAACTGTTGCGGTCTTCGTCCTTATACCTTCTGAAAATCTTGTAATAAATCTGGCCTCTATTAAATCTTGCTGAGCAAGTTCCTGTACGGTTTCTTCCTCTTCCATAAGCACCAGATCCCTGCAGGTGATAACACCCTTGCAGGAATTCATTGAGTGGGGGATCGTCGTCTGGACATCGTAACTGTGGAACTTCCTCAGTTTCAGCAAATCCTTGACCTGGGCAGAATTGATAGTCTTTACCAAGAGATCTCCACTTGCAAGTTTTTTAACTTGTTCCACCTCACCTGCACACCCATCAATCACCTTCTTGATGATGAAGAGATTGAGGCTGGACAGGGGAGTAGAACCAACCGCGTGAATGAGGACGAATGAGGCATTATGTACACTGATGTCAAGTGCTCGGGTCCGGGGCCGTTCAGTCGGGGGACAGTCCGTCCGTTGGTCAGTCGGGGGTCGGTCAGGACTACCTCCCCCCCCTGAAGGGGGGGGGGAGGCAGTATGGGCGTCCGCCATAGAATCCACTCCCCCCTAGCGGGGGAAGTGGGAAGGAGTTGAGAAACAAACAAGGGACAAAATACCCGGGGCAAAACACCTAAGGCTAAGATTGCCCTCTCAAACCACTCCAGGGAGGCCCGACCGTGTTGCTTCATGCCCCAGAGCGATCAGTGGGGGGGACCCTCCGTGGGCGAGTAAGCAAAGGTAATCGTAGTAAAGAGATATAGACACTCACTATTTCTCTATCAAGAGTAGGGGGGAATATGAGAACTAGCTAACCTAACTTTTATTCGTCCTATGTACAAAACTAATCCCGGTGAGGCAGCCCTGAAAACTACAAGAGAGCCAGAAAAACATGTCCAAACTCTCCGCAACTATGCATAGGTCGGCAAGTAAATACAGATGAACTGCTGACTAACTGCTCGCATCACTTACTCCTGTACATCATCATCATCATCATTAATTAGGCATCATTTATCCTTAGCAAATTACTGGTATCATGTTAACTGCGCCATTAAGCCTTTTAGCACCTCTGGCATGAGAGAAAGAGAGAAAGAGAGAGAGAGAGAGAGAGAGAGAGAGAGAGAGAGAGAGAGAGAGAGAGAGAGCGAGAGAGAATTAAATAAAGATTCATTAGAGACAGATATGCTAGCTTCCTCATCAGCAATGCACCAGGTAACCTCACCAAATTAGAGGTATCATAGGAGTTACCTGCCTTAAAACATTTATCACCCCGGGTCTAATAAAGGTAATGGAGGGTAGCCTGCAGCGCTACGTCTCAATCTATGCACAGGCACTGATGCTTTGCTACCAGGCACGAGAGGCACACAGAGAGAGACCCCACAGCCACTAGTGCTTTGAGCAGATGCTGTGGGGGTTCTGTCTGTCTTCTGTTTGTCTGTCTTTCTGTCCCTGTATGTCTCGGTCTATCTGCCTATTTTCTGATCTACCTGTCAATCTAACTATCTCTATTTCCAGTATATCTTTCTTTACCTGTCGTGTATGTACGGTTTTCGTGAGTGTGCTGCCAAAGAATAATTATATACATACTAAAAGGTGCGTTTCTCTTTCTCTCTCTCTCTCTCTCTCTCTCTCTCTCTCTCTCAAATACCAGATAACCTTTATTCTGGCTGACAATCACGGACTTCATGGCGAAATCAAGTACGGTAAACCCTTTCTGTACGATGTTATATATTTTTTTTCTTCCTACCATTAGACGATTAATTTCAACTATCAGGAAACCTCTCATAGTGAACTGGGTTTACTCTTAAAACTTAGGTGACGATTTACGTGGTTTACTTCGGCTAATGAATATACTTGTCACTGGGTATCCTTCTAACTTCTAATGGTTAAAAAGCTATCTCGATTAACATTTAACCCTCAATTAATGCCTTGTCTATTTTACTCTCCTTAACGGCAAACGATCTTACTGGCTGAGTATCGTCTGGATACATCAAGAATATAAAAAGGAGTCATCGTCTTGAAGTAGCTGACCTTTTGTTGTCGTGGTTTTCTCTGAGATGAATAAAATCGTCTGACGCTGGTAATGAACGGAATGATGGTCACATCTAACTTCTCCAGTCCTAAAAGTATTCCCTAATCGCCTGGATAAAGCAAGCAGAGCATCAAGGTGTGTCGAGTAATGCAAACACTCATTTAAGATACCTTGTCTAATGGCAGGGTCAGTATTTAGCAAGAATCTTAAACTAACTGCAGGATAAACGTGTATTAGTAGCGGTTTTCTATTATGAGGGAGCTTTATCTTCTTATTTTTCATATTAATATTGACTCTAGTTTGTCAAGTGCATGGGCGCTGTGTAAGTGAAGACAAAATATAAACAGCCAATACGAAGCGAGTGGCAGCTATAAGAATGAAGGAAAAACTATAAACAGCCAGTGTGAAGTGTACGGCAACGGTGTAAGTGAAGAAAAAAGAAACAAGCGATCTTATACAGAAGCCGAACTTAAAAATCTTTGTAAGTATGGAACCCTACGTTTGCTCGTCCGATTAGTAATTACATATAAGTTACAGGCAAATTACTAGCTATAATTAAGTTACCGGTGAGAAAGCAGTTAGCCTTTGTACACGGGAATCATTACAGTAGCTTGAGAACACCTAGCAATCCACTTTATGAAATTACAAAGCGAGTTTAAGGAATCCAATGCTGGGGCTTGATGTGGTGATTTTGTGGTCAGCTAAAGAGCCTGCTTGGTATATGGAGAAAAAGAGGAAAGTGGGAGGGATTATTGTGTTTTGTGATGGGATGTTGTGGGAGCTCTCTGATTTTTGAGTTTCTTCCCCCCCCCCTCTCTCTCTCACACACACACACACACACACACACACACACACACACACACACACACACACACACACACACACACACACACACACACACACACACACACACACACACACACACACACACACACACACACACACACACACACACACACACACACACACACACACACACACACACACACACACACACACACACACACACACACACACACACACACACACACACACACACACACACACACACACACACACACACACACACACACACACACACACACACACACACACACACACACACACACACACACACACACACACACACACACACACACACACACACACACACACACACACACACACACACACACACACACACACACACACACACACACACACACACACACACACACACACACACACACACACACACACACACACACACACACACACACACACACACACACACACACACACACACACACACACACACACACACACACACACACACACACACACACACACACACACACACACACACACACACACACACACACACACACACACACA
Organism: Coenobita brevimanus; assembly: GCF_032717465.1. Lineage (NCBI taxonomy): Eukaryota > Metazoa > Arthropoda > Malacostraca > Decapoda > Coenobitidae > Coenobita > Coenobita brevimanus. Next base: position 42,034,972 of record NC_136977.1, read on the forward strand.
CACACACACACACACACACACACACACACACACACACACACACACACACACACACACACACACACACACACACACACACACACACACACACACACACACACACACACACACACACACACACACACACACACACACACACACACACACACACACACACACACACACACACACACACACACACACACACACACACACACACACACACACACACACACACACACACACACACACACACACACACACACACACACACACACACACACACACACACACACACACACACACACACACACACACACACACACACACACACACACACACACACACACACACACACACACACACACACACACACACACACACACACACACACACACACACACACACACACACACACACACACACACACACACACACACACACACACACACACACACACACACACACACACACACACACACACACACACACACACACACACACACACACACACACACACACACACACACACACACACACACACACACACACACACACACACACACACACACACACACACACACACACACACACACACACACACACACACACACACACACACACACACACACACACACACACACACACACACACACACACACACACACACACACACACACACACACACACACACACACACACACACACACACACACACACACACACACACACACACACACACACACACACACACACACACACACACACACACACACACACACACACACACACACACACACACACACACACACACACACACACACACACACACACACACACACACACACACACACACACACACACACACACACACACACACACACACACACACACACACACACACACACACACACACACACACACACACACACACACACACACACACACACACACACACACACACACACACACACACACACACACACACACACACACACACACACACACACACACACACACACACACACACACACACACACACACACACACACACACACACACACACACACACACACACACACACACACACACACACACACACACACACACACACACACACACACACACACACACACACACACACACACACACACACACACACACACACACACACACACACACACACACACACACACACACACACACACACACACACACACACACACACACACACACACACACACACACACACACACACACACACACACACACACACACACACAGTACCCATCCCAATGTTTTTCTTTGGTCAACTTGTACACGCGGCCACAAAAATTGGTGTAATTTCTAACCTCCTCATGCCTCTTCTCTTAGTTCCAATTCCTAAGCTGAGAGGCCTTGGACGTTTTTCCAGATAATATTTCATCTCTTTTGCTTCTCATTTACCTCAGCTGGCTAGTATTGTAATGCTGAGAGATGCTTGGTATGTTTCTTTGCCTAATACTTCACCTGCTCTGCTTCCCACTTCCCTCTGCTGCTTTCCTAAACTGTAAAAGAGACTTAGTATGTTCTTAGATGATGCTCTTTGATATTATATGTCAGGGAGGAAAGTGACGGACAAATTTCAAAAGGAAAGTAGACACCGTAGAATAGTACTGTAGTTTGAACTTTTGACTGTGACTGTATCTACTTCGCCGTGCCGCAGGTAAGATAACTGCTTGACCGGTTACTTTTTATTTTTTTGAGATATTGGAATTACCTTTTACCTTATTCGGGTCACTTTTACGGTTATGTGAGCTATTTTTACCCCGAATAAAAATTATGTTGTCTACTATTCACATTTATGGCTATATTTATTTTATCTATTACAGGCAACTTTTATTATTAGTAGGATATAATATTTACACCTGACATGGGTTATTTTCACACCTGATATGGGCTACTTTTATGATACAAGGCTAGTTTTAAACCTTTTTCAGGCTCTTAATATAGTTTGTAGGTTCCATTTACACCTGATATGGGATATTTTCGCACCTGATATGGGCTACTTTTACACCTGATACCAGTAATTTTCACACCTGATATAGGCTACTTTTTCATCTAATACGGGCTATTTAAACATCCAAATTGGGCTATTATTTATTTCCAGGCTATCTTTACATCTGTTATGGAATTACCTTTGTCACCTGATAACACGGCCACATACCTTAATTAACAACTTCTTTCCAATGTTTTTCTTTTTCTTTTTTTTATTTCTTGATTTTATTCAGCTTTTAAGACACCTTCAGAATCTGACAAGATTTTATTAGCCTCTTCAATATGAGGTGTTTCCTGAGCTAATTATAACTGGATGGAAATAACAAAAATAAAAATACGTCATCAGGGGTGCTTTATATACTTCCTAGTGGCTACTTTTCCTGAACTCAGGCTATGTAAACGCCTGATAACGTGCTATTTTTGTACACCTACCAGAGGGCTATCATGAGTACCTGGTATCAAACCTTAATTAATCAGGTTATCATGTCTTACCCACCTAACGCAAGGACGCCTCGGGTACCAAGCAATAAATCTTCAATATTAACTACCTTGACTACAACAGCGACAACAACAGCAACAACAACAGCAACAATTATCACAACAACACAGCAGGTGACATAAAGCAACTTAAGTCATCCCCATCACTTGCATTACTACCATCACGACAGCAAAAAAGGAGACGGAAGGGGAGAGCCACAAAGTAAAACAATCACTGCCTGCAAGACTGTGGATTGCACCGGGCCTAAGTGGTGGTGCGGGGGTGATGGAGGGTGTGATGGCCGCCATTACCAACAATTTATCACGTATCGCCTTCCTTCCCACCCTCATCACCTCCTGATTAAAGTTGGGTCGCGCTGAGAATACCAATGAGCGCTGACAGCAAGGGAGAGTGGAGGTGACCATGCATAGCTCAGCAACACTCCAATAACTGCGTCTTGTTTCACTGCTTCCGTTCGACCTAAAGGGGATCCAAGACGGGCCGAAACTGGTCCATCCTTAGAGAAAAAATATAAAGGTTTCTGAGTGTGGGTATAAGTCTGTCACAGCAACCATCCCAGTTAGGTATTTTGTTCTGACTAAAGCCCAAAGAATAATTTTCTGACTAGGGTTGTTTATGACCTCTTCAGCCTGGCTTCTTCCTTCCTCAGCTGGATAATATGGTCTGGTGTTAGCAAGAGATCCACGGGATGATAGTGTTAAATCCTCCACAGCCAGGAACCCATTTAGGTATCTTGTAATTTCTAAAGTCCGGCGGTTCTTTTCAGCTTCTACTCACAGCCATTTCCCTTTCACTATCTAAGGGTCTCTTTCTCCTCGGTCCCAGCTCTCCTTTTCTCTACATTTCACAGTCAATCTGGATCAAGTCATTTACTCTTACAGTCATGGGGATGAGTTGGCATTAGAGCGAGGGTAGTGAGAAAGCTCGAAGGAGAAGGGAGCAGTAACCAGTAGCAGGAACAAGATATATGGTTTAATCTATGGGCGCCTTTGCCTCTGTCAGTAAGGATCGGACCAGTTTCCCCTCCTCTCTCTGTTTGTGTGAAAAAGTAGGCTAAATGGTAGACAAACACAGGTAGGAATGAGACTATACAAGACACACAAAGGAGTACAGAATAGCAAGGAAAGGATATATGGTTGCGCACTATAGTGTTCCCTAGACGTCTGTGTCAGGATTAGACCAGTTTCTTTCTTTGTCACTGTGAAAAATCAGACCGAATAGTAAAGACAAGTGAGAGCAAAAACGGGACTGGACAAGAGACACGAAGAAGAGAAGAATAAGAGGGAGAAAACACACTGACTTATACATAAGAACATAAGAAGGGAGGACAACTGCAGTAGGCCGGTTGGCCCATGCTAGGCAGCTCCTAGAAGAGTAACTGAACTACTAGAATGAGATAAGGATAGCAAAGAAGAAGGCTCTCCCCCGCCCTCCAAACCCTCCAGCCGAAGCCGGCAGGAAAAAGTCAGAAAGAACACCACGCCGTATAGAAAAACTGGTGTGGACGTTTTACAGGAAAGTGTGGAAGGAGAATAGAGACTATTATAGTGTAACCTGAAAAGAAAATTTTTTTGAATTAGTATTGGTTATAAGATTTTCTTTATTCTATATCCACCCCTTATTTGTCATATGCTTATCTAGCCTATGCTTGAAACTCTCAATGGAAGAGGCAGCAACTACTTTACTAGGTAGCTTATTCCATTCGTCTACTACTCTATTACCAAACCAATTTCTACCGATTTCCTTACTGAAACGTAATTTTTCTTTTTTGAAACCATTATTTCTAGTTCTATCCTGTATGCTCACTTTAAGTACCTTGTTAATATCTCCCTTATTTATACCATTCATCCACTTAAACACCTCAATTAAGTCTCCCCTTACTCTACGCCTCTCTAGCGAATGCAGACTTAGTCTTTTCAGTCTGTCTTCATATGACAGGTTCCGGACGTCATGTAACATTTTAGTCATTCTTCTCTGTACATTTTCTAACGAATTAATATCCATTCTATAGTAAGGACACCAGAATTGTACTGCGTAGTCTAAATGTGGCCTTACTAATGCTAGATAAAGTTTTAGTATTACTTTAGATGATCTATTGCTCACGCTTCTCGAAATAAATCCTAGGACCCTATTTCCTTTATTTCTCGCATTAATGCACTGTTGCCTTGGTTTAAGGTCGTTGTCACGATTCAGGTCATGTAAATGCTAGGATTATATATCAACGATAATTAGCATGTTCGTGACTCCAGTGTTCTTATAGAAAAGACCCTCCGATATCATGCACATCGTTAATTGGGTACTGAAAGAACACATGTGAAGAATTGATTTATTACAATTAAGAGCATTACCCATATTAATAACATAACCTAAATATCCTTAAGCCCTATAATCCTTAACCTAAACCTTAATACTAAAAATCAGTAACAAAAGAACAGATCTGCACATGACAAGGTACAAAATACCTCTGGACTTCAGGGTGCATGTCCGCAGGTGTTTCAATACACCTGCATTACACTGGGTATGGGTGAGGTGGATAGAGGCACAAGTGAAACGAGTGGCTGGAGCACTGATAGCTAAGGCGAGGTATGGTAATGTGAGTGGCTAGACAGCAGACAACACAACACCACTTCCCACACGTACAGCTTAGGTGAAGTAATGGAAGTAGGCTCCATACAAAGCTCCGCAATGGAGAGGGAACAGCTGCCTACCACTCACTGCCAGTGCTGGTCCCCCACTGTCCGTGTTCTCCAGTCCAGTCCAGTCATCGCCACCCTTCAACTCCTGCCTCTTCCAGTCCCGAAGCATCGAAACATTGAGTTGAAATAACATGTATTCGAGGCAGCATAGAACATACAAACATTGACTTGACAATACCCCTTTGACAGTAGAACTTACATTCATGTTAAGTTCTCACAAAACATTTATAAGCAAAGTGCAGATGACATACTGCATTACAAGTACTCTCCTATAGTACATGCCAATTTATGTTCACATTGTATCTCTCTGAAATAGCATCATAGGCCTCAAAATCCACACAACACATACCTACATGATCTAACATGTCAGAATGTTCAGCACGGCTTAAATAATCTGCTCCAATATTCTCGGCTCCCTTGATATACTCTGTGGTATATTCAAATTGTTGCATATAGAGTGCCCACCTCATAATGCGAGGGTTTCGGTTAATTGTAGTTTTCAGGTAATGTAATGGCAAGTGGTCCGTCTGAATAACGAACCTTCGACCATAAAGAAATTGATAAAACTTACGGACCCCTTCAATTACAGCCAACAATTCCCTTTCCACAGTACTATAGTTGAGCTCTGCCTTCTTAAGCTTCCTGCTTGAATATGCCACAGGCCACAGCACCTCATCGTGATACTGCATTAGGACAGCTCCGATTCCCACTCCAGAAGCATCTATCCTTAAAATAAAGTCCTTACACATATCTGGAAGTTTAAGAATGGGATTACTTGTGAGCTTAAACTTTAAAGTATCAAACGACCTCTGTTCTTGTTCAGTCCATGTAGCTTCATTTGGCATATCCTTCTTCGTTAAATTAATTAAGGGTTCTGCTATAACTGAATAATTAGGAATGAAATCTCTGTAATAGCCAGAAAGTCCAAGAAATGAGCGAACTTGTTTCTTTGTCTTGGGTGGCAAGGCTTTAGTGATCTTCTGAATCTTGTCACTTTGTGGCTTACAGATTCCTTTTCCAACTATATGTCCAAGAAAGTTTATCTCTGACTGTCCAATTTCACATTTAAGTGGATTTATCTTTAGCCCAGCTTCTTTTAGGCGTAACAGAGTCTGTTCAATGTGTCGGAGATGTTCCTTAAAAGAGCATGAGTGAATCAAAATATCATCTACAAATACTTCAACACCTTCTAAGCTTCCCAAAACTTCCCTCATAACTCTGTTAAAAACAGCAGGAGAATTACACAAACCAAATGGTAGAACATTAAAGTGGAATAATCCCTTACTTGTACCAAATGCAGTGTATATTCTACTATTTACATGCAGAGGGATCTGCCAGAATCCCTTTGATAAGTCTATCTTCGAAAAGTATCTAGAGTGGGCTAATTTAACCATTATATCCTCTTGTAAACACATGGGTTCAGCATCAAACTGAATCACTTTATTCAGCTTTCTGAAATCACCACATATTCTAACACCGCCATTTTTCTTTTTGACTACAACAACTGGACTACTGTATGGAGAATCCGACTTCTCTATAATCCCGGCTCTCTCCATCTGGTCTAGTTCTTCGGCTACAGCACTCTTCAGATTGTGAGGCACATGGTACGGTTTACACCTGATTGGTCTGTGGTCCGTCAGAACTATTTCATGAGGTTTAACATTGGCAGGTCCTGGAGTGTTTGAAAATACATCAGAATAATGATCCAGTAATCCACGTACCTCTTCCTTTTCCGCTAGTGATAAACACTCTGAAAGTGTGACATCAGACCAAACCGTCGAGGATTCTATCTCTGGCATTAATAACTGCCCAACCTCTTCAGACTCTTGCATTACCACTGCCGCACAATCCTGAAGTTCATTAGCAGCTGAAACATTAACATGGTTAGGAAGACATTCTTCTTCATTATCTTCCTCATACTTCTTTAACATGTTAATATGGAACTTCTTTCTCTTTCCACCAAAGTCTATTACATAATTCAGTGGTGACGAACAATCTAGTACAACATAGGGTCCCTTCCACTGCATAAGTAGCTTATTCCTGTCACTTGGAAGCAATAGCAGTACCCTGTCTCCCACTTTTAACTTTCTGTCAGAAGCCTTCCTATTATAATAGCTTTTGTCCAATTCCTGTGCCTTGATTAATTCTTCTCTAGCTAATCTACACGTTTCCTCCAGTCGCTCAGCTAAATCAATGACATATTTGTAAGTGGTTACACTTTCTGGTGTGGTCACAGTTCCATCCCAGATTTCCCGTAGAACATTCAGTGGACCCCTAACTGTCCGACCATAAACTAAATCAAAAGGAGAAAACTTTGTGCTCGCCTGAGGGGCTTCTCTGTAAGCAAATAAGAGTGGAGCAAGGTACCTTGGCCATTCCTTTGGAGCTTCTTTACACATACGTCTAAGCATATTCTTTAAGGTTCCGTTAAACCTTTCGACCAAACCATTCGACATGGGATGATATGGGGTGGTTTTCAAAGATTTGATAGACAAAAGTCTATTTACTTCAGCCATCATTCCTGACGTGAACTGGCTACCCCTATCTGAAAGTACTTCATTTGGAATGCCTATCCTAGAATAAACATCAATCAGGGCATCCGCTACAGTTGTGGTCTCGATATTTGGTAAAGCTACTGCCTCTGGATATCGTGTGGCAAAATCAACCAACGTAAGAATATATCTTGCACCATTGTATGCCCTGGGTGTTATTGGTCCAATTATATCAACTCCTACTCGTGAAAATGGCACCTCAATCACTGGCATGGGAGTAAGTTTTCCTGGTTTCACACTGCCTTTGTTTACCGTTCTTTGGCATTTGTCGCATGACCTGCACCACCGTGTTACATCAGATACCATTCCTGGCCAGAAGAATGAAGCTTGGATCCTGTCTAATGTTTTCTTTGTCTTCAGGTGTCCACTCATGATGCTTTCATGTCCTAGTTTGAACACTTGCTTACGATGTCCTCGGGGCACTATTAGCTGTTCTTTTACATCACCTCTGAATTTTGTTACTCTGTATAATCTTAGGTTTCTTTCTATAAATTTAGAAGTCCTCCCCTTTGATTGAAATGTTCTTCTTGTAAAAATATGTTTTCTCACAGAATTTAAGGATTTGTCACTCTCCAAAGCCTTTAAGAATTCAGAAGTAGACACAAAATCACACTTATTCACCTTTAATGGTTGTGTGGGGTGCTCACCTCGTCGAGTTTGTCCTCTGGTTACAGCAGAAACACAGCTTTCATCCTTAGTCGGCAGTGAATCTTCATTCGAGGAAGAAACAGGAGATTTTTCACTAGCCTCCGATGTCTTCTCAGTAGTCACCACAGATCCCGTCGTGCTACCAGTCGCCGAACTTTCTGCCAAACTACTAGTTGCTGTGGGCGAGACCTGTTCTAATGAAGGAGCATAAGTTACTTTACGAATTCCACCCACAACTAGGTCATACACAGGTGACTGGCATACAGCTGCTTGCACAGTCCCCTTCAACCAGGGAGAGTCGATCCCTACCTTTACCTCTGGCAAGATCACTACTGTTCCAGTGGCCAATTTCAGTCTTAAGGTACGACCCGTATAATGTTCTGGGGTTACTAGCTTCTCTGCCACAAGACATAATGTTGCTCCACTATCAAGCATGGCAATCACTGTGTGCCCCTCAACACTACCAGTAGCCAGTGTTAAGCAGTCATCGTTCTTAAGCTTACGTAATTCACTGGAGACAGTACCACATACATTTAAATTACCTTTACCAGATAACTTAGACTTAGCATTATCATTCAAATGACAGTTATTTCTCCTGTGACCTGGTTTTCCACACAACCAACACAAACCTGTTTTCCTTCCCTTTTCGTCCTTTCCAGTAGATGGTCCTGCTTGAGGAGGCTTAACTGTGTCCGTTTTCTCCTCTCCATCTGTTCTCCTGATTGGCTTCATCTTATTCGTGCTGGCAGGGTGTCCGTGGGCATCCATCCATCGATCAGCTTCCACTGCACATTCTTCCAAACTACGGACATGGCGCTCCTTTAAAAAAGTAGTTAGTGGAAGAGGACACAGTTTGATAAATTCCTCCCTCACTATTAAGTCCGTTATTCCTTCAAATGACTGTACACATCCGTCTGCTTCAACCCACTTGATGAAATGTTTTTTCAACCTGCATATTAACTGTTGAGCAGACTCACCTTCCCGAAACTTAGAAGTTCGAAATCTTTTTCTGCATCCCTCCGATGTAACATCGTACCCCTTCAGTAAAGCAGCCTTGAACTTACTAAAATCTGCCACCACATCGTCCGTGAACATATGGTACATCTCAAGTGCACGTCCTGTTAAGAGAGATGCTAGAGCAGTAGGCCAAATAGCACGTGACCATCCAGCACCTTCTGCTACTCGCTCGAAACGAGAAATGAAGGTGTCAATATCATCTTTAGACTCGTCAAAAGCTGGCAGCTTTGGTGGGTGCACCACATTGGTAACTGGCTGAACAGCAGTACCAGCCGCAGCAGCACTGGCAGCGGCAGCAGCTTTAGAAGCTTCAATTTCAGCTTCTAGTTTTAACCTCGACAGTTCCCTCTCGGCAGCCCTTCTTTCCCTTTCGGCTACCTGCATTCTCTGCCACTCCTCTCTAACCCATTTATGCAGTTCTTCACCAGAGTAACCTAACAGTGAGGCCTCATCATGCAGATCTTTGATGCTCTTTTCCTTATTCATGTTTTCAGGAACAAAGGTTCAAGCAATACCTGTATAACGTATGCAAAATATCAGTCGGGTCCCTGTTCGGGCGCCAATTTGTCACGATTCAGGTCATGTAAATGCTAGGATTATATATCAACGATAATTAGCATGTTCGTGACTCCAGTGTTCTTATAGAAAAGACCCTCCGATATCATGCACATCGTTAATTGGGTACTGAAAGAACACATGTGAAGAATTGATTTATTACAATTAAGAGCATTACCCATATTAATAACATAACCTAAATATCCTTAAGCCCTATAATCCTTAACCTAAACCTTAATACTAAAAATCAGTAACAAAAGAACAGATCTGCACATGACAAGGTACACAATACCTCTGGACTTCAGGGTGCATGTCCGCAGGTGTTTCAATACACCTGCATTACACTGGGTATGGGTGAGGTGGATAGAGGCACAAGTGAAACGAGTGGCTGGAGCACTGATAGCTAAGGCGAGGTATGGTAATGTGAGTGGCTAGACAGCAGACAACACAACACCACTTCCCACACGTACAGCTTAGGTGAAGTAATGGAAGTAGGCTCCATACAAAGCTCCGCAATGGAGAGGGAACAGCTGCCTACCACTCACTGCCAGTGCTGGTCCCCCACTGTCCGTGTTCTCCAGTCCAGTCCAGTCATCGCCACCCTTCAACTCCTGCCTCTTCCAGTCCCGAAGCTTCGAAACATTGAGTTGAAATAACATGTATTCGAGGCAGCATAGAACATACAAACATTGACTTGACAGTCGTTACTAATCATAACTCCTAGATCTCTCTCGCATTCCGATTTGCTAATTTCTTTGTTATCTAAGCTGTATTTAGTATCTCCAATGGTCTTGTCTACGTTAAGTACTTTGCATTTTTCAACGTTAAATTCCATTTGCCAAGTTTTAGACCATTTGGACAATGTATCGAGGTCTTTTTGTAAGTTATGGCAATCGTCAGTAGAGTTAATGATACGCCCTATTTTTGTATCGTCGGCAAATTTGCTGATGCTGCTATTGACTCCTAAGTCTAGATCATTTATATATATGATAAATAATAAGGGACCGAGTACTGAACCCTGTGGTACACCGCTAGTTACTAATCCCCAGTCCGACTTAGTTCCATTTATTAATACTCTCTGCTTTCGTCCTTTCAGCCAGGATTCTATCCATTTTAAGATATCGCCGTCTATACCGTGTGCTCGAACCTTTCTAACTAACCTTTCGTGTGGGACCCTATCAAAAGCTTTACTAAAGTCCAGATAAATAACATCGTAAGCTTTATCGCTATCTACTGCCTCATAGACCTCCGAGTAGAATGACAACAAATTTGTGAGGCAGGATCGTCCTTGCCTGAATCCGTGCTGACTTTCGTTTATAAGATTAAATTTTTCTAAGTGTTCTCTAATCTTATTTGCCAAAATTGACTCTAACATTTTTCCTACTATTGACGTTAGACTTATCGGACGATAATTCGACGCAGCTGATTTATCACCCTTTTTAAAGATGGGCACTACGTTTGCGGTTTTCCGCGCCTCTGGAACTTCTGAACTTAAAGAGTCATTAAATAACGTTAAAAGTGGCTGACATAATTCTTCTTTGGTTTCCTTTATAATTTTTGCATATATATCGTCCGGACCTGGTGATTTTTGAGGTTTTAACTTATTAATTTCTTTCAATACGTCCTCCTTACTAATGGTTATTTTACTAAGAATATTTTCCGTATTCTCATGGTAAATATTTGCTGCTTGAGGGACCAGGCTTAGATTTTCCTTGGTGAATACTGATATGAAATAATTATTTAGGATGGAGCACATTTCTTTATCTTCACTGGTAATGTCACCTGATTCTGTTCTGAGTGGTCCTATCCTATCTTTATTTTTCGTTCGGTACATTTGATAAAAACCCTTGGGGTTTTCTTTTGATTCACTGGCAACCTTAATTTCATAACTTCTATTTGCTTTTCTTATCTTCCTCTTTACTTCTCTATTTAAAATTGTGTACCGGTTACGTAAGTGTTCCTCTCCACGTTTTATTTTTCTATATATTCCTTTCCTTTGGCCTATGAGAGATTTTAATCTGTTGTTTAACCATCTAGGTTCTGAATTATTAGTTCTAGACGGTTTTGAAGGAATATATCTATCTTGGCCTCCGTGTATTATATTTTTTAACTCGTTATACTTCTCACTGGTCGAACGTCTGCTTGGTACTGGAGCTGAGTTAATTTCCGTCACCTGGACTACATTCCTATCTACCACCTCCCCCCTCACAGACACCTGACGGACATCCCCAGGTGTTTCCTGCGCCTGACCTATGACCTGGGGTTCCCCACTGACCTGACATTCCCTCAAATAGCTAATCTCCCTGTGGAATACCGTTCGAAAATAAGCTCTTAAGCCATCGAAATCTCCTTGACGAAAATTAGGAACGGTGGAGGTATTTTCAGTGGAACAGACATCCCAAATAAATTTGAACTTAATTTCTTCATGATCGCTATTACCAAGTCGTCCACCAACCTCTATATCGCTAATGATATTTTCTTTATTAGCTAAAACCAAATCTAGTACATTATTACCTCTGGTAGGCTCCCTGATATACTGATAAAGGAAGTTATCCTGTACTATAGTCTGACAAATCTAAACATAGGGTTTGGGTGGAGTCACCCCCTCCCTACACTAATGCCATGTTTCCTAACCCTACGATGTATAACGCCTGTGGTTTGTGTAGTAGGAATGACACATAAACATAACTCATACTAATATAACTGTAATGAAAGTGCTGACATGTATCAAGGAAGAATAAAACTATTCTGCATACTATATTATACGATAATAGAGAAACGTGGCATAAAAATTTGGCAGTATTGCTCTAAAAATATTCTAATTATTATTTACTTCCCCAACACTTCTAACATTGCTAATTAATTTAGCAAGTATAATTGCAAGAAAATTTGAAGGGATAAAAGTGGGAAGAGGCGATCCTTTCATAATTAAAATAAATATATCAAACAGCTCTGGGGTGGCAGCACTCACGCGACACGTGTTTGTGTGTACGCTATGGGAGGTCACCAACCCCCTACAGGATTTAGGCCTATTGGGGAAACCTCTATAAAAAAAATGAGCCGTGACTTTTACCTCAAGGGTGGTGCGGAAATAAAGTCAAAATTATAATCCATACATAAAAATGGAAGTAAAAAACCATGGATGACACATAACAAAATCTAGCGAGAGAGAGAGAGAGAGAGAGAGAGAGAGAGAGAGAGAAATAATAATAATAATAATAATAAAACTTTATTTCCACTAAACAGTGGGTATTCTTATACATTATACAGTAGTACAGCATACAGTATGAAAGTTCTATACACAATATAATACAAGTTGATACATATGGTGGAGAATAGTGACAGAGAGGTAAATGGTTTAAAAGGTGTGGGGACACTTAGGTTAAAAATAGATCAATTAAGGGATTTAGGAACGAAGGCAGTGGGAAGGATTAAGACAGATGGGATTGTAAGATTAGGGAGTTTGAGCAATAGGGTAGAATGTATGCTCTCAATAAAAGTATAGCAATTATCAACGGCTAATTATTATACAGGTGTTGATGGTGGGGGTCTATATTTATTGGTGGTGTTGGTGGTGGAGGTATAGCGGGTGTTGTTGATGGGGGTGTTGTTGGGGGTAGGGGTATAGGGGGTGTTGGTGGCAGGGGTATAGGGGGTATTAGAAAAACGGAGATCACAAGAGGGAAACAGTGTCAAGGTCATCGCTGATGGAGAGGTCAGCTCGGAAACGTGGCAACAGTGCAGGGAGGGGGTGACTCCACCAAAACCCTACGTTTAGATTTGTCAGACTTTACCTCTAGAAATTCCTCTGACTCTGCATCTCCTGTCTGATTTCTCCAATCTATCCTTGGCAGATTAAGGTCCCCTACAATTATTACTAAGCTGGACTGTGATGCTTTCCTAATTTCCTCCCAAAGGTATTTACTATCAGCTCTACTTAATTTAGGAGATCTGTAAATTGCTCCTAAGACTAATTTCTCCCTATTGTTACTAATTTCAACCCAGACACTTTCTGTGTCCCTATTTACTTTAATGTCTGCTTTATTGTAACAGTTTAATGAATCCCTTACATAAATAGCTACCCCTCCCCCCTTTCTTCCCTGACGGTTTGACACAAAAATATTATAGCCTTTTATCTGATATTCTGCTAAAAATTCTCGAGTGTCTGTATTCATCCAAGTTTCACTAATAACGGCAATGTCTATTTTCTCTGTACAAATTAAAGCCCTCAGTTCATCCATTTTATTACGTAAACTCCGGCTGTTTGTGTAGTACACTTTCAGATTATTACGAGTAGTTATGCCTCTACCTTGGCATTTACTGTTATTTATTTTATTACTAACTGGGAAACTCTTTACTTTACTAATATAACAATTTTTTGTACTATCGCTTATCGCCCTTCTATCATCGCTTGTTCTATCATCTATCATCGCCTGCTCAATTTGAGGTGCCTGAGTGGATGTATCTACACTATTGGTTAAACTTTTGTTCTTAATTTTGCAAGTATTGATGCATCTATCCAAACATGGTAATAATGATTTCTGAGTGTAGTTGCTGCATCTTCCTGTACACCTACTTCTCAATCTCGAAAAAATCCCTCCAACTCCCTATCTATCATTCCAGCTAAAACAGTAACTCCCTGCCTGCTAAGATGAGTCCCATCCCAACTATACAAGGCACTCCGTCCATAAAACCGGTCCCAGCTGTCTATGAAAGGTATTGCATTATCTTTGCAATACCTTTCAAGGCGGCAATTAAACCCTATTGCCCTGCTCAACCATTCCCTTCCAACCCGTCACCTGGGTAAAACACCAAGCACTACAGGGGTTCCTTCCCTCTCCCTAACCTTTTCTAACATCAGCTTGTACCTTTTCCACAGTACCTCACTCTTACGGCTACTAATATCATTGCCTCCTACACTGAGGCACACAGTGGGTTTGTCACCACTTTCCTTTACGATATTTGAAATCTTTTCTACCACATTAGCCACCCTGGCCCCTGGAAGACACACATGTTTAGCGAGTGGAGTATACATGGCCCTGTTCAGATATCTCACCTGGGAGTCTCCAACAACAACAACATTTTTCTTACCTTTCTTGTTCTGATTATACTTACCTGTATTGGAAGTTCTCTCACCTTCCTTCTCCTCTACTTCCCTCTCTGCCTTCCCTTCACATTCGTCCCGTAGTGCGTCGAAGGCATTAGTGGTCTTAACTTCTGTTTGCTTCTTAAGAGTGAACTTCGTTGCACCCTTGTTAACTAGTGTCCAACCTTCAGCCTTTTTCTCTTTCTTCACCAACATCTCCTCCAACAATTCCCTCATTTGTGCCTTCTCCTGCCTGAGAATTTGTACCTCCCGCTTCAGTTCGAGAAGTTCCTCCTTTAATTCAAGGTAGTCCTTTTCAATACCTGCAGTGGGGACACAGCTCTCTGCCGAGGAAGCCATTACGCACTAGTTCACACAAGGTAGCACAGCACTATCACGGGTAACTCTGGGTCACCACAACACACTAGCACAACACTTTCTCGGATTACTAGCACAGCACTATCACTGATCACTACAACACACTAACACAGATCACTAAAACACACAAGCACAACACTACCACAGGTCTTTAGCACGTCTGAACAGACTGACCTCACGAGAGCGACTTATGGAGGTATGATGTCCCTTGTACGTCTGAGTCAAGACCTATGGGCCCCTTCTGCCTCTCAAGATCAGAAATAAAGGAGGGCTGGACAGAAGAAGAACTGAAGACACAAAGGAAGAAAACGGTGAACAGGGAGCTGCAAAGAGAAAAAAGAATGCTTCATAAGCTAAAGTAACCACAACTGTACGTCTATCTGTCTCTTTTACACAGTACAAGCAGAAACGGCACCTGACAAAAAAAAAAAAAAAAAAAAAAAAAAAAGGTGGGGTGAGGTGGCGAGACGGAATAACGGTCACTATACAAAAAAATAAAAAAGGCAATAAGGTGTGACCTATAGGCACCCTGGGGACTGACCTTCTGCCCCCTCCCCTTCTCCGTAAATAAGCCCCCCACCTGGGTACACGGCAGAGGGGAGTTAGGCGGAGGCACGGGGCGCCGGGGTGGTCCTGTGGGGTCTGAGTTACGGCCCATGAAACCACATCCATCACCCCCAGAACTACACACGTCAGAGCGAGGACTCGCAGCTAGACTTAGGGTCGCACAGAAGCTTCGTTGCACCTCCTCCTTAGCGATTTATTCTGCATATTACACTTCCCTCTCTTCTTCTGCGTTATGTCATCTATGTCAATGATGTCAACATTTTTGGAATTAGATTCACAAACAGATTCGGGGACCTCCACACTCGCTCCAATGAAGTATTTCTTATTTCCCATTTCCAGACCATTTTATTCACCTTCTCAAGCATGGGAGTTCAGGTACAGCCTCCATTAACTCCTTCACATCAAGAGGCCTTCCTTGGACTGAATAAAATAATCTGGAAATGGAAAGGATAAAAATGATAAATATGGAAAGGTGAATACAGTTTTAGACCCTCCCTTTTCACAACTCCTGGATCTGCCTGTTAAGTGCATGTGTGGTGTGCATCCTGACCCAGGGTTGTAGGAACGCTCAGTACCAAGACAAATGGCAGGAACGCGCGTCGGGTCGGGTCCATTTCAGGGAAGAAAATTATACCAAGAAAAAAGAAAGGCATTATAATCGTTTGTGTCGCCTCTCATTTCTAACCAGAGCAAAAACTACTGAGACTCTAAATGTAGTCGCCAAAATGTGGATGTAGGAAAAAGTATAAATGTTATATTGCGACAACTCTGTCCCTCACGACTCACTCTCAGCCCAATAAATCGTCTGGCATTGGCTGGAATATAGTATGTGTTGACCATAATATCGTAAAAAAAAAAAAAAAAAAAAAAGCCAATATACTTAAGTTTATGACCTGTAAACACCAAAACCCGTATTTTTGTTCCCTAGTACCTCATCTTTAGCGATTAATTTTGGATATGGCTGCTGAATATCCTTTTGTACTTTATTTATGTTGAGTATGGCTGTGTTAGGAGGATTTACATAACATAGTAGAGGAGCAAGGTGTAATAAGCAAAATGAATCGCTTCGGAAAAGGTGTTAGGGAGCTTCCTTAACCAACGAGAATACAGGTAAAAATTGTAAGGGATGAAGACAGAAACAGTAATATACGGACACTACAGAGAAATAAACAATAGAACGTGGACATGACAAAACACAGAAATAATGAACACAATACTGATATCAGCGACGTGTAACGAAAGTGTGTGTTACAGGGACAGATACACTATAATACAAATCCTACAAAATAAATAAATAAATGAATGAATGAATAAATAAACACGCAAAAAAACGTAAACGGTCCCTAGATATAACTACCAAACCGTGGATGTCACAAATATGAACACTTGTGGGTGCTTTATTAACTGCCTGATTAACGATGCTTTTCTCATTAACACAGCCACTAAGATACGAATATAAGAGGATATAAAATATAAAAATTGTTACAGGCATACGAAAAGAAGAAACTTGCTATTAAAGAGGTGGACACTAGATTCTGAATGTTACAAAAACTTCATCAACACTGCGTGAAAGGTACAGAAATTGAGGCTCTAAAATGAGGATCATTCCGAGACACAAACACCAAAATGAACACTCTTAAGACACACTAAAACCAATCTACGTTAAACCGACACATACGAGCTATCCCACAGAACATCCAGTCGCCAAGGGGGGGAAAAAAAAAGGGCTGACGTTGCCAATGTAATCTTGAAGGCGAGACCGAAGGCTTAATAATAGTGTCTTCAAAGTATTGGAAGAGCTTAAGCCCGGATCTTTGCTACACCTGGCTTATTTCTCAACGCTTAACCCACTATACATGGAACAAAATCGTCTGGAGATAGCGAGAAAGACGTCCTCATAAATATATAATCTATTGGAGAGCCCTTTTTACTCATCACTACAAAACTAAGGATAGAACATGAAGCAGTCAACGTATTGAAGAGACTATAGGAGGTTATTTAACTCCTTCGGCACGAGACATGTTTACCAAGCTGAATGAAATCCTGTCGCTGTGGCAAGAACAAAGTAAAAAGGAAAAAAAAAAAAGCTTTAAGTGTTAACCCTGTCAGCACACACAAAAAAGCAGTGTGTGTGTGTGTGTGTGTGTGTGTGTGTGTGTGTGTGTGTGTGTGTGTGTGTGTGTGTGTGTGTGTGTGTGTGTGTGTGTGTGTGTGTGTATTTTGCCTATAATTCTAAGCTCTCAGAAACCTACATTCATCTTAGTGAAACAAGATGACAACGGTGATGCTGTGTTTTCCTGTTGTTGATGGTTTTAGACAAAGTGGAGTAAGACAACTGGATTCTGTGTTTCTCTTGCGCTCTGTATGAAATGTTCGTTTCTAACTGTCTCTGAGTGCTGGAAATTTCTCCTAGCTGTTATATAACAGTCTGACGTTACACCAAAAATAAAACGAAAAATAAAATGTGTTTATGTGTGATGCAACTTCTCAGTGGATTAACACCTCACTGCCCTGACGTCTTTAATTTTTGTGTCTCCAGAATACAGGGTTGTTCATAAAACTCACCGTGGACCTATCTTATACGTTATAGAGAGGGGTCAGTCTGCCGGTGTGGGCGTAGGAGCGCAATGGGAGCAATAAATGGCTAAATGATGCAGGGAAAACACTGACAACGCTGATCGAACTGTCCTCACAACACAATATATATCGGCCAGAGGAGTACAAAAAGATTTTTTTTTTTTTTTATGCGAGGAAGAAGGAACCAAAGGCCATGAGCCCACAATAACAGTTCCCTCCAAGAGAAAAACAAAATACAATAGAGAGCCAAATTCAAGATCCGATCATTTCGAGATGCCTGGACACACTGCGCTTGAAAGACTGGAGACCATAGGCAGCAGGAAATACAGACAGAGGGAGAAGAGTTCCAGAGTTGACCTGTTGCATAAATGAAGTACTGGGAGTAACGGTTAACTCTTGCATTAGAGAGTTGGACAGAAAAGGGATGAGAGTTTGCTGCTAGACGGGTGCTACGCGGTCGTCGTAGAGATGGAGGAATGCATGCAGACAGTTCAGAGGAGCAGTGACCATCAAAGTAGCGATAGAAAGGAGATAAAGATGCAACAGTGCGGCGAAGAGACAGAGGCTGAAGGGACTCAGTAAGAGGAGAAGAGTTAATGAGACGACAAGCCTTTGACTCCACCCTATTGAGAAGAGCTCTATGTGGAGAGCTTCCCCACACATGAGAGTTGTACTCCACACAGGGGCGGATAAAACCCCTGTATAGAGTCAACAATTGTGCAGGGGTAAAGAACGAACGGAGTCGGTTTAGCACACCCAATCTCTTAGAAGCACATTTTACAAGAGATGTAATATGATCTTTCCAAGATAAGTCCCGAGTAAATGAAACCCCAAGCATGTTCAAGGATGATGCAGGATTAAGCTGAATATTATTAAACATTAGTGGGTATACCTGTGGAAGATTTTGTCGGGTTGATAGGTGTAAGAACTGAGTCTTAGTTGCATTAAAAACAACAAGATTATTTTTACCCCAGTCAGAGATACGAACCAAGTCAGACATTAGGTGTGCCATAGCCTCATCCCTTGTTTGTTGAAGTAACTGATGAGATGGGCGATGCGGGAACCGAATGGAAAGGTGAAGGGTGGAGTCATCAGCGTATGAGTGGACAGGGTTAGATGTACAGCTTAGAAGGTCATTGATGAATAAAAGGAAGAGAGTTGGTGATAGGACAGAGCCCTGAGGAACACCACTGTTGATAGATCTAGGAGAAGAACGATGGTCGTCTACAACAGCGGCTATAGAACCACCAGAAAGGAAGTTAACAATGAATGCACATATAGAAGGATAGAAACCGTAGGAGGGCAGTTTGGAAATTAAAGATTTATGCCAGACTCGATCGAAATCCTTTGAGATGTCAAGTGCAATGGCAAAGCTTTCGCCAAAGTCCCGAAAGGAGGATGACCAGGAGTCTGAAAGATAGGTGACAAGATCGCCAGTGGAGCGTCGCTGACGGAACCCGTACTGACGATCAGAAAGAAGGTTGTGATAGGAAAGATGCCTTAAAATTTTTCTATTGAGAATTGACTCGAAAACTTTTGAAATACAGGACGTTAAAGCAATTGGACGATAGGTGGAGGGTTGGGAGTGGTCACCCTTCTTTGGGACTGGCTGAATGAGAGCAAACTTCCAGCAAGAAGGAAAGGTACAAGTTGACAGACAAAGGCGAAAGAGTTTGCCTAGGCAGGGTGTAAGCACAGAAGCACAGTTCTTGAGAACAACAGGAGGGACTCCATCAGGCCCATATGCCAGTGATGGCAGAAAATACATCGGCTGAAGAAATTTTAATGTCAGCCATGAGGAAATCAGAGGGGGGAAGTGATGGAGGAACAGTACCGGAATCGTCTAAGGTGGAATTGGAAGAGAAAGTCTGTGCAAAGAGATCTGCTTTATCAGTAGAAGAAATAGCTACAGAACCATCAGAGTAGAAAAGAGAAGGGAAGGATGATGAGGTAAAGTTGTTAGAAAGGTTTTTGGCAAGGTGCCAGAAGGAGCGGGAAGAATTCGAGTTGGAGAGTTGAGAGCATTTAGTACGGACGAAATTATTTTTAGCAGAGCGAAGAACAGACTTAGCACGATTCCGGGCAGAAACGTAAAGATGATGTGATTCAGGGGTGGGTTGGCTCCCGTACCTTTATTTTATTTAGCTGAAGAAAGCACAATAGTAAATGAAAGGGTTAATGATGGCTAATAACAACTCCAGTTCGAAAAGCCTCCCCAAAGCCTAATATAATCGGCTGTAGATAAGTAAAGAGACAAATAATAAAATAAATATGACACTAGTGAACGAGTGACAAGACATCAACCAGAGACCAATATTCAGATCGGTCGGTCCATGCAATTTCTAGTTTCGAGATCAATATTCTGAAGGAAAAATGAGGAGAAGTCAGTCCAGCGTTTCTCAACCTGACTGTTTGTAGAACATTGATGAGGGGGAGGGGATGAAGTCGTAGAGGTGGAGAGTTTAAATAGTACAGTCGAGATCAACTCCAGCTTGGACACGGAACAATCTGAAGATTTGAATTTCGTAAAAACAGACTCCTAAGCTGTGCAGAATAGTGGTGGCAGCAAGATTTATGTACTTAATACTTCCATCATCGCAAGAGGGTTAGTGGACACGGTTTATTAATCTTAGACGATGAGATAGCTCCCTTAAGATAAACAAAATCGTCTGGCTGTAGCATGAATAAAATGGTTCAGATTATCGTCGTAGTCAGAGGGTTAACGGGAACAAGGAGAGGCAAATTCTACGGTGAGTAATATTTTCTGGAAGTTGTAAGATTAAAATAGCCCCGAAAGTGTAAGAGAGTAAGTGGAGATGTTATGACTCGTAAACGCTGTAAGGCCATTTCTAATTTGTAAAATCACCTGGAGGTTGCAAATTACAGCAGATAATGTCTTTGTCATCGTCAGAAAGTTGGTGGAGACTGTAATCAAGAGGCCAATTGTAACCTGAAAAATCACCTGGAGGCTGCAAATTATAACTTTTTTTTTTTTTTGTTCTCATCGTCTTAAAGTTATTTAATCTTCCACTCGAACCACCGACACGTCAAAAAAACACCCCAGCAAATACCAACACTCCAGTCCTGAAAAAGATACTAGCAGCACGTACCCATCCAGACGGTACGGTTTTTGTGCTCAGGTGGGGACATGTGAAGGTGTGTGGCCTATCTGGAAGGACTGTTGGCCCTCAGGGAACGGACTTTGTGCAATCTATGCCCTTAAGTGGATGCGAAAGAGCAGTTCCTAATTTTCCGTCACCAGTATTCAATGCTTGTTAAGGTAGAGAAGTCAATATAGACTTTCTTCACTGGTCTGTGTCTTTTTTTTTTTTGTGTGTGTGTATGTGTGTGTGTATATTTCTGGGTCAGGGAACCCGACAATCATCTTTATTAGATAGAAATTGGCTGTGTTCATGCTATTAACTCCTCCAGAATAATGACGTCTTGTTTAGTTGGTTCTTGCTTCCACCAGATAATTATTTAAGATAAGCTATCTCGTAATGAAGATATATATGAGGGACATGTCTTAATATTCCAGTGTGGAAAATCTCACACACACCACATTAAATTGACTTAAAGGAGCACAGACAAAGAATCCGTCACCGAACTGAAGGGATGAAGGCCTCAGACTGAACAAAGGTTAGAGAACAGAAGCTGCAAAAAGACTGCATGTAGGTGTGCCCGTGTCCACATGTGCATTTCACTGTGGACTGGCAAAAGTATCACAAACCTCAAACTTCATCAACATAATTGTATTCTGGTTGCAGAAAAAAAAATAATAATTACGGATTTTAGAGATTTACCAGCCAGCCCCCCTCAGTTACCAGTTTAGATTTGGGTTGGGTGGAATCATATGCACGTGCCCAGCTTTTCCATTAGGCCCACACAATATAACACACACAATGGAACACTGCACAGTGCATGCCACACTAAGATGCAGACACATCATCGCTGTAGCGAACCTGTGGGATAATCCCATAGGCGTTATTGCTTACCCGAGGTCGACAGGTCTGCTCGATCAGACAGACCTGGGCTGAGCAGCAACAGAATTACCAGACAATAACCGATACACTTGACTTCATGAAAGGGCCTGATATTATTTTTCATAGTACACAGATGATCCTCAAGACAGTTTATTTTCCCTACGGGTAGGCTACTGTCCTTATCAAATTTTAAATATCGACAAATTTCACTTTTTAAAATTTTACCCTTATGTTTTTCATGAAAATGGTTAATATATACACGGATAGTGCGTGAAGTGTACGAGGCGAGTACGTGGATAGTAAGCTGTGGAGGTAGCAGCAGCCATCTCCTGACAGCTGTGGTGCAGATGGATATTGACACTGATACCGTTATGTGATGCGGTCCTAATGACTGCGGTGGTCATGCGTGGTAGCCGTGTGCAGATGGTGATGGTGGTGGTGGTGGTGGTGGTGATGGTGATGGCTGAACTGATGGTAAGGGCTGTACCAACAACGATGACGATGATAAATAATATGATGATAAAATACCGGTTGTAATAATGGTGATGCATGAAACACTGATACGAGTAGCACTGATAGTGGTAGTGATGATTCATGTGATACACATAACGCAATGTAGACAGTGCTGGTATCATTTACATACTGTACATACATACCTCTTTTAACCCTGTGTTGTCCCATGAGGAACGTAGGAGCCCGGGGCTAGGCAAGTTGGTCCTAACATTTAAGATGAGAGTGACTAGCCTCACTCATCCTTGAGTGGCATTACGCGAGCAATAAACCCCAACCATCCCTTGGATATAAACCTACACAGGCCCAATCCGGTTGGAGCGCCATAATTACCCACTAAACCACCAGGCGCCTTAGCCTGGTTATATGGTTACCTCCCCGCGTAGAAAATGGTTTTCTGGTGTACAGGAAACCATTTGGCTTGTCATTCAGTGTAGAGTCACCCGTAGACAGAAGGAACAGGAAAGAAAGAAGGCTAGAAGGACATAAGAGGAAAGATGGAAAGAAGAAAGGAAGAGATGAAAGTGCAGCCATCCAAGAGCAGCACTACATCGATTGAGTGGATGGCGAACGCCCCCATCTGTCATAAAAAACTCTGACAATAGTGGATGTTGATGGTGACAGTAACAGTGATGGTGACGATGAGATGGTGGTATTGACTGACGGTCATGTTAGTGATGATATTTAAGAAGTGACAGAAACATCCTCTCTTCCTTCTTTGCACCCCCTCCCTTTCTGCCCTCCCTCTGCCCCCTTACCTCCCCCAGCTCTGCCCCCCTTACTCCTCGCACCTCCAACACCCCCATCCTCCACCATCGCGTTCCTTACCCCACTGCTTCTCTACCTGCCCTCTCTCACCCCCCACCCTCCTTTCTTTCCCCCTAGTGCACTTCCTAGTGAGGGTGTTAGTGATGATATTTGGGAAGGGGCACCAACACCTCCAGCTCTTCTGCTCCCCCTCTCCCCTACACCCTCCAAGTTCCCCTCCCCATCTCTGTCTCCTTCAGTGCACCCTTCCCCCTATTCTCTCCCCAGCATGACAACTTTCCGCTCGATATTGTATCCCCATACCTGTCACCCTCGTTCTCCCTCGGTCACCCTTACCCCTCTCCACACATCCTTCCCATCTCCCCCCTTCGGTCCACATTACCCTCCATCTATCCCCCCTTTCCCCGTCTCCCCCTCCCCCACAGTATAATTATGAATGAGATAGGGTGTGAGTTGAGGGGCGACCAGGATGGTCACTGATAATGCCTCGTGCAGCTTAACCCACTGGATGTGTTCTAAGCTAGAATCATCACCACCTGCAGCACATATACATAAATAACGGCATACTTTTTTATTTCTAACCATACCTGAGCCCAGTTACTATATTTTTATGAGTGCACGTACGTGGTAACTAATGTTCATGTTCATCTTTGCCGGACAGCTGTGCAGAAGTGGAAAAAAAAAAAAAAAACGCAATCACCACCCCCAACCCACAGATAACAATAACGGCACTTTTTCTTATTAGCTGTACTTGAGTTTCCTAATTATTCTTTTAAAGGCGTAAGTACATAGTAATCAATGTCTGTTTATCTCTGCCGGATAGCTCTATAACAGTGGAGAAAAGTTGCAATCATCATCTGTGCAAAACATCGATAAGTTCATTGTTTTTAATATTATCTGTACCTGAGCGTCGTTAATATATTTTCAAGCGTGAAAACTACGTGGTAATGAACGCCTATTGACCCGGGTCGTAAATAAATGTTTATCTTTCGCGGGTAGCTGTGTTTAAGTGAAAAATAATGTGAGTTTTATCGAGGTGAATATCCGGTTTAGTGTATACTGACGTCGGCCATTACGTCTCTTCATCTCTTATTCCTCTTTTATTTACAGTAAAGAGTAAAGCTAGGGAGTTGGGGGTGTACGACTGATACAACGCGCAATCGGTGAAACAGAAGATACAGTATTGGTAGCAGTTTGTTGTATGGTGTAGGTTTGGTTATTTGGTTATTAATGAAAGGATAAGTTTCTGAGCATCCACCTCAAAACCCCATGGGGAGTCTGAGAAATTCCCCTTCTCTCCCTTCCCGTCCTCCCTCCCTCCCCAGTTCCTTCCTTTACCTTCTCCATTCTGTGCTGTTCTTTCCCTCTCTACCCTCTCGCTACATTCTTTTGAACATAACTCCCCTTCTTCTAAGACTCCCTCTCCCCCCCCCACCCACCTCATACACACACCCACACGTTCACAAGCTTCCCACCCATCCTCTCACACCCCCACCCTACATACTTCACGCACCACCCCGTCCACCCCCCTCCCACAAAAAAAAAAAAAAAGGCCTTCCCATACTCGCAATCACTGCCTACATTCTTTAGTATTATTGATTTTCTAACACTCGCACCCCTGGTTAGGTTAGTTATGTTAGGTTTAGTTAATTTAGGTTACATCAATTAGAAAAAAAAATTAACTTCGAAAGTGCAAATTTCCCAGCCTTCTCACATTTCCATTACCTCCTTACCTTCAACTTAAAGTCCTCCTTACATTCTTCTCACACAACCAAGGAGGTTTAAACCTCCTTGCACACAACCCCCTCCCTCTAAAACCCCCTCTCCCTCCCCCTCCCGCCACACACACGCTCACCATTACACGCTCATTGCATTCCTGTCACATATCCACTCCTGCCTACTGCCCCTCATCCCGTTCTCCCACACTCTCCAAAAATACCCGTCCCCTCAAAATATCCCCACTTCTCCCTTCCCCTCCCTCTCTCCCTCGGCACACCCACACCCACATCCATCCTCCCCGTCCCCCATACCTCCAGCTCTATTAAGCTCCGGGGATGGACATAAACTAGGCATGGGGCGGTGGATCATATCCCAAACGCTGGTGATTGGGATGGGGGGACCAGCTATCAACGCCTCCCCCTCCCTTTCCTAGCATCCACCACCTTCCATGTCCCCTCCCCACCCTTATGACCAGGTAATGACCCTACAGCAGAAGGGTAAGATTTATGTCTATCGACTGCACGGAGGTCATTAAGGAGGTACAGTGGATGAGGCAAAGTGCTAACATGTTACGGTCCAAATCTAAGAAATGGCCGGAGATTTGTACATCATGTAAAACGCTGATCGAGACGTAGGATGGTCTCTTATGGTTTAAATGATCTGTAGTACGGTAGCCAAGCCTCGGACCCCCACAGCTCGCGCCCTGTGAAGCTCCCAAGGAATAATAAGGAACTATACCAAGACCCGCTGCAGTTAGTGTTACATTCAAACCCTAATTATTTTGTCAGGTAAGGAGAGACAAAAGGTAATGCAAAGTCTGTCCAACAGCGACCAGTCCAAGAATTGTACTCATGCTATTACAGTAACAAATTGGACGCGTCAATGGGGACTCTTACCCAGCACCCACCACCTCATAACATCACCCCAACGTGGCTACAAGTTCGGTCCGTGATCTGAGGAAACATTGGTAAAGGTGCTGCACCAATATGAACTTATTTCGCTTGTATTTTTCTCCTGGAATATCCACAGCAATTTGGACGTGAAGTGTATGGCAGCTGTAAGAGTGACGGCAACGTATGTACAAGCAATTTTATACATATCTTATTCACAACCCGAGTTTAAGAGAGTCTGTAAATACGACCCCTAGTCCTGCCTCAGCACAGTCTATTATTTGACTTGAGTAATACAAGGGACCAATCAAGGTCGGCGATGGTTGTCCTGTACTTGGGAGTTCGTAAAAACCTGCCCGTATGAAATGGTAAAACACTGGATAATATGTCACTTTTAGAGAACCAGATGGGCGAGCCTGGGAAAGTGTTCAGGAGAGATCTTAAACACCTTTGAACTCTAGGACCTACGAGGTATTTTGGGTATTTCAAAAAGGATCATAAGCGCCTTCAGCTCACGTATGTCTTTCGGAGCCTTGCCAGCTAGGCTAAAGGTAGTTTTTCGGAGCTCGCAAAACGCTGGGAAACATATCGCTTTAAGAGAAACAGATGGGGAGGCTGGGGAAGTGTTTAGGAAAGTTCTAAACACACTTAGGCTCCAACAACCCACTACCAGATGAACAAAATCGTCTGGCGTTGGGTGGACTAAAATATTACAGTCGTCCCGCCAATAACAGTGCACACAGTATTAACACTCAGGCTCCTCTGTCTGACACTAAGCTGAATAAACTCTTCTGGTGTAAGCTAAAACACAATATTAGAGTTGTCCCGACCATGACAGGACGAACGCCAAGACAATTTATAGATATGAGCCCCGCGCATTAGGCCCAATATCCATCATTGCAGGTTAAGTCTAATCTGATAAGTATAGGAAGTCATGCATTACAGCTAAGCATTGTTTTTTTCTGGGGGTAAGGTAGTTGTTGGCATCATGCACTACAGTCATCATGTTTTGGTGAATGATGGGGTCAGCCAGCGGTGGGATGCTTGCTAAGGGACCCCACACTTATACGGTTTCGAGAGGAAACTGCCCCAGTTGAAAACGGCCTTCACCAAAACGGCCCCACTTAAACCAAAACGACCGCATCCTATGACCAAAACGGCCCCACCCTATGACCTCTCCTTGTATTTGTATTTTGTGCATACTGCAGTGTTGCCACTTAAACCAAAACCTAACCTAACTTAACCTAACCTAATAATAGCAGATCATATCTCTGAGATCAAATTGGCCCTGTGGTCTGAACTTGTCAATGACAGGGCACATATATGAATATCTGCTGTAGAAGAGTTGTAATTTTAGGTCACAGGGTGGGGCCGTTTTGGTCACAGGGTGGGGCCGTTTTGGATTGAGTGGGGCCGTTTTGGTGAGGGCCGTTTTCAACTGGGTCCGTGTTCTCCTGCTTCGCATTTATACTGTACACGTCTACCTTCACATTTACCTCTTTGTTCTTCTTTTTGTACACTCTCCACTTCTTATTCTCTTCCTACACCTCTCTTTTTCTCATTAGGCCGACTGAAACACTGAGTATTCAACGACTAAAAAAATTACTGCACACCAACTAAACATAGGTCATTACAGAGTTCATGATGCGCAAAAACTAAGTTCCCGTGATTCTGTGTAAACCTATTAAGGCGAGTGAGAGGCCTCTGATCACCACTTGAGGCAGCATTAAAATCTCCACTCAGCCAATTTCCTGCCCACTCGGGTACGAGGCAGCTTTGATGGAGAAGGGAGTTCGAGATAAAGGTACACAGTGGATGCAGCAGAGGAGGAGTTAACCTGACTGTGAGAAAAAAAAAAAACTTTATTTTTTCTGTCACGGATAATTCTCATGATAATGCAACCCATAAAATTTAATGATAATCCGATTTTCATATACTTCTGATAGCTCACGACTAATACTGACCTGATCGATAACAGGGAAAGTAGCAAGAAAAAATACTCCATTATCTATGAATATGTTATAAAGTAAGACACTATATTTCAGTGCTTAAGATGATAAACAAAAGATCCACCAAAGTAAAAAGTGCAGTTTTGTATAATTCTAAATCATATCAGAGCTTTAACACCCACTCTTCAGAAAGCTCCTCCAATCTTCCCAGTCTCTTTTAAATATTGTGTTCTACTTCCCTCTTAACAGTTTTCACCTTCACAAGATCTCAAAGATGATCAACATATAAAAACAGCCAAGCCTAACCTGTGATCTCCACCATTAAGCATGTTTTTACCAAGGCTTATCAGATTCTCTCCACTGTTTTACCTTCCCCAGAATAATATACAGAACTCGTCAATATCGGGCCATAACGAGCATTTTTTTTTTTTTTATGATATTATACTCAAACTTATCAGTTATCAAGAATTTCCATTAAAATCTCAGTTGATCTTCCTCCTCCAAAGGGATATTTTACGTTTACAGGGGAGCTTTCTGGATTAGTGAGTAAGTAAAGGATTTTAACTCTTTCAGTGCGAGGATGTCGTTCTCATTTTTCCATTTCAAATCCACAGACTATTCCCTGCACCCGCCAGGATCAAACCCATGACCACACAGTCCTCAGTACACCACACTAACCATTCCAACACCACCACCTCCCAGGCTTCCGTCTACATTTCTTCCACTCGCATTTTCAATTCAATCTTCATCACAACCAGTCCTAACCTAACCTAACCTAATCCACGTCTGCAGTCTCCAGTCTACTTCTCTATCCGCGCCACATTACCTTACCTCATAACTTTTCCGTCTACATCCCTTACACTCACAGCTCCATTTCAACCTTCACCACCACCACCACCACCACCACCAGTCCTCCCTTTTGCTCGTTTGTTTTACCCCATTTTTCAAAGTTCCCCATTTTCTCGTGCCGATAACCCTGTGCTTTCATTTGCTAAAGGTTATCTCCTCTGTCTGCCACTCCTGCCCTCTCCCCTCGCACCTGCTCCCTCTCATGCACTGGTAACATCTGGTTCAGGATTACAGTACCAGATTCCTTCCTCTACACTCCGAGATACGTGAAGTCCTTATATGTGAGCGTTTACTTTCCCTTCGCAGAAACGCTGTCATACCTGTTTAATTCAATGAGATGCAGGACGCCCCTTTCTTTAATATTATTTTGGCTGCTATAGGCCGGATCTACCTAACTTGGGAAAAGGATAAAAACTTATTTGATATTTGTTTCCTATAATATTATCAACATTTTATCATGCAATCCAAACACCTCCATATGCTCTGGAACAGTGTCTCACGCTCTGAAACACTTCCTCATCTCCCGGAACACCCCTCTCCCCCGACCAACTACCCATCCCTCCGAACACATCTTTATCCCTCCTCGTAGACAATAACATCTTATCCTATCCTTCCCCCCTCACCAATGAATACTTTTGAATCCTCCCGAACACCTACCCGCCCCCTGTGAACACCTCTCTCTTTCTCCTGGCCCAGAACATCTCACCTTAAAGAAGCCTATGAGCAACATCGCCACTACGAATTCTCTCTCCTAAATTGAATAAAATCATCTTAAAGCCGTAAAAAAAAAAAAAAAGAAGAAGTTATCGGGCTGGAAGGGTTCTATATCGGTTTGGGTTTACACATATTGCGCGCGTGTTTCATTTTACAGCTAGGTTTAATATCGCTTCTCCACTGGATAATAATGAAGTCTGGACTGAATGATTCTTGTAAGTAGGTTCTATTTGCAGGCTTTATCATGATTTTTTTTCCACTGAAAGAGAGTGAGGGTTTGAATTTATGATTATTGTGAAGCTATTTTACTGTTTCTTATTTTTTTTTTTTTTCTGCCACGGAATGCTAGTGAAGTTCTGGTTATGATTACTGGGCAAAGGTATTTAGCGTTTTCAAATAAATTAATGCCAATAAGGCTTTTCCTAATTGCGGAAAGAATTTTTGGTGTCTACTAATACTCGTATAAAACGTAATAAACAAACAGACATATGGACAAAATTTATAATAATTCTGAAGTGCAATATGTAAAATGAATCGCCATAGAAGACATATTACAACGCCTTATAAGCCGAAGACAATACGTTCCTAAGTGGCTACACACACACACACACACACACACACACACACACACACACACACACACACACACACACACACACACACACACACACACACACACACACACACACACACACACACACACACACACACACACACACACACACACACACACACACACACACACACACACACACACACACACACACACACACACACACACACACACACACACACACACACACACACACACACACACACACACACACACACACACACACACACACCAAAACAGGACAAGCAAACGTATTTAGAGGATGCCCAGAACAATAGGCTAATGGGACCTCTACGCCTGTTTCATTAAATTTATCATAAATCTTTTCCTAACGACGACATCTTTTATAGTATCATATTTGTCGATGCTAAAAATTTCTGATTCAGTTTAGGAGCCATCTTCAGGAGTAAGTAAGATTGTTTAAATGATCTATTCTGGTTCTTGAAGACGTTTATGTTTATCTTCAGTAGGACTTTTACTCTTCAAGATTATTTTGCTCATCTTAGGACCTACCCCTCGCAGTGAATGGGTTAAAAGGTCTTGACGCTTAAGGATCCGGTGTGGTAAATCCTTAATTCCCTTTAGTTCAATATTTTTTTCTCTATTCTTGCTATCTTCATGCCATTGTTATTCACTTCACGCTTATGGACCCAACAAGTGACATTCTTACTCTTGTACGTATTACCCCCAGAAGCTTTTCGTGTTTTCTTTCTTGTTTCTTTCTTCCCCCCCCCTCTCTCTCTCTCTCTCTCTCTCTCTCTCTCTTTTCCTAGAGGTTTGTCCCATATATTGACTATTGAATTCCCACGTTGGAAGAGCTCTCTCCCATGTTACAGAAAATCGCCTAGCGTTAGCATGGAGGTTGTTTCTAGTCATCATTAAGAGACGTCCATTTTTACGTGAACAAAATCGTCTGATAGTAACAAAATAACATTAAAAAATATATAGAATCTCCATGTTTATGAATCCAGTTAAAATGAAATTCTTATTGGCTAGTATCAAAATGCTATACGTATCTCTTATTTAATTCGTATTGTGTTAGTTCATTTCAGGGGAACATGTCTCCTACTGAACTTCGGGGGGGTTAACAGGGTCTCTACGGGTATGACTCCGGTAAGTGAGATTGGTACGAGGTGGTGGTGTGGCTGGAGGTGATTGTTATAAAAGCTCACGCCGGCGGAGCTCTCCCTTCTTAATACTCGGGTGAACACTGCATTTAGTAATTATTTCGAGATCAGGACGTGCATGAGAGGAAGGGGTATACACGCTCAGAGACATGCACATACACACGTAAACGTACATGTACACTTTCATACAAATGCACACGCGTATACATACCTCCAAGTACAAAAATACAGTAGTGCTTATACTTTTCTCGCACTTATGTACCATAAGGATATAAACACACACACACACACACACACACACACACACACACACACACACACACACACACACATTATGTACCATAAGCATATAAACACACACACACACACACACACACACACACACACACACACACACAAATGGCTACGAGTCTAAAAGGGCCACGTTCAAGCCTTCTTTGCCATCTACTAGTGAGGGGGAGGTGGGCCTTTCCTTGCCGAGGTGGAAGACTCAGTTTATGCCGTGTGTCCCCCTATGCCTACGCCTCACTCCTGTCCCAGCAAGCTTGGTAATGTGTCGACACCCTCCAGGAACAGCCTAAGGTTAGGCAGCTTGATGTAGGACGCTGTGCATCTTTTTTTTTTTTTTTTTTTTTTTTTTCAGTGAAAACCTATATAGGTATACTCTTTTACGGTAACTTCGCCTAAAATTCGCCTCTATCCATCTCGAATGCTGGGTTGTAAGAACAGAGTAACACAAGAACATGATGCTAGTCGCGAAGAAGTGTTCTAGAAAGGATATACAGCCGTAGCAATGTCCTTTTCCGCCACTGAGCTATGTGAAATTAGCTGCAGGAGGCGGAAAAACTGGGTCAGGTTAGGGCAAAAGCAATATACCTGTAAACGTAGGAAACCAAAAAAATTTCCTTTCTGGAGAAAACTGAACAAAAGAGAGTCAAAGACAAGATTAGTTCATTTCGACATACCTGGGCATATTGAACTTTAATGACTGGAGGTAACAGGTAGAAGGAAAGGCATACTGACGTGGACAGATCAAGAGTTGGTCAACTGTATACATGAAGGACCTACGTATTTTCAACCGATTACTATTATGAATAAACTGATTTATTACTATTATTATTATTATTATTATTATTATTACTCTTAAATTCACCAACTCAGGCCAGTCACACAGCTTCGCCCCCCTCCCCCTTGACCCCACCCCAGCTCTCACTTCCACTTCCCCCCACCTCTCCCTTATTTCGTTCTCCCCACTCTCCTCATCCCCGTCTAGGCATTTCAACTCGGCAAACAAAGGCTCCAGGGATCAACACACGCCCCCCTCTCCCCACGGCCCCCTCCCCCTCTGTTCCCCTCCCCCCTAAGCTGCCCCTCAACGTTGTGTGCAGCCGACCCTAACTTCTTAATATCATGTAATCAAAACTTTTAGGCAGAACAGCGACTGGCTGTGGAAAGCAAATTGGGGGTTTTGTGTGCGGACAATCAAATCCACGCTGGCTGGCTTGTTGGCTGTGGGGAAGCCGGACTATGAGGCTAGTTAGGGATAAAAGTTGTGCCTACTATTCCACATAACCTACGTCACACTTAAGGCTACTCTCCTTACTGACGCATCATATCAGGGAGAACTATCTGTGAGCCGGGAAGCATGTTGAA
This sequence comes from Coenobita brevimanus, assembly GCF_032717465.1. Classification (NCBI taxonomy): domain Eukaryota; kingdom Metazoa; phylum Arthropoda; class Malacostraca; order Decapoda; family Coenobitidae; genus Coenobita; species Coenobita brevimanus. The sequence continues at coordinate 42,068,338 of NC_136977.1, forward strand.
TCTCTCTCAGCTTAGGAATAGTGATCAGCAGATTAAAATAAGAACTCGACGAGGTGAAACTTTAAGCCAGCTCTGATCACGATTCTTCTTGGACTGCAAAAATCGTCAGTGAAAAACCATTCTTAGTTTTTCCTTCTTACTGGGATAATGTAAACCCATCAACGAGGAATGTATTTCATATTTAACTCCAGCGAATGCTATATTATTTTATGAAGCTGAAGAGAGGCAGGATTAGGTTGAAGTTACAACTGACCTCCATCCGTCGTTATTACTGAATTCTCAAAAACGTCCTTCAATTTAGGATGGCCCTAATGAGCTGAAGGCGTTCCTGGCACTCGCAAATCCGTCAGCCAGTCAGACAGCCAATCTCTCTCTCTCTCTCTCTCTCTCTCTCTCTCTCTCACATAAACTGCACATTCATTCCCCCCTCCAGCCTCCCATGACCCAGCCTCCTACGCCCCTTGACACACCTACACTCCTTCACCCACCACATCAGATTATCCTCCCCCTCCTCTCTCTCTCTCTCTCTCTCTCACACACACACACACACACACACACACACACACACACACACACACACACACACACACACACACACACACACACACACACAGGGACTCTTGTCAGGTTGTCGCAATAGAGAGATTCCCAAAACGTTCAGGTGGTGAGGTCGTGTCCCAGAGGTGAAGGGGGTGAGGGGGAGGGTGGAAAAAATGAGAGGAAGAGGAAGAAGAAGAGGAAGACAAAGGAGAGGAGGAGGAAGACAATGGATAGGAAAAGAAAAGATAGGAGGAAGACAGAGGGGATGCGAGAGAGAGAGGGGAAATAAGAGTTGAGAGAGGTGAGTGGGGAAGGATGTGAGGAGGGAAGAGGCATAAAGGGAAAGGGTGAAAGGAGAGTGGAAAGGAGGAGAAAGGGAGAGAGGTAACGGAGAATAGGTGGATGAGAAGATGAGAAGAGGGTGAGAGAGGAGGGAAAGGTGAGAGGAAGAAAGGAAGGTGCTTAAAGGAGAGAGAACAGAGAAAAAGGGAGGACGGGAGATGTGAATGGGAAGGAAATATGAAGAGTATGTGTGAGGGAGATAAGTAAGAGTGGGGAAGGTGTGAGAGGAGGAGTAAGAGGACGAGAGGAAGTAAAAGAAAAAGGGGATGGAAGAGGTGAGAGAAGGGGAAAGAAGTGGGTGGAGGAAAGAAAGGGGGAGGTGAGAGAGCGTGGAATATGTGAGAGAGGAGAGAAAGGTGAATGGGAGGGAGAGAAAGAGGAGGGAAGGAGAGAGACGGGGGGGGGGGTGAGACAGAACTTAAAGAAAATGACGAGAGAGAAAAAAAGTCAAGGGAGACAGAGACAATAAGAAAACAATATTATTTCTATCGGTATAAGTAAGATGGAATCGTAATGCAGAAAGTTTTCAGGATTATTATTTATTATTATCATTATCATTATTATTATTATTATTATTATTATTATTATTATTATTTGTGGTAGGTGGGGGCGCTCACCATCCACTCACTCAGTGTAGTGCTGCTCTCGGGTGTCTGCCCTGTTCTCTCCTCCATCCTTATTTCCTTCCATCTTCTTCTATCTTTCTTTCCTTTATTGTTTCTTCGTCCTTCTGCCTACGGGTGACTTTACACTCCCTCTTGTGTCTTTCATTCCTTCATTCTTTCCTCTTTCTTCTGCCTATGGGTGACTCTACACTGAGTGACAAGCCAAATGGTTTCCTGTACACAAGGAAACTATTTACTACGCTGGGTGGTAACCATATAACCAAATCTTGGCGCCTGATGGTTTAGTGGGTAATTATTGTGCTCCAGTCGGATTGAGCCGGTGAAGGTTTATATCCAAGGAATGGTTGGGGTTTATTGCTCACGTAATGCCATTCAGGGATGAATGAGGTTGGTCACTCTCATCTTAAATGTCAGGACCAACTGCCTAGCCCCGGGCTCTTACGCTCCTCATGGGGCAACGTAGGATTGGATGATGGATGGATGGATTATTAATATCATCATCATCATTATTATTATTATTATTATTATTATTATTATTATTATTATTATTTCTGATTCATTAAATATTGGTACGAGGGATCTCCTGAAATAAATAAACTTGTAAACGTCCAGTGATAGTAAGAATCATCATCATCATTATCATCATCTTCATCATCATCATCATCATTATCAAAGTAAGCACAAAATGTTATATTCTATGTTGTTATACCGAAGGAGTTAACCACCTTCAGCTCGGGGACACCATTTTTAGTCCAATCTTGCCACCCCAGACGATTTCTTTCACCTTAAGACATAGCCTTTGTATTGGGAGGAATAAAGGTGAGAAATATATAACTCCTCCAGACCTCAACTTTAAAAAATCTCTCCATACCTGAAATTATAATCGTCCTACGGTAGCAAGAATATAAACACAAAAGACGCAGTAGAAGTGAAGTAGTTAAACCTTTACCTATAAAAGAATTATGATACTACGTCACCACATATCGGGCGTCGGGCAAATAGACTAGAAGAGAAAAATGAAGCACATGGTTGTAGCTGGCATATGATGATTGATTTCGAATTTAATTAGTGTAGGCGATTAATGGGACAGAGTCGTGCAGCACCTGAGTACACCAAACCATCTTGCAAGCCATAAATGAACTACACTGACACGACAAATTCGAACTAATAAGCGATTACACTGACGTTCCACTGAAGCTCCATACTTGCCATGCTCCTTCACAACTGCAATGCATCAGTGAACCAGGATTAACGAGATAACCCTTTCTCTGATAATTACGTACTTTATTTTATTATTATTATTTTTTTTTTTCTCTCCACTAATGATTTTAGTTGGCTCAGGAAAGCTCAAGGCAGTTTTAATAGTACTGTCTCTTCAGCTTTAAACAGAATACTAACTACGAATTTTGCACTTTCTTTTTGGTCGACTCCACACTATTTTATTCAGTTCACCAAAGTATCCCACAGCCCAAGGGTAAAGAGAATTAAGTAGTAGGAAGATTGGGTTGTAGGATACAGAAAGAAAAGAAATAATAATAGACCCCTAGTAATTACATCATTTAATTATAAACGTATATAAATATCGTGAAAGAAAAGAAAAGCCGAGAAGGACCCAAACTGGTGAAACACTGTGTAAAAAGAGCCCGCTGGGAAGACACTCAAGCGACTAGCCAGCCGACTTCTGCCTGCCTGCCTGCTTCCTGCGACCCTCTGACCCCTCAAAGGTTAGTGGTTGCAGCTGCGATTAAGTGTTCAGGTTCGATCCCTCTCCTGCCCGTTCACTGTCTTTCCCTGCCCCTTCCCCGTCTTGCCTCTCCAATCCCCTCTCATCTTTTCCTTCACCCATTCTGTCCCTTTACTTCATCCTCATCCTGGCTCATCCTTATCCTATCTACTTTCACTCTGCCTCACCCTCCCACAGTCATTCTTGTCTTGCTTTACCCAGACCTCTCACACCTGATCATTCCTCACTTTTCCTCCTAATCGTACCCTTCCTCAGTGTTTCCCCAGTCTGCCTCCCCCCCAGCGTCGCCTCCATATGTTCCTCCCCTTAGCTTTGCCTCCTTTGCCACTCACTCACTTTCACCCTTCCTCTCCCCCTTGTTTGCCTCGCTCACTCCTCCCTGTAACCCTGTCCTTTCCAGTTCTCCCTCACCTTGTCCTTCTAATATTCTGTCCCTCACCTTGATCTTCACCCCTCCACTCACCCTATCCTTTCGTCACCCTGCCCCTCATCCCCTAATCCCTTTCCTACCTCATCCACCCCACTCCATCCACCCCCCCCCCTCTCGCCATATCCTCACACCACCGTCTCTCCCCCACTTTACACCAATCCTATCCCTCACCTTTCCCCTCACCCAACCCGTTCCTCAAGCTACTTCTTCCTTACCCTGCCCCTCACTTTTACCTCATCTCTTAACCTACACCTCCCTCACCTTCCTTTTCATCCACCCCTGCCTCACTCTCCTTTCAGTTCTCCTGTACACATCTCTCCGCCCATCTCCTTACTCTTCCTCTCACTTTTCCCCTTCCTTACCCCGTCTCTTCCTATCCCTGTTTCGCCCCCTAATCCTCCCTCACCCTCACCCTTCCCTTCCCTCACCTCTTCTCTCATTTGTTCGTCCCTCACTCCACCCTTTCCCTCCCTCATAATTACTCCTTACTTACTCCTAAATCTACCCCCTCCCTCACCATAGTCCATCCCCTTTCCCACTCTCTTCCTCGCTTTTCTTCACTTTATGCAACTCTTCCCGTACCCATCCCGTCCCAGCATTTCTCACTCCAGCCCCCCTCCCCACCTCTCCCACCCACTCCACCCACACAAACTGGGGGTGGCCAGGGAAGGAGAAGTGGAAGGCGAGTGTAAATTAACACAAACAGGCTTTCCTCGATCTAGGACGAGTTATAGAGCAAAGGTTAATCTCAACTTAATTCTCAACCCGCGCTAATAGACATTAATTTTGTCAAAGTGCAGTTTATGGACTCGGGCTTCTGTGAGATTAGTCGCGTATTTAGGCTCCAGAAAATTATTATACGTTAACTTTATGTTTGTTAAAATTGATGAAGCTTGTAATTGTTTTTATACCTATTGATTTATGAAAGTCTTTCCTATTCACCTTGTTAATAAATTCTGACTTAATAAACATACATTTAGTAAATTTGTTAACTATACATGTTAAGATTTATATGATACTTTTTATACTAGCGAATTATGCTGTTCTTTATATTTATGAGGGTGTAAATCTTGACTTTTGTTTATGTTGGTTATATCTTGACTACATATGTGGAGTTAATAATTGTTGTCTGTATGTCTGTTAAGCTATTAGGTGTTGACTTCATATTTACTGTGGTAGTACATGGTGACATCAGATATAATGTCTTTAAGTTCACTTAAATATAAAGGACTGTCTGTATACCTACTGAATTATTAAGTGCTGTCTCTGTACTTATCAAACGTTGTCTTAACATTTATTCAATTAGAAAGTCTGTCTTCATATTTACTAAGACCCTTAGTTGCCTGTACACCAGTCCAGTCCATTAGCTTCCAGGGTTCCTGTGTGAGGGATTGTACTGGAAAGGATCCAAGCGTACTGGCTTCCGCCTATCGGCTCTTAGTCGCTAAGCTCATTAGGTTCCTATCCCGGGGAACACTGGTCGCATATGGGCTATGAACCCTTTACTGTGAGGGCATCTGTTTACTTTTATTCTTGACATCTCCCAAACACTTCATTCAGTTCAGGAAGCCTTTCTTACTGAAGGGAGGAGGAGGTACAATATCTAACCTCTCCAGATAAAAAAGTCTTCCCTTTCGTCTACAGCACAGGCATCTTACCCAAGGGTTTAGGTTTCTCAGGTAACCAACAGTCATTAACAAATACATTACAGAGGTTTCCCTAAAGTTGAATAAAATCGCCTGGTGGTAACAAGTATAAATGAGGAAATCGAACTGAAGGAACATACTGACAACGAAAACATCCTACCAAAACGGCTGATATACAAACCCCAAAGTTCAAGCATTAAAACGGAAAGCCCAAAGTTGTGCATGAAAACGAGAAGCCCAACGTCAAGCATTAGAACGGAAAGCCCAACGCTGAGCATTAAAACGGAAAAGCCCAAAATCAAGCATTAAAACGGAAAGCCCAAAGTAGAGCATTAAAAAGCAAAGCCTAAAGTAAGCATAAAAATGTATTATTCCCCTGTAATCAAACAAGGAAAAAGGACAGCATTCGCAGGTACATATTTACAGGTAAGCAAATTATCATATATCTCTTGCACAGACGTAGCTTGTCTGTCGGCGTTGGTCACATCAGACAAGTGGACTCACTGACCCCAATTACTTTTAAATGTCACCTATCTCTGACCCCAGTTATACCTGAAGATCCATTATATTTATGCGTAATCATAGGGGAATAACGTGTAATCCCTTTTTCATTTTCGAAGTTATGCTTTTTGCCGGAATTATATTTTAAAAGTCTATAGTCTGTAACCATAATTAATACAAAATTCTCCCATATCTGACCGTAACCATAATAATAGTTCTCATCTATGACCCTCAGTAAATCTGAAGATGCATTATATTTGACTGCAGCGATATTTAATGGAATCTAAAACCTGACATCAGGAAAATTATAAGGCTTAATCTCCTACCATACCAAATTGAAGCCTATCTCTTCTTTCTGCCTCATCATATTTAAAACTCCCTCACGTCTGACCCTAATTACGTGTAGCGTCTGATTATATTTGACCCCATTCATGATTAAAATTCTATTATTCTTTAACCCCACTGTTATTAATCCTCTAATCACTGACCTCAATCACATTTAAAGGTCTCTAATCTCTAAATCATATTACATTAAAAATTTCATAATATTTGACCTGATGTTTAATTCTTCTAAGTGCGTCTTTCTTATGCATTCTTGTCTTCTTGGGATATGTCTTGATTTAGAGTAATTAAGGACCATATCCTTCAGGTGAGCTCCAGTCAGAGAGAAAACTGTGTGTGTGTGTGTGTGTGTGTGTATTTAAGAGAGAGAGAGAGAGAGAGAGAGAGAGAGAGAGAGAGAGAGAGAACAAGTGACTCCTATGCTGAGGAAAGGAGTGACGCAGCAACTTCACAAACTCAGCAGCCACTCCGTACAGAAAATAGTCATTACTTCGACTGGTAGCCTGACTTTCCAATACGCTTAACAAAAAACAAAAAGAGAACAAACGTAGAAACCGCAGAGGACGTAAAAAGGAAGACGTCACAGAGGAAGAAACCACGGAGGAAAAATGGATGGAGTAAGAAAAAAGAAAGAAAAGGCCGCAAAGAGAGAGAGAGAGAGAGAGAGAGAGAGAGAGAGAGAGAGAGAGAGAGAGAATCACTCCCAAAAGAGAAGTCATTTTATTACTTTAATTTTACCTTGCTTTCTAATATGCTTAATTGCCCTCTGCGTCCAATTAATCGGCCATGAGTCAATTATCGAGCGTGGGATTATCTCGCGGGGGGCATGAGGGGGCGGCACTCCCCATCATGGTTTTCGTGAGAGCCAGATTAATGCAAATATGTTACTCTTTCTTACAGGCTTAAAGTATTTAGACTTTTCTCAGTAGGGGAAAAAAGTAATAATTGCGTTATTTGTGGGAGTAATGTCTGGTAAAGTATTTTTAACCTTTACAATGACAGTAACAACAATACAACAACAACAACAACAACTACTACTACTACTACTACTACTACTGCTGCTACTACTAAGTAATAATAATAATAATAATAATAATAATAATAATAACAACAACAACAACAGCAACAACAACAAACTGCTTCACTACGAGATGTATTCCTATCATGACAATCTGTCTGACTAACATGAAAAAAAAAAAAAAAAAGAACAAAGGATGAAAGGGAAGAAATACCATCATTGCCTGAGGTACGAAACTCAGTAAATCTTCGCTAGGAAAAGTCTCCCCAAACTGAAAAAAAAAAGAACGTCTAATGGTAACATCAATAAAACAACAACAAAAAAAAGACTTCATTTTGTAAGACTACGAGAAATTTCCCACATCTCGAAAGGAAAAATGAAGCCAAGACAAGATGAAGGGAAAGAAAGACCATCAAGGCTAAGATAGTCCAGTGACCTTTTCAGTAATAGATCTTTCATTATTCATTAACACAGTCTTGAGGTTATCAAAAAATTAAACTAAAAAGATGTCATTACACTCGAAAGGTTGTAGGAGATTGCCCAGAGATACTTCTTTCGGCTGAATAAAATTGTCTGGGATCAAAAACAATATAAATCAATTAGACATCATCGTTTGTAATAGCGTGAAGTATTTCCATTACCTCCTTAGAAGAAAGTAATAAATGAAGAAGAAAACAAAGATACTAATAAGGTATATGAAAAAGAAAAAAAAAAAGATGACAAGAATGCAGTCACAGATGGTGGTAGAAAGTCCAGTAACCCCATCAGTACGAGAAGTTATCCCTAGTCTTCATAAAATCGTCTAGCCATAGCTGAATAAAATCATCTGGCAGGGACCACAATAAGCAGCCTAGGTGGATGTCTTGTCTTCCAGAGGATTAAGGTCATCATTCACCCATTTAATATGAGAAGCCTTTCCTAAAAAAAAAAAAAAAAAAATCGTCTGTCAGACGAAAATCTCTATCGGATTAAATAAGGGGTAAAAATAAGCGAAGAAGTTCAGTAAAAAACTCCATTACAGGCGAACGTGGCCGGACCCAAACGTTGATGATAATGTCGGACGGCACACAAAAATTCAGAGTTTAGCAATTTAATGTGGTGAGAATAAAACCCGCCTCTCCTCTTCCACCCCCTCTCATTGTCGGCGTGACCATCATCGTGCTTGTCAACAGCCTGCCTATCCTCTCATTACCTTCGCCTGGGTATTAAAGTTACCATCAGGGCTTGAGTTTAAGGTACTCCAAGTTTCTATTCCGACTGCTGTTGCTGCTGCGTGGAACGGATGGCGTAAAGACAGCGTTTTGGTAGGAAGTCTGGATCTGCTCATCCCCCCCCTCCTCTCACGTTTCTTGGCCTACTCATTCCCCCTCCCACTTATTTTTATCATCGCCCACCCCATCTTTCCTACCACCTTCCAGTCTAAAGCTCCTTTCACACAATATCCTCTGTCACCTTTCCTACTATCACTATTCCACCTCCCACACACTTGTTCCTCAGCCTTTCTCTCACGCTCCTTCACACAACACCCAGCCCCCCTTTCCTCCTATAAACTCCAAGAATTTCCTTCACCTCATCTTGCCTCCCACCTACACTTTCCTCAACTCTTCCTCACACATTCTTTCAAGTCCTCCATTACATTCCCATACACACTATCCCGTCCCTCTATCCTCCTCCAATCCCACGCATGTATAAAAAGTACCCTCACCCATACTTACTAATCTTGCCTCCCTCCTATGCTCTTTTCATAATACCTCTTTAACATCATAATGTCTAAATTTATACTACAGAAAATTCCCTCACGCTTTCTTCCATCTCTCATAAACACGCAATCATTCGCTCGCTCTGTTTCTGTGTGTCTGTCTCTTTTCCTCCCTTCCCTCCCTCCCTCCCTCTATCCACTTTCAATTCAGCCATCGTGGAACTAGTGGGAAAGACAATGCTGACTAAGAGAAGACGTATAAGAAGGGGAACTGAGTGAGAGAAAGGCCACATATTTAAACATCCTTTCCGTCCCTATTCGCACTCTCCATTCCCCTCCCTCTTCCCAACAACCTCTCCCCGCCCCTCTCCTTCCTTTCTCTACCTCCGCCTCCCCTCCTTTCTCACCTCCCCTCTCCCTTTGAATCAATACGACATGTGCTCTTTCACCTCTCACGCACACACATTTACAGTAGCCTATATGCATTTCTACACCTCTTCCCTTTACACAATCTTCCCGAATTCTCTCTCTCTCTCTCTCTCTCTCTCTCTCTCTCTCTCTCTCTCTCACACACACACACACACACACACACACAACCAACCCATCCGTCCATTCTTCCACCTATCCACTCACCTACTTAAGCACCCAGCCACCTTCTCATCCACATAGCCACTATTCTACCCAGCTGTTTATTCGTTCCTGCAAAACTCCTTTTGGTAACTGCATAATCATCCACTCACTGGCTTATCCACACGATCTTCCACTTCTTCACTTCTTCATCTCACTAATTCATCTTTCCACCTCTTCGCTCATGAGTTTTTCTCTTCATCATCGTCTATATCCAATTAATTTAACACCCCATTCATTCTCCAAACTTTTTTCATCTTTATCCAGTATCATAAAATACTACTCTCCCTCTCTCTCTCTCTCTCTCTCTCTCTCTCTCTAAACGACAAAAAGTAAGGCATGGAAGTGAAGGAGTTAACCCAGCATCCACCACCAGCACCTAACCCAGCATCCATCCTTATCTATCCAATACGTCTGGCTTGTGTTCGACCATACCCAATATGTCCATCGGTCCAATATCCAACCAGCCAGTCAGCCCATCCTACCTGCGCTAAACAGGACCTCCACGTAATCCAATCCGCCTCTAAACACTACTCAGCAGTCTCGTTCTAACCACCAAATACTGTTCTTAGTAGTTAAGTTTTATCTAGGTAAAGGAGAAATGAACATAATCTACCTTAAACAGTACTTAGCGGTAAATAAATAAAGCAGTCAGTAAAGTTCTAACCAACCAATACAGCTCTCAGTAATCAATCCCATCCAACCAAAGCAGTAGTGATTTCTTTCCACCTTCAACAGCATTTAAGACTCAATCCCATCCACTGAAAACTGTCCTTAACGATAGGCGGTCAAATTAACACTCGTCAATTCTACCTACCTAGAACAAGAACCGCTCTCATCCATCTATTAACTCACATTCCCTTTAAACAAAAATCAATGTTAATCCTACCTCCCTTCAACAAAACTTTAGTCATGTGCAGTCAAAACAACGCTCACCTGCCAATCCTACCAATCCAAACAGCAAGCGGTCAGCACTCAGCATCATCCCTGCCTGCACGTCAAAACAGATTTAACAGTTACCGAGGAAGGGAAGGAGGAACACCTTTTGGAGGGTCAAGTCGCAAGGAGTAATATCTGTTTGTCCAGCACGCCTCTTTCATTATTATTATCCGTGTGTGTGTGTGTGTGTGTGTGTGTGTGTGTGTGTGTGTGTGTGTGTGTGTGTGTGTGTGTGTGTGTGTGTGTGTGTGTGTGTGTGTGTGTGTGTGTGTGTGTGTGTGTGTGTGTGTGTGTGTGTGTGTGTGTGTGTGTGTGTGTGTGTGTGTGTGTGTGTGTGTGTGTGTGTGTGTGTGTGTGTGTGTGTGTGTGTGTGTGCGTGCGTGCGCGCGTGCGTGGGCGCTCTTATGAAGAAGTCCGCATGACCCCTGACCCCATTAAGAGTTAACGCCCGATGATGCGACCTCCTAAGCATGTCCAGGGGGGCATTAGGAGTGGGAGTGGGAGTGGGAGTGGGAGTGGGAGTGGGAGTGGGAGTGGGAATGGGAGTGGGAGTGGGAGTGGGAGTGGGAGTGGGAGTGGGAGTGGGAGTGGGGGTGGGGGTAGAGGTGGTCGGGTAGAGGGAAGTGGGAGGGAAAGAGGGGAGAGATGGGGGATGTGGGGGGTGCGAAGGGATGCTTATTGGGAGTGGGAGGCGAGAGGAGTACAAAGGGTGTGTGAGGGATGCCAGTGGTGTGAGTGGGGAGTGGGAAGGAGAGAGGAGTGCGAGAGGGATAAGAGGACGAGAGAAGGGAGGTATGGTGGGGAAATGAACCAGTCCGAGCCTTAAGCAGAGTCATGGAGGGTGGGTGGGAATTCTAGCTATCTGGACGTGGCCGATGCTTCATAAGATTTTGCTTCGACTGGTCTGGTCATGTGCAGAGGGTGAAGCTTGACTCGGCAAAGAATGGTATGGATTTCTTCCCCTCTTCTAAACTCTTCTTCTTTCTCGACTCCTCCTCTTTTTCATCTTATTAATTCTTCTTCGTCGACGTTTATTCTCTTCTACGTGTATACTCTTTCTCTTTTTCTTTCTCGACTTTTCGCTCTTGTCTGCTTTACTCTTCTTCATCGACTCTTATTCTCTTTTCACGTATACCTACTTGCTCTCTTTTTAACACTTCCTTCTCAACTCTTCTTATGTGTTGTCTTCTCAACCTTTCTTTCTCGATTCCCACTCTCTTTCCGGTTCACAAGAATTCTGCTTCTTGCCTCTCTTCCCGTGTTCTTTCTTTGCTCATCTCTGCTCGTGTCCTCTTCCCTCACTTCCCTTCCTTGCAGCTCTTCTTTTTCCACCCACTTGTCTTTTCTCCCACCCTCTAATATCTCCTCTCCTTATATCCTCTCGTCCATTCTTGTGTTCTCCTCTCCATGCATTTGCCCTCTCCCCTTCTCCTATCATTTTCCAACCACTACACCACCCTCCTCTATCCGCATTCTCTCCTCTGATCTTCCTGCTCCTCTCCTCTTTCCAATCAGTCTCCATCCTCTCCACTCCACTGCTCTCCCATACCCTCCTATCCCTTCCTCCTCCCTGTTGACCGTAATGGAACTCACCTCACTTGAGAAACAAGGAAAAGGTTAATTTGTCCCTAAATGGCTTTCCGGTGAGATGATATCCATAGTCCTCACAGTGTAAAGCTGGGGGAAAGAGGGGAATGAGGGGGGGGGGGACGATAGAGTTGGCTGGTGAGAGAGAGAGAGAGAGAGAGAGAGAGAGAGAGAGAGAGAGAGAGAGAGAGAGAGAGAGAGAGAGAGAGAGAGAGAGAGAGAGAGAGAGAGAGAGAGAGAGAGAGAGAGAGAGAGAGAGAGAGAGAGAGAGAGAGAGAGAGAGAGAGAGAGAGAGAGAGAGAGAGGTGAAATAGGAGGGACAGGGAGGAGGGGAGAAAGGCAGGGCTCAGGAGGGAGAGGGGGCAACTGGGAAGGGGAGAGAGAAGAAGAGATGGGAAGAGAGGGGTCAGAAGGGGGAGGGGGCTATGGGAGGGGGTGAGAGAAGGGGGGTTTGGAGGGTAGGATGCTCCTGCGGGGGTTGAGATTATGGTCAGGTTGAGTTCAGTCGTCGTGCAGGATTTCCTCTTGAGAATTAAGTCCCCCCACTCAGTACTTTGGGCCGTGTCTCGCTGCCTCTTATCTCAGCTGATCTCACCTCCTTCTCCTTCTCCTCCTCCTTCCCTTCTTTCTTCATTTCTTTTTCCAGCCACCATCTTCTCCTCTTCTCTTTCCTTCCACCTCTTCCGTCTTCTCTTCCGTCTTCCTCTTCCCCTACCCTAGTCCTTTCCTTAACCCATCTCTCTCCCCTTTCTTTCCCCCTTCCTCTTCTCCTTCTCTTCTCAACTTTATTTCCCCCCTCTTCTCCCTCGGCTCCTCTTTCCCCTACCTTCTCCTCCTCCTCCCCTCTTCTGGCAGTCTTCCCTTACTTCTCTCTTTCTTCTTTCTCCTCCCCTTTTTCCCTTCTCCTCCTTCTCCATTTTTCTTCCTCTTCCTCGTCTTTCCCCTCCTCCCCTTCACTCCTCTCCCCTTCTTTCTTCTTTTCCTTCTTCTTCTCTTTCCCCTTCCCCTCCTCCCTCCTTCCCCCTTTCCCCAACCAGTCTTTCCTGTCTTGCTTCGGATTTAGGTATATTTGGACATGGTCAGTTTCGCCTGTGACAACTCTCAGCTTTCTTTTCTCTCAAAAATTCTCTTTTTTCATAATTCTTTTGTCTCGTAATTCTTTTCCCTGACCATTCTTTTCTACCCCGGTTTTTTCATAATTATTTTTTTTCCTGTCTTCTTGGTGCTACGCCCGAGAAGCAGGTTTATTAGTTTTACATGGCCTTTGTATCCTTGCTGTTATCAGGATAATAAAGCGTTTCTATTGTTCCAAACAAGCAAATCACGTAAAATTTTGAGGCGCGCACGCACGCGCACACGCACACGCACACGCACACGCACACACACACACACACACACACACACACACACACACACACACACACGTACGTCATGTTTCAAATGTGTGCTCTATCCTGCCCATTCAAGTAAGAAAGCTTGTCCTTACTGTGGGTCTAAATCCACCTAGATGTAGGATGGATTAGGCGGCCTCCGTTTATTTGGTCTACGCCTCTCTCCTATCTCTGCCAGGTGTGTTGGTGTGCAGCAGCCAGAGGGGAGCCTGTTAACCTCCATAGAAAAAGTTACGTTATGAAACTAAGAGCAGCTACATGGCTTCCTGAAATAAGCAAGCAGATAAATTATTCTTACTATATACGCTTATTCACGCATATTCACCTTAACCACGACAGCGTGCAGAGTAAATTACGCAACTGAGCTCAGCGAGGGAAGAATGTGGGAAATTTACATGCAAGCTTCCGGGAAGTAGAGGAGCATCCTGACCTGCCCACACCTCCCCGCCATTAACCCCAGCCTTATACAGGGGATGGGGTGCTTCTCCCTTACCCTTACCTGCAGACACACGCACATGGGACACTCATGAAAGGATATTTAGAAAGAAAGGACGCTCAGAAAGGAAAGACAGCCGATGAGAAGAGGCACTCAAGTACGGAGGATCTCAGGTACGATTAGGGGGAAAAGAATACTGGCCACGTGTTCCCTGCGTGACGAGTAAGGTAACTCAACCAACGAAATGGACACCATGGTTTGACTGGCATGGTTGGGTGATGGTACTGGCTGCCTCTCATCCTGTATTCCCATTACTGAGAGGGAAGGTGAGGCAGGTAATGCAGGTAATACAATACTCTACACACCTCTCAGGACGGGGCTAGTGCTTTGGAGTATGCAGCAAACACACGGTACACTGACAATTCGGTGATTTCCACATTATTCAGAGACAATGGAAATGTATGTACATGTTTCTCTATACACACATTAAAAGGCAACATTCAAGTCACATCACCTGAGTCATTTATGTAGCTTTTGGGAAACTACAGCACGAATGGAAAGACATGATTTTCCAATAATGCAATGCTTTCTAAAGTCTTCCTGAACAGCGTTGGTGTTTTTCGATTTTCCTGCAAGCACATGGTAAGGAAATAAAAAGTCATGTATACAGCTCTCAGAAACTTTGTCAGTGCTTTTGATAACCACGCAGGGACGCAGTAAGCCAGTAGTTCAGTGCTCACCACATATGAAACGCTTTTAGTGGTTTGAACATCTCACACACACGATGAGAAGTAAAATTATCCTTAGTAAAACTTCCAGGAACGAGTGAGTGCTTTCGGGTGTCAGACAAGCACACGGTAAGATGGTAATGTAAGTCTTCCCACATATTTCAGGAAAGATGGTGGTCGCTTTAGTGTCAGGCAAACACGAAAAAAAGAGTTTAAATATCCTCCAAAAAACTTTCACGAACGACTGAGTACTTTCGAATGTCACGCAAGCACACGACAAGACTGTAATGTAATGCTTTCCACATATTTCAGGAACGACGCTGGTAGGTTTGGTGTCACGCGAACACGATAATTAGGTAACGCAATTCTCTACGCAGCTGTGAGGAATGATGAGATTGCTTTTGATTATCCCGCTAGCAAATATACACCTGGAATTTAATATATTCCACACTCATCAAGTACGATATTGATGGGTTTCAACTCACGGAAACACGCTACAATCAGCTGATACAGTCTTCAAGACATGGCTCAGACTCTGTCAGTACTTTAAAAATTTCAAGAACTTTCGGATGGTTTGGCTATAGAGAGACTGAATGACTGACTGGGAGAGTGTGAGTGAGGTGGGAGGGGGAGGGGGAGGTCGAGGATAAGATGGAGGGATGAGCTGGAGTGATGTATGAGAGAGAGGGTGTGAGTTGGAGATAGGGCAGCCTGATATCAGAGGATTGGGAGAGGATTAGTTTGTGGCCACCCTTTACAGGATTAAGGCCCCTGATTACAGACAGACATAACAGGAAACCATATTGGTCCTCAACACTCCACTCAGGAATATTGCCAGTACTTGTGACTCTAAAGCTCAAAGCAATCCTATAACTGAGAAATTATGTTAGTGCTCTCAAATCCCTTACACAGTTCTCAAGGTCGATATTTATGTTTGCATGTGTGAGGGGGGGAGAGGGATATGAAATAACACTGACTTCATCACCTTCTCAAGCCTACTGTGTACCAGAGAACATAATTACCGAGTTAGTTTATGCTACATACACCTATCTCCAGGTTTCCGGAGAAGGATCTTGCTGATAAGTTGGATGCATCTGAATGGTTACTTTAAAGACGTAGTTCTCATTTCCTTTTCATGTATCTTAATCATTATGATATTACTATTTCTAGAGGGAGGCGTGAGGTGTTTCATTCCCATGCATCTTCAGCTCACAGATCCCAGTACCCTCTCCAAAATCCCTCAGGATGTTAGAGCATTTTAAAATCTCATAAATATAAGGAACCGTGTGAGACTTTGTAATTATCTTGCAACACTATTAATTTATCTCTCTATTACTTAGCGCCAAATACTGTGAGGGAAAGTCTCAACATAAGGGTCTACCAGCACTCATGTCCCTACCCAGACACTGATTCTGCTTCCAAAAATACACTCTTCCTCCCTCGTAAACTCTCTTGCCTCATCTCTTCGGCTTGTACTTTTCCTCTCCTCCCAACCACCCCACACGCAACTGCTCTCGTATGAGTGCTGAAGTTTTGAATATAATTTTAACATGTTTAACAAATTTTCCACAAGATCCATCCACGTCAAAAAAACATCCCTGCTAGTACCATCACACACCAGTCCTGAATGAGGTATGAATTTGATACGGACGGTAGTTACACAGTGCCAAAGAGGACATGTAGGAGGATTTTGGGCCTCAGAAACTAAACTGTGTAACCTCCATCCCAAGTTAGAGGCAAAAAAAGAAAAAAAAAAAGAAATGAACTGATAAGAGATACTATAGAGCCTTACAAGCTTACGAAAATACTTACCTGTCATTCCGTACCTGCCACCCCGTACGGGATTAAGGCGTCTGGCAACAGATAGATAGATAGATAGATAGATCATTCCAGTACTTTCTTATACAAGGGCTGGGAGTTCCACAAGGGGTTTGGTCTGCTATGCAGCGAAACACTGCGAATTTCTCGGGTTCCGGGGGTCGTGGCCTCCGCGGGGCTCAAGTACCTGCAAATATTGGTTGGTTCGCATCGGAGGGCCACAGAACCTACCCAACACTGGCTCTGATCACTGGGTTTATTTTTGATTTTGGGTTAGTGATATATCTGTGCTCTCTCTCTCTCTCTCTCTCTCTCTCTCTCTCTCTCTCTCTCTCTCTCTAAAGCACTAACGGACGGATGGCTACACACACTTTCAGAAAAAAATAGAAAATAAAAAGAAAGAAAAAAAGCATAAAGTAAAGCATAGTCTCTCTCCAGTGGTACAACCCGTTTTCCATGAGCGCATCCCGTTTTCATGCAATATAGCCCCAGTTCTGGCGGCTTTGTTGTCGAAGTGTTAGAATTTTTACGAGCACTAAACGGGGAGAGAACGATAAGCAGAACAGGTAAAGGAGGAGAGGAGAAAGTAAAGAAGAAACAAGAGGAGTAAAAAAGATAATTGTGAAGGCCTGTGAGATAAAATAAAACTTATGTAAAAAAAAATATATATTAGGAAATATGAGAGAATAAAGGGGAAGCAGTAAAGAGAAGACAAGGGGGGAGCTAAAAGTGCCTCGTGACTGGGGGTAAAATGCCACCCATTTTATAGCCTGAGCCCAACCACTGCCAAACATAACTAACACTATTACTACCACAACCACCACAGCTACCACACCTCTGCCTACCACAGTCTACCACCACCACAACGCAAACTACCACACGAAACCTACCTCTCATACCTATAATCACCTACCTACCTACCACAACTACCACAACAACCACATACCTATAGCTACCTACCTATAGCTCCCTATTATCATAACTACGACACCTATTGGCGCCTTCTAGAACTATTACTACCAACAGTCAAGTCTGCCACAACTACAACCACAGCTACCTACCACACCCACAGCTACCAGCCACACCTGTCATCACTACTACTACTCTTCCACCAGTCAACCACCACCGAATATTACTAATGTTACTGTTGCTGTAACCACCACGGCTACCACGCCTATAACTACTACTGCCACTACCACAACCACCTACCCCACTTGTCATCGCCACAAACACCAGTTACCACCACCATCACCACCACCACCACCACCACCACAACAACAACAACATTCAAACATAAAACCATCGCCATCTGGAATCATCTCAAATGCCACATCTACAACCGACATTACAATTACCACATTTACCACAACTACAGTTACCACAGTTACCACAATTGCAGCCACCACCATCACCATTAATATTCGCATCGCCAAAACCACCTAATATCTAACTCCCTCCCCACCACCACCACCGACCCCTTCCTCATGGTCATAAAGCATAGGAAAATTAAGTCTACGGAAATATCACACAACTTTTAAAGATCACTTCCCTCGATAAAAATATTACAAAAAACTATTATTATAATACTATTACTAAAATGGGATTAATCAGGGTTAGTATTTTGCTGTGGAATTTTAAAATAATGTTCATTGCTTCTCCTATTGTTGTTTTTGTAATGGAGTTAATAATTTAATGTTTAATGTATGAAATTATTGTACGCACTACAATATCAATTTCTTAAAGAGAGAGAGAGAGAGAGAGAGAGAGATTATGGGGGGTGAGAAGGCTGATAGCAGATGCCCAGCACGCGATCTCTTGTTAGATATTCATATGCAAATCAGCAGAGAAAGTCATAATTCCTATAGTGTGTGTGTGTGTGTGTGTGTGTGTGTGTGTGTGTGTGTGTGTGTGTGTGTGCAGAGGTGCGTACATGACCTTTTGATATCAGAATCTGTTTGTGTCCTTACATCTGTGTCTGTGTGCACATATTCCAGCGTATATAGTGTCTTTCCGTCTACAAGTGCATGTGTTACTCTCTGTGTACGTGAACACGAATCTGTGTGCACGTATTCCCATGTGTGTACTGTACCAGCGTCTACACGTGCCTGTGCTACTCCGAGTCTGTGTACGTGCATGTGAAATTTAAAAGGTGTTTGGGATTATCGTGGTGGAGTGGTAGTGGATGTTTACTCTTCTCTCACCTTACGTGCTTGCTCTAAAACTTCTTACTGGACTCTTGAAATTTTTTATTTACCTTACTAAATCCGCCACCAAAGCTGACGTAGGTTTGGTTTAGATCCCTGTCTGTCTGTCTGTCTGTAGGCTATACATCTAACTGCCTACCAGGCTATAGAAAAACAAATAGGACGATAAAATAAAAATGTATGGGTATGATTTCTACTAAGGCGATAAGGTGATTACATTTTTGTGACAGCATTTTGAAGGACAAGGATACACGGGTCACTTTATTGGAGCTCAGCGCGGAGAACTAGGTAGATGTGCTTTATTGAGTGCATTACTAGTTACCTTTACCACAGAGGGTCGAGTTTTGGTATTTAATGCCTGTCTGTCTGTCTCTGTCTGTTGGTCGGTCTGTCTCTCTTGTCTGTTGGTTTGTCCGTCTGTCTACTGCAGTACTGAAACACTGAAGGACGATGGTGAAAATACGTTTGAAAGTTTCTACTGAACAGTCAAAGTACAATGACAGTAGTACTTTCCATAAAGTAAAGGATGCTTCAGCTTGTCTTGAGATATAATAAGCTTCCACAGACCTCAAAAACTTTATAGGAATTACTCGCCATGACAGATGTGTGTGTGTGTGTGTGTGTGTGTGTGTGTGTGTGTGTGTGTGTGTGTGTGTGTGTGTGTGTGTGTGTGTGTAAGTCCATCTCCAAGCGTCTGTGGTTGTCTGGGTATTTATACTCGCATGTGTCTCAGTGTATTCGTGTGTGTAAGACTGTGCGTGCTTGGGTGTTCGTGTGCGTACTTAAGCATGTGTGTCTGAGTGTACAAGATTAGGTATTTGTGAGTATTCATATGTATAATTCCATGTGCGTGCTTGAGATTTTATGTATATGTGTGTGTTCGTGTGTGTAATTCTCTGTGCGTGCGTGCTTGAGCTATTATGTATGTGTGTGCCCGCATGTGTAAGTGCCTGTGCGTGCTTGAGGATGTGCGTATACTTATGTATGTCTCTGTGAGTGCGTGTAATTGCCTGTGCATGTCGGGGTATTTTTGTGTGTGCACGTACGTAAGCGTGCTCGTGTGTGTAAGTGCCTCTGCGTGCCTGGGTATGTGTGTACTCTTGTGTTTCAGTAAGAATATATATATATATATATATATATATATATATATATATATATATATATATATATATATATATATATATATATATATATATATATATATGTGTGTGTGTGTGTGTGTGTGTGTGTGTGTGTTTGCACGCTTATGTATGTGTGCGACTGTGTAAGTTGATGCTTGGACAGTTGTGAATGTGTGCGTTATGTATGTATATGTGTGTGCCCCTGTGTGTAACTGTCTGTAGGCCTACGTGTTAAGAGTATTAATGAATGTTTTATGTATGCCTGCTTGAGAGTATGTGTGTGTGGCGGGAGATAGGTTGGCATACGAGTATTTCCTTAACGTTATTATTAAGCTGTTTATTTGCAAAAACCGGTTGCCGAATTCTCGCAGAATTAGCAGGCTTTCTATACTAGTTTTACTTTAAGAAGGCCTAAAATTGCCATCTTCCCGTCTTTGACGCTGCGTTTTAACAGTAGATTAGAAAATGATATTAGTTACAAAGAGGTGCTATAGGAAGAATGCAGAGCTGCGGCCTTGTTCTATTTTTTCACTGGGCTTCATGAAATTGGCTACAAAAGGACGAAAATCTGAGCCAAGTTAAGATGAACGGATTATTGTACCTCTTCATTAGCGATTTATTTTGCATATTACAACTTAACCTCTTATCTATACTGTCTTTCATTTACGTGTGGTACCTCTAAATGATTTTATTTCTAAGTACAGAACCCCCAAGCGATGACTGGGTTATTGAAAGCTTTATCTAACCTTTCCAATTCAGAAAATCTTTCCTATGCTGAATAAACGATCTGAAGTAGCAAAAATAAATAACTAAATAAATAAATACACAAATATATAAATAAATACACCCACGTAATGAACGGGTAAAAATCTTCCAATATATTATCTACATCCTCGTGATACAGACTACAAAAACAACACAGGAGAATATCAGCGTCTCACAATAAGAAAGTAACAATTCTCTTTGTACTCTGACTTGGCCTAAAATTGCCACCTCTTAATCTTGAACACATATTTGTAACAATAGATAAACAGTAGAGTATGATCCCAGTCACGAAATGTTGTGGACAGGATGTAGAACCGCAGTACTGTTTTTTCTGCCACTGACTTAAGTGAAATAAGCTACCATCATCATCATCATCATCCGGACCTCCTTTCCCACCCAAGGGCAGGGTGAGCAGTAGCAATGTCCAGACAGCACAAACTTGCCCAATATAATAGGCCAAGCTTCCATTCACTCATCATTCAAGCCCCTGGAATCCTGGCTCTACTGGATACGCCAAAATATTCACCACATTCTGCAGCTTCATAAAAACGTATCCGACTGAGTCAATCCGGACGCTGCCATGCTCACAAGAGGTGCCAAAATCCCTGATCACGCACTTCTCACAACATTCATCCAGCCAGCTCGATCTCTTGTCAGTTCCCTAGCCTCACCGACTTCCAAACCTCTACTTCTCAAACACTCATCCACCATATCTCTCCACCTTCTCCTTGCCCTACCTCGCCTCCTCCCCCCTTCAAATTCGCTCAGTTATACCTTTTTCACCACTCTATTGTTATCCATTCTTTCCACATTACCATACCATCTCAGGACACTCTCTTCGTTTCTGGAGTCCACCGACTTCCTCACTCCACACCTTTCACGAATCACATTATTTCGTATCCTATCCACCCTCTGTACTCCACATACATTCCTCAGCAGTCCCATCTCCACTGCTCTTACTCTTGACTTCTCATTTTCATGCCGCACCATAGTCTCACCCATATGTTAAAGTTGGTACTAACACTCCCTCATGTAAGCCTCGTGCAGCTGCAACACTCAAGCCTCTGTTTCTTATCAAGGCTACCAAAGGACTAAAATCTGGGCCAGGTTAGGGTGAAAAGGGTATAGTAAAGAAAAAGGTGCTATAGACTCTTCCAGGATGAGGGGAAGGCGATCTTATTATGACTACCGAAACCTTATTATTATATTGCATGGTTTTATTTGCCTTTACTATCGCCATTTGTTGCGTTAATACCTACTGGAGAATAACGACGTAAGTTAACCCCTTCACTACGAGGTCACTTTAATTTTTATTCATCATACTGTATATCCAGATGTTACTAAGTTCAGGGGAAAGTTTTCGAGATGGAGGGATTAGGTGTAGCCTTCATTAAATTTTCCACCACTAAAAGGCTTTCTAAAGCAGAATAAAATAACCTGATAAAAGCAAAAATAAAGCATAAAAGGCATACTAAATGGCTTAACGAGAGGTGCAAGACATTCTCCAAACTTTCGAAAAATAGACTCGAGGACTAAAGTCTTAAGGAGAATCTAATACCATAAGGAGGACTGTATTTTGCCCGGCTGGTCGTGAGGGGTGGGAGTGCATGTGAGCTTGCTTGTGAATACTGTAATATGTTAATTGAGTGTACTGTCGGCTTAGCAAATGTGCGGGTGTCAGCAAGGGACTGGGAGTGTGTGTGTGTGTGTGTGTGTGTGTGTGTGTGTGTGTGTGTGTGTGTGTGTGTGTGTGTGTGTGTGTGTGTGTGTGTGTGTGTGTGTGTGTGTGTGTGTGTGTGTGTGTGTGTGTGTGTGTGTGTGTGTGTGTGTGTGTGTGTGTGTGTGTGTGTGTGTGTGTGTGTGTGTGTGTGTGTGTGTGTGTGTGTGTGTGTGTGTGTGTGTGTGTGTGTGTGTGTGTGTGTGTGTGTGTGTGTGTGTGTGTGTGTGTGTGTGTGTGTGTGTGTGTGTGTGTGTGTGTGTGTGTGTGTGTGTGTGTGTGTGTGTGTGTGTGTGTGTGTGTGTGTGTGTGTGTGTGTGTGTGTGTGTGTGTGTGTGTGTGTGTGTGTGTGTGTGTGTGTGTGTGTGTGTGTGTGTGTGTGCGCGCACTTAAGCTTTTAGAGTGAGTGTGTGCGTGTTCAAGTGAGGAATCTTTAAAGTGTCTGAGCGTGCGTTTGAGTATTTGTATGTGTGCTGTGCTTGTGTGCGCCTGTGTATGAGCATGTGCGTGGCGGGCTGAGGGGGTGAGGGGGATCCTGACTAGGTCCTGAAGGTGCCTGTGTATGTGTACCTGAATCTTTGCGTGTATGCGTTAGTATGTGTGCGCGTTTGACTAAGGGATCCTGAATGTGGATGTGCGTGTACGTAAATGCATTTGAGGGTGTGTGTGTGTGAGTTGAGAGAGTGCATGTGCGTGGATGTTGCGTGCGAGGGACTGGTATCTGTGTGTGCATGTCAGCTACTCATCCGCCCCTCACTCATCATCCCCCATATATTTTTCCTCCCCCTCCCCCACACTTAGGAGGTCGGGGCGCTGACTGCGGTAATGTGCGGGTGCTGGCGCGGCTCCGAGGGGGCAAAGGATATGCCGGCATGAGGGCTGGGGGTAAGGCACATATTTTGAGGTAGACGCAGAGTAGGAGAGGAAGAAGAAGGTGCAATAATAAACACACACAGGGATCACGGACGCCCGCGCACACGCACGCACGCACGCACACGCACACACACGCACGCACGCACACACACACACACACACACACACACACACACACACACACACACACACACACACACACACACAGATAAGTAGCTGATGAATATAATCTCCTCACCCTCTCTCTAAAGTAGCCTTGAGGGGGATCACTTAGCATGCGAGAAGAAGGGTGAGTGGTAAAACAGACCCCAGGTAGCACATCCATTACCACCTCACCTGTCCCGTCACTCCAACACCTGGTTAAGACAGGGAAGGAGGAGGCAGAAGACGGGGAAGACGATGAGGGAAGAGAGGGTGGAGGAGAAAAAAAAGAAAAAGAAAAAGAGAGATGATAGAGAGTTGATAGTTGAAGCTGGGGGAGAGAGGAGAGAAAAAGGAGGGAAGGAACGAGGGAGAAGAGGAGAAGGACAGGAGAAGAACGGGAACGAAGAGGAGACGATTCTCAGAAAGAGGGAGAAGGAAGGAAGACATGAGGAAGAAGGGAGAAAAGATGGAAGATGAGGAAGGGAAGGGGAGGAGAAGCATAAAGCCTGGCACACAAACCCCATGATAGAGAGGAAGATCTTGAGGAAAGAGAAAGAAGAAAGGAAGAAATGAAGGAAGCAAGGAAGAAAATGGAAGAGACGGGGAATGGGGGTGTGGGGAAGGAAAAAAAACAGAGGGTGGGGGGAGCAGGAAGAGGGCGGAGGGAAGCGAAGGCAGGGTGAGGAAAATGGAAATGGTGGACAGGGATAAGAGAGGTGAGGGGAAGGAAGACAAACAGAGGATGTGGAGGGCAGAAAAGAGGAAGAAGGGAGAGCTGAAAGAGGGAAGAAGAGAGGGCAGGAAGAGTGAGGAGGGAGAGAATGGAGGTGAGGGGGAATGGAGATGTGGGTAAGGAAGAAGAAACAGAGGATGGAGGAATGCAAAAAGAAAGAAAGAAAAAAAAGGAGTAGGGAAGGGGAGGGGAGGAAGAGCGAAGGGGGCTAAATATGAGGAGAAGCAGGAGGAGGGGCAAAATACCTCGACATACAATCACCATTTCGTTCACCAGTCATTTTCCAGGCGAGGGGTGAGGTTGATGCCAGGCTGGATGTCACCAGGAATAATCCGACGCACGACAGAGGAGATAAGATGACGGTAGAGACGGGAGGTGACGTGGAAAAGCATAACGGTGGAAAACTTAACAAAATATACGGTGTGTGCGATACCTGGATAGGATAAGAGACAAAGTTAAGGGGGGTGGATAGATAAACAGACAGGAGGCATAAGGGGAATGACAGTGAAGATGAGATGAGATGACGGTAAGGATGGGAGGTGACGGGAAAATGTACAGTGGTCGAAAGCATGACAAACACGAAGAGGCTTTCAGAAAGTGCAACATCCTCGTCGTACAATAGGTCAAACGGAAGAATGCTTGACTTTGCCCTGTGACCTTGACGTCTGACCGCCTACTCTTTAAATCTAATAACTTCATCCTTGCCTGACCCACAACAATTCCATTAAGTCAGGTTTACAGCGGATCAAAACTATATAATTTGACCTTGTCCCAAGATTGTGTTCACTCTAATATCCACTTTCATGTTACTGATACACATATGTCGATACCAAAAATGATAACATGCAAGGGAATGTTAAGGGTAATGAGCAGAATAAATCGCAAAGGAAGAAGAGCTGAAAGAAGTCTCCAATGTCAACAAGTAAACAACTAAGGGTCTTATTCTCTGATGCATATGTCTTCTTGCACTCATCACCTGCTCTGTTATTTTCATTTATGTCTACACTGATAACACCCATTTAAGAATATATTAACGACTAGTAAGGAAGAGATACCACTAAGTTTCCTACGCTAACAATATTATGACAGAGATGGGATGGGGACAGGATGGCAAAGTGAAAGGGATGTTTGAAACTCACGCTACAACTAGAAGGACGGACGTGAGGTGCAATCATGGACAAAGGACGAAAGGCGCTTGTGTAGACGAGTAAACCAAGTAAGTACTGCCCCGGACACACATATTCCTCACTGTACATTGCCAGTCTGTCTGCGATGAAGGGCTCTCCTCTCACATCTCATACATATCAAGCAGTCTTCTTCATTCATGACATATTGGCACTTCTAACTCTCATACCATCTGCTAATACATCTCACACCACAAATTCCTCACTTCACATTCCTAGTCAGTCCTCGTGTAAGGGCCTCGCACGTCACATCTCTGTACTAAGTTAAGCAGTTTTCATAACACACTCTCACACCACCTATATCATCTGCTTACATACCTAATTGCAGACATTCCTAACCTCACAGTCAAAATACCTTTACGTCGAAAGTCCTCTCATATCACCCCTACTCTTCCAAACCTGCGTACATAACATACACTTATTTCAAGACTCATACAACACAAACGCCTTACAGTACACATTCCCTACCTCTCATTACCCATCTGTGTTGGGTCCCTCATAAAGGTAATAATAATAAACAACAACAACAGCAACAGCCACAACAATAAAAACAACATATTCATTTACATCTCCCTTCATTACATACCTACACTTCTTAATTTTATTCCTTCTGCCCAAAAAACAAATAGTACACTTTCTTAGTCTTACATTCCTAACATGTCGACCTAGAAGGAACTCTAATACCAGATCTAATACTCGTTCCTGCTGAACCAGGGACCACATCAAGAACAAGAACCCTCATTCAGCCATACCACCGTCGTAACATGCCATCTGCTTGTACATCTAAGAGCAAACATTCCACACCTCATACTCTTAGCCCGTCCACGAAGAAGAACCCCTCGCAACAAAGCAACAAACTCACGCACACTACCTTCATGACATTCCAGCAATTCTAACCTTCACATCATCACACCATCTGCTTACCCACCTGATAAGACATTCCTCACTTCACATTCTTATCCAGTCCAGGTAGAAGGGTCTCTCATGCTACTTCCAGTTACCAACGCCTGCCCTCATAACACGCCAAAGCTTCCAAATCTCATACCAGCTGCTTACATGTCTACAAAGACGTTCTTAAAATTTATCAGTTCACATTCCCTCCCTGCCCGAATAGAAAGGCCTCTCATATCTCACACACATCTGCCCTCACAACAGCTCTCGTTTCTAAGACTCGTACCGTCTGCTTATTCACCACAAACCACACATTTCTTACCTTATAATCTCAGTTTGTCCAAGCAGAATGGCGTCTCACACAACACCTCATCCTCACCGACAAAGTCTTATACTTGTCTTCATAAAATGTCATGACTTTTCTCATACTTATTGTTTACATCTCTCTCATAATACACACTTCTCACCTCACATTCCCATCCTGCCCACAGTATGACGCTTGAAGGAAGTTGGGATCAGTAGTCTGTTGGTGTGCTGCAGGGGGGTTATTAGACGTAGGTAACGGGCTTCCTAGTTTTTATCAGAGCTGGATGCGTAAAAGAATATTCCCATGTCTTCACTGACACACATGAACACCTGCAAATATCCACTCTTACACACATCCACAACTGCGTACAGCCTTAACTGCACACACCCACACCAATACATATCCACACCTGCACACACCTGCACCAGCACACACCAACGCCTGCACACACCTACACCTGCATACACCTACACCTACACACACCCACATCTGCACATATCCACACCTGCAAACACCTACACCTGCACACAGACATGCCTATACATATCCACACCTGCGAACACCTGCACCAGCACACGCTTACACCTGCACATAGCCACACCTCCAAACATTTATACCTGCGCACATACACCCAACCACTCAAACCCCCACCCACACACACCCTCATACCCAACCACACACCCACACAAAACCACCAACTCATACACCCGTTCTCATATTATAACGCTAACCCTGCATTTCCACTTTCATCTCGCCAGGTCATCTCGTTATCTTCAGTGTCTCAGCCCCACTTATGCATCGCTACCGGTGAGTGAATCTCTTATCGCCCATGAGACGTTTTACGAGGCAGTTCTGATCTCACGCTGTCTCTCACGCTGCCGAAATTCACACTGCGAGATGTGGGTGACCTGTCTGCTTGGTCCCACGAACACAGTCATTCTTACTATCACTCTTGCTTTCAAATATTCGATCATGCTCCCTCACTCTGATACAGTCTCTCTCTCTCTCTCTCTCTCTCTCTCTCTCTCTCTCTCTCGTGTGTGTGTGTGTGTGTGTGTGTGTGTGTGTGTGTGTGTGTGTGTGTGTGTGTGTGTGTGTGTGTGTGTGTGTGTGTGTGTGTGTGTGTGTGTGTGTGTGTGTGTGTGTGTGTGTGTGTGTGTGTGTGTGTGTGTGTGTGTGTGTGTGTGTGTGTGTGTGTGCGTGTGCGTGCGTGCGTGTGCGTGTGTGCGTGCATGCGCATTTCCCTGCCAAGTCATTAACTTACACTCACATACCATCACCTTCACCCTCACTGGAACCCTCTCATTTCCCACGCTACCACTCACCTACCTACAAACCTGTCACCTGTCTACACCTGCCATTTGCACTAAATACAAGTGTACATTTTAGCAACAAGTGTACTTTTTCCCACGACACCTGTAACTCCACACTTGTTCCTCTTTCTCGCTTTCCCACGCTAATGTCTCTTCCTTTCTTCCTCTCTCTCTCTCTCTCTCTCTCTCTCTCTCTCTCGTGTCAGTTTCGTGGTGATAGGAAAAACTGGGAGAGACAGAGGTTGGTTCCACTTTCACAAAGGAATACGGGAAAGGGCAAAGGAATACAAGAGAGGGGGGGAGGATGTGGGGAAGAAAGAAAAAGAAGAAGAAGAGAGGATGAGGAGATAGGAAGAAGGGCGGGAGGGAGGAAAAAAAGATTAATGAGAGAGAGAGAGAGAGAGAGAGAGAGAGAGAGAGAGAGAGAGAGAGAGAGAGAGAGGATGGGGAGACAAGAGAAAGAGAAGAAACAGGTGGGGATAAAGAGAAGATGGGGAGAGAAGCGAGAGAGACTGGTGGGAGTGAAAAGAAGATGGGGAGAGAAGAGAAGGAGAGAGAGAGAGAGAGAGAGAGAGAGAGAGAGAGAGAGAGAGAGAGAGAGAGAGAGAGAGGTGGAAATGAAGACCAAGATGAGGAGACAAGAGAGAGCAGAGACAGGTGGGAATGATGAGAAGATGGGGAGAGAAGAGAGAGATAGGAGGAAAGAGAACGGTTGGTTTCACTCTCAAGATAGAATAAAGGAAAAGGAAACTCATTTTACCTCCGTGAAAAAATATATATATTAAGGAGAGGAGTGGGGGATGGGGAGACAGAAGATGGGGAGGGAGCAAACTGGGAAGGAGAAAAAAAGGACAGGAAATAAATGAGCTGCGACAGTACGGACAAGGTGATAAAGGATGGGAAGGTAATGAAGAAGGAAAGTAGATGGAGAACATGAAGCAAGAAGCTGGGAAAGGTGGGAAGGAAAAAGCAGGAGGTAGCAAAGGGAAATTGTTAGAAAGAAGGAAGTAAGAAGAACAAAAACAGAAACTGGAGGAAGAAGCGATGAAAAATATCAAGGGATGGAAAGTAGTAGTAGTAGTAGTAGTATTACTGTAGCAGCAGCAGCAGCAGCAGCAGTAGTAGTAGTAGTAGTAGTAGTAGTAGTAGTAGTAGTAGTAGTAGGAGGAGGAGGAGGAGGAGGAGGAGGAGGAGGAGGAGGAGGAGGAGGAGGAGGAGGAAGTAAGAGTGATAAAAGAGTGAAACATGAGAAAGAAGAGGAAGATTACCGCGTAAAGGCGAGAGAGGCGATGAAATGACGGGAAAGAACTGCGCATGAAAAATGAGAAGGAAGATGAAGACGAATGGCCACGAATATTATAGGGAAAGACATACAAGACGAGGAAGAACAGAAAAAGAAAAGATGAAAAGTAATATTATAACAGGGGAGAACCTGAAAGAAAGAAAAATATAACAACATCTTTAATAATAGTAATAATAATGCAAATAATAATATAATAATAATAATAATCATCATCATCATCATCATCATAATCATAATAATAGTAATACTACTACTACTAATAATAATAAAAGCATCTTGAACTACACCAGCAAAATAACGACAACAACAGAAAACAAGAATGAAGATGAAGGTGAAGAGGAAGGAAAAGAAAATGGAGACGACAACGACGACGACGATGATGATGATGATGATGATGAAAGGGTGTAGGACTGGAAGGGGAAGCAAAAGCAGGAATCGAACGTGCATATCAAATTGGGGTTAAGAGAGCAAGAGTGCAATGGATCACGGATGAGGCGGAGGCACGGGGCGGGAAATTTAAGAGGGCGGAATGCAAGGAAAAATGGATGAGATGAGATGAGATGAGACGAGAGAGAGAGAGAGAGAGAGAGAGAGAGAGAGAGAGAGAGAGAGAGAGGAATGTGCATTGGGAGGAAACGAGTTTAGATAAAACGAGTTTAGATGAGACTGATGCTGGTCAAGCGAAAAAATACAAAAGTAGGTGAAAAAAAGAAGGATGGAAGGAAGGAAGGAAGGATGAGATGAAGAGGGGAGGTTTGGAGGGAAGGAAGAGAAAAAGGTTAGGAAGGAAAGAAAAAGGTTAGGAAGGAAGGAGAGAGTTTGGTTAAGATGCAACGAAAGACGAATGTGAAGAAAGGAAGGGTAATGGTTTGGCGAGAATGCAAAATAAGGACGGAAGATGGCGTGGAGAAAAAGTGTGAGGAAGGAAAGATGCAGGCCTAGTGAAGACACACAGGTAGATGAGATGAGAGGAAAGGAAGGGAAAAAATAAAGAGGTTGGCAGCTTAGTGAGGATGAGCGAGTGAATGTGCAGATAAGCAAGCAAGAAGGTTTTGGCCAAAAAACTAGGAAAGATCATGGCTTAGTGAAGGGAAAGGATTTGAAAAAAGAAAATAAAAAAATAAGGAAAGTGAATGCTCGGTGAAAAGACGAACTGCAAAAGTATACGAGTAAGGAAGCAGCCCAGGTGAAAAACTAGGAATGACGATGACTTAGCAAAGGAGGAGGGAGTGGAAAAAAAAAAAAAGATGCAAGGTGAAGATGCAACAGGTTTTTGAGAAGGGCAGTGGCTGGGGCGGTCATCCCGGGTATAAGAAGAATGCTCTGACCCCACTACCACCATCCCACCACCTCCACACTGCCGCAGCTTGTGGGTGTGGAATGCGAGAGTAAGGAAGGACTTTGGGGAAAGAGGAAAGGAGGAAAAGGGGGGAATGGGTTGGACGATGGGGAGAGAAGGGAGAGGAGAGGACAAAGTGAAGGAAGGTGAAGGAAAACAAACGAGAGGGGGGGAGATGGAAGGGGATGCACGGAAGGGAGGAAGGAAAAAACAGGGGCAAATGAGAAGGAAAATTGGAGAAAAGAATGGAGAAAAGAGGTGAATGGGAAGGAATGGGATGGTAGGCAAGGAGTAAACAAGTGAGAAGTGAAGGGGGAAGAAGAGAAGAGGATGAAAAGGGAAGAAGAGAAAAGAGTGAAGAAGGTAGAAGAAGGAAAGGAAAGGAAGTAGCAGGCTTTATGAGAGGTGGGGCTGGTAAAAGTGGCTTAGATACAAGCTAAACAAGGTAGCTTATCTTTGAAGAGTGAATGTGTGCAGAGAATAGAGATGCTGAGCTAATGGTGTTATACCTTTATATTACCAGAATACGAGTAGTTTCCCTAAATCATGATCTCCATTATCTCCATCATCACCCTGATTTAATTTCTCACGATTGCATGGGGTTGCATCAAGTACAGTAAGACTCTTTGACTAAGGATAAGAATACGAGGAGAATGGACGACCCAAATACATTCCCTCTAGTGCCGTAGGTGTACAAAGGGAAGCAGCCACAACAAACACTGGTCCTTTTGAAGCTGGTAATTTGTTTCGCTGTTACGCTATGACAATTATTTATGAATCTAAAACAATGAGAGCAAAATAGGGACGTAAACCAGCGTCTGATACACAAAAGCTTGTCTGTGGAATCTTCACATGCCTATTCCACCAAAAAAAAAAAAAAAAATGAAAGTGTACTACGAAAAATAAATAAGAACCAGGTGCATAGGAATACTTTAAGTCTGGGACTGTTCCAATTCGTTTAGAAAATCGAACCCGTGGTGTAAGGAAGGAGAGATGGAGGGGAGAAAAGAGGGGTGATTATATGCAGGAAAGGGGAGAGGGGCAGAGGCGCATGTAGGGGAGGGAGAGTAAGAGATTAGGAGAAATGAGGAGGAGGTGGAGTAAAGGACTAGAGAGAGGGAGAGGAGAGTGGAGAGGAAAAGTCGAGCAGGAGGTGAAAATGGGGAGGAGGGAATGAAAGTGGAGAGAGGGAATGGTAAGGAAGGGGTCGGGGTACAGAATGGCGGGCATCACTCACACCCCATTCACGGGATGGGGTGGTTGTACCGATGCCTTTGTAATCTGGCACAGGTAATCGCACACACTGGAGGGCGACATTATCATACACACGGCATTCATCATACACTGACCTCTGCTCTCCTTTCTCTCTCTCTCTCTCTCTCTCTCTCTCTCTCTTTTCACTATGATTTGACAACACTAATGTTCTTATCTCCTTCTCTACTCTTTCCTCTTTACAATCCTTATTTAGTTTTTCTTTACCTCTACTTATCCTCTCTCTTCCTCTCTCCAATTACCTTCCTCACTTTCTTACTGATTTTCTCTCCATTCTCTGTCTTCTCTCCCTCCCTCTCTCTCTCTCTCTCTTCTACATCCCACCTCCACTGTGTACCCAATTTCTGTGTACCCTACCACGCTAGCTTGCAAACACAAACACAAACACACACACACACACACACACACACACACACACACACACACACACACACACACACACCTCTTCGCTCAGACTTTCTCCTCCAATTCCACCTTAGACGATTCCGGTGCTGTTCCTCCATCACTTCCCCCCTCTGACTTCCTCATGGCTAACATTAAAATTTCCTCAGTTGATGTATATTCTCTCATCACTGGCCTCAATACTAACAAGGCATATGGGCCTGATGGAGTCCCTCCTGTTGTTCTCAAGAACTGTGCTTCTGTGTATACACCCTGCCTACGTAAACTCTTTCGCCTTTGTCTGTCAACTTGTACCTTTCCTTCTTGCTGGAAGTTTGCTCTCATTCAGCCAGTCCCAAAGAAGGGTGACCATTCCCAACCCTTTAACTATCGTCCAATTGCTTTAACATCCTGTATCTCAAAAGTTTTTGAGTCTATTCTTAACTGAAAAATTTTAAAGCACCTTTCCTATCACAACCTTCTTTCTGATCGTCAGTATGGGTTCCGTCAGGGACGCTCCACAGGCGATCTTCTCACCTACCTTTCAGACTCCTGGTCATCCTCCTTTCGGGACTTTGGCGAAAGCTTTGCCATTGCACTTGACATCTCAAAGGCTTTCGATCGAGTCTGGCATAAATCTTTAGTTTCCAAATTGCCCTCTTACGGTTTCTATCCTTCTATCTGTGCCTTCATCTCTAGCTTCCTTTCTGGTCGTTCTATAGCCGCTGTTGTAGACGACCATCGTTCTTCTCCTAGATCTATCAACAGTGGTGTTCCTCAGGGCTCTGTCCTATCACCAACTCTCTTCCTTTTATTCATCAGTGACCTTCTAAGCTGTACATCTAACCCTATCCACTCATACGCTGATGACTCCACCCTTCACCTTTCCATTCGATTCCCACAACGTTCATCTCAGCAGTTACTTCAACAGGCAAGGGATGTGGCTATGGCACACCTAATGTCTGACTTGGCTCGTATCTCTGACTGGGGTAAAAATAATCTGGTTGTTTTTAATGCATCAAAGACTCAGTTTTTGCACCTATCAACCCGACAAAATCTTCCACAGGTATACCCACTTATGTTTAATAATACTCAACTTAATGCTGCATCATCGTTGAACATGCTTGGGGTTTCATTTGCTCGGGACCTGTCTTGGAAAGATCATATTACATCTCTTGTAAAATCTGCTTCCAAGCGATTGGGTGTGCTAAGCCGACTTCGTTCCTTCTTTGCCCCTGCACAATTGTTGACTCTATACAGGGGTTTTATCCGCCCCTGTTTGGAGTACAACTCTCATGTGTGGGGAGGCTCCCCACATACAGCTCTTCTTAATAGGGTGGAGTCAAAGGCTTCTCGTCTCATTAACTCTCCCCCTCTTACTGACTCCCTTCAACCTCTGTCTCTTCGCCGCAATGTTGCATCTTTATCTCTTTTCTATCGCTACTTCAATGGTCACTGTTTCTCTGAACTGTCTCCATGCATTCCTCCACTTCTACGACGGGCGCGTAGCACCCGTCTAGCAGCAAACTCTCACTCCTTTTCTGTCCAGCTCTGTAATGCAAGAGTTAACCGTTACTCCCAGTCCTTCATTTATGCAACAGGTCAACTCTGGAACTGTCTCCCTCTGTCTGTATTTCCTGCTTCCTATGATCTCCAGTCTTTCAAACGCAGTGTGTCAAGACATCTCGAAATGAGTGGGTCTTGAATTTGGCTCTCTCTTGTATTTTGTTTTTCTCTTGGAAGGAACAGTTTTGCGGGCTCATTGCCTTTGGTTCCTTCTTCCTCACATAAAACACACACACACACACACACACACACACACACACACACACACACACACACACAATCTCACCTCCTTTCCCCCACACACATGCTCTCTTTACCTTCCCTTTCCCCCTTCCCTTCCCCCTCCCTCTCGTCTCTCGAGTCAATAAAAGTGTAAATATTATGAAAGAGCAAACTGGAAGCTAAATGAATAATAGAGCGTCCATGTTTTCCAGGCAGCCCGTGATGAGCCTGTTTATGGAAACCTCGGGCTGGCAGAGGGCGCTGGGGGTGCTCGAAGAGGGGGATGAGAGGGAGGGTAATGAAGGGGGAGAAGGGGAGCTCTCTCTCTCTCTCTCTTTCTGTGTGTGTGTGTGTGTGTGTGTGTGTGTGTGTGTGTGTGTGTGTGTGTGTGTGTGTGTGTGTGTAGGTATCCATCCTGTACGTTCCAGCAGCCCTCAGTTACACTATATCAGGAAGGATCAATGTTGTTATATAGACAAGGCTACACCACCCCTTCCCAAACACCTTAGCTTTCTCCACCCATCCCTGTTCATTGTTGGCTGGGTTATTTTTCCCTAGCATACCCAAGTCACGAGGCCTGGTGGTAGATGGACACGCACATGAATATACGTTCACACACACACACACACACACACACACACACACACACACACACACACACACACACACACACACACACACACACACGGTCATGCATCATTCATTCATTGCCAGACGCCATGTATCACAAACGGGGTGGCCAAGGGCTTAGAGTTAATTGTTTTACAGGGAGGGGCACTAATCCTCCACCAACCCCACTTGACACGCAGGGAGAACGTTATGCCAACAGCATCTGGTGTTCCTAGGCGGTCACCCATCCAAGTACTAACCAGACCCAACGTTGCTTATACATAGCCATAAAATCTCGCGCACATGCAAGTATACATTCACACACGTTCGCAAACCCACACATGAACATGATTACACATACATATAACACATTCGCACACAAACATACAGTACACACACACTACATGTAAACAAAGAAAATCACACCTTAGCATATGCAGGTAGAAAAAAGCATGCAGACGTGCGCAAGCACAACATGCAAATACACACACACACACACACACACACACACACACACACACACACACACACACACACACACACACACACACACACACACACACACACACACACACACACACACACACACACACACACGGCAGAAGAGGTGAAATGGACTAGGTAAAAACACATTTTTCTGTTCAGTAATATAAAAAAAAAAAAAGGAAAGGAGAGAACAGATAAACTGACCGATATTAAGATAGATGGGCAAACAAACAGACACATCTATATAGACAGATAATAAGATTTAAAAATGTCATCTATCCATCTATTTAGGTTATCTTTGTACCTTTATGTCAGTTTATTTATACCCGAAAAGACAGACACACAGACATATAGAGGATCAGAGTCAGACAAAACGAAAGAGAGAGAAAAAAAAGATTCGGGGGACACGTATTTAGAATCTTCGAAATTATTCTGTTTTTTCAAGTCATGATTATCTCAATTACCTCTCCTCTCCCTTCCCTCCCTCCTTCCCTCCTTCCTTTTTTTCCTCCATTTCCCCCTTCTCTTCCATTTTCCCCGCTCCCTCTTCTTTTCCTTTCTCCTTTCGTTCCTCTCAAGACTTTTTCTTTTCCTCCTTTTCCTCCCTTTCCCCTATACCCATTCTTTTCCCGTTCTTCCCCCCTCTCCCCCTTCCTTTTCCTTCTGCTTCCTCCCTTCCCCTCTTCTCATTCGATCTCTCTTCCCCTCTCGCCATTTCCCAGCCCCTTCACAATCATTCTTCCTAATCAGCTTAAGGTAGTTGTTCGAAGTTTTGCTGGCCTACACAAGGAAGAGTTCACCATGACACTGTTATTTGTGAAACCTGGGAAAAATCCGAACCATCAAACATATGGTAATCAACCCACGGCTAGATTTACCCTTCACCCTAAAATTGGAGATGATGGAGAGGGACGCCTACCCGTGGTGGCACAGAAGTAGCCTGGAAGTGAAAGAGCCCGTCTATTCAAACTTTCATCAAACTTTTCTCCATCCCAAAGGAAGATGGTGGCCTATGAAAGAAGGGCAATTTCAGTCGGCAGTCCACCGGGTTCAAGGTCAAATGAGCCTGGGGTTGCAAATACTACTAACAGCCCAGGGACTGAGGGAGGTGTGCAAAAACTATACCTTACGAATGCACAGTCTTCCTCCTCTCACCCGTCACACAGGAGGATCGCGGCTGCTTACTTTGAAACTGATAGCTATCGGGGTATAGCCAATAACTGGTTCACTTTAACCTATTTCAGTAATTGCCCCGACACCCTAATCTCAAGGCCTGGTAATGAGGCAGGTCGAGAGGTGAACCGAAAGAGAGGAAAAAAAAAAGAAAAGGAGGAAAGGAGAGGAAAACAAGTCCCGCCAATTTCACAGCCGAGCCAAATTCCACTCTTTCCACTGAAGCTGAAATTCCTGTCGCATCATTTATTTTTGCACACTTTTTCTACTGGAAGGTATGCGATTTTCAGCCCAGACTTGTAATACCTCTTTCAGTATAATCATGTCTTTCTAATATTACTTCTTCCTGTTGCCCCACGATATTACTCATCAAAGGAAGGACCTGTCGAAGTGAAGTTAGTTAGAAGTGAAGTAAGTTAAGTTAGAATATCGCCATAACCCATTTCATTTCGACTGTGTCTTTTAAAATGTACTCTTTCTACCTTTAGACGACCCTCCTGAGAAGAAATGTCATGGGTTACCGGTTGAGATATTAAGCTTCATAACCCTTCTCAGTTCGACTTTTTTCCCCTATCACCACTCGATTTTGTTCACGTTGGAAAGAACTTCATGTGGTGAAGGGGTTAGGAACAATTCTTTTAACTGTTCTGGCACGAGTGAAGTTTCCATTATCCCTCTCAGTAAAATGATGTCTTGTTAACTGTTGCAAGCACCATATAATTTCATCCACTTAAGGAAGGAATTGTCGAAATTAGGGACTGTAAACTACCTCGGTTAAACACATTAGTACAAATGCATAACTATTCATTTCACGAATAAGTTTGCGTGATAGAGATAAAAACACAAATTTCTCTCTAATAAAT
Source organism: Coenobita brevimanus (assembly GCF_032717465.1). Classification (NCBI taxonomy): domain Eukaryota; kingdom Metazoa; phylum Arthropoda; class Malacostraca; order Decapoda; family Coenobitidae; genus Coenobita; species Coenobita brevimanus. Next base: position 42,105,218 of record NC_136977.1, read on the forward strand.
CTGCCATAAAACGTGTGAGCCCGTCCCTAATCTCTCTTGACAAGCTCAATCCTTAACCCGCCTCAATCTCGCGTCATGCGGTCATCCAAAGTTAATTAGCAATCACTCAGGCAGCTATCAAACTCTCCAGGCCAGATCACGCTGCCAATACCTTTTCGTAAGCGATTTATTTTGCTTATTACACCTTACTGTCTTATAATGTGTTATATAAATCCGCCAAGCATCGCTGCACTCTGGATAAATAACGTATAAAGAATATTAACCAGACATATCCAGAATTAAATCGCCTAAGAAGTGTGTTAGGGATCATCCTTTTCACAAGAATACGGGCCCGAGCACCAGTCATGAAGCCATCCCATTCTATAATCGGTCAGTCTGCTTACTTATCTTTATTTGTCTAGAGTATGTGTAACTTCATATCTTTTTCTACCTTACCTATTTAAATACCAATCTATCTATCCACCTACCCATCTGTATCTATCTACGGTATGTGTAAGTTTATATTTTTTTTTCTTCGTTATCTACCTATTTATCAGTATCTATCCACCAGCCTATCAATCAATCAATCAATCAACCAATCACTTTATTCAATTAATTACTGTCTATTTTTACGTTTATCAGTCTAACAGTATTTGTGGTTATCTATATTCATCGCTGTTTGCATATCTAACTGTCTACCTACGTACCTACTTACGTACCTACCTACCTACCTACCTGCCTACCTGCCTGTCAATTTTTCAAAATCAGTCACGCAGTCTGCCAGCCTGATAAGCGGGACGTCATGCAACCATCTCACTTGATAATCGCTCATGCAACCATTCAATTGCATAGCCGGGTGGGCGTGAGGTGGTTCAGCCAGATAGCCACTGGTTGAAATTTCTGTTAATGTAGAGAGATAAACCAGTTATGTCTGATTTGTATATGTATCTGTCTATGCACGTCTGTCCACCTACTGTATCTACCTCCCTACCTACCTGCCTACCGAACTACCTACCTGCCTACCGACCTACCGACTTATCATCCGTCTATATCTATCTATCTCTGTCTGTCTCTCTCTACCTGTTTGTTTGGCCGACTAGCAGCGGTATATATGTCAGTTCGGTTTGACAGTCAATGTTATATTTTTTCTGCTCTTCGTGTGTAATGTGTGATCTCTTTTTATCTGATAGTTTAGCTAACTCTCTGCATCTCTCTCTCTCAATATATCTGACCTCTCTATTTATCTGTTGTCTGCCTGTCCATCTATCTGCCCCTCTGTCTGTCTATCTGTCTATATTTATCCATCCATCCATCCACCCATCCATCTTTATGTCTATTTATCGACACTATCTACCCACCACTTCCCTGGCGCCACATCCCTCGAGGAGCTTGCCAAGATGAAGGATCTCCAACCATAAACTCTTCCTATTTGATTTCCAGCAGTAAAAACCATCGCATGTGATCATCAATTTGAGTTCCAGCAATAAAAGCCTTATATCTGATCTAAAGAAGTAGAAACCATTTACTCTGATGGCTGACCCTGCCGTCGTTCAGTTTGATAAGCAGCTGTGAATGTAAACTTTCTTATTCTCTTCCATTTTAACACCCAAAGGCTTCTCCGACTCACTCTTAGCTGAATAAAATCGTCTGGCGTTGGTGGAAATAACAGTGACTACAAGGAATATCCCAGTTGTTAGAGCCGAGGTTGTAATGGGTAAGCTTACATGGGGAAGATTTTAAGTAAGTGACGCATTTTGGGGATGATAACAGCAGATGGAACTCATGGGGCTTAGATCGTACAAGATGGGTTTATTTATGATTTTATCTCAACACAGTAATGCCATCAAGCACCTCCCAACCAAACTAGAGTAAATAATGAGGCGAAGATACGATAAATAAAAGAAATATGACAATATTTTAAGGTACGGGTTTTATCCTATTCACTACGCACACATTACATTAATCTTATTCTTGTTACCGCCCTGATGATTATTTTCAGCTGAGGTGAGGCTTTATATAAACTGTAGGGGTGAGATAAAGCCTTCTCTGACCCCTTGAAAATATGAGTAGCGTTTCCTAAGTTGAACAGAATCGTCAGGAAATAACCAGAATGCTTTAATAAAATATGACGTCCTCGTACTGAATCCGTGGTTGATGTGTTCCTAATGCATGAACTACGTAAAATACTCCGCCGTAAGCTGGAACACAATATGAGGTAATTAATTCTCGACCAAGGAGTATATCGTTCGTATTTTCATATTTTTGATAGGGTAGGTTTGTCTGAGGTGAAAAATACCATCTGACTTTAGCTGGAATAATATACAAAGGTCGTACATTGCAGTCAAAGGGCATAAAAAATACAAACCATATAAACACTTCACATGGTAACCAATGCAGTCTCTCCATTCGGCAGGCGATCCAACAACATACATACCTCGAAGCTTAGCTCATGAGAGGTCACTCCTAAGCCCCCCCCCCAAAAAAAAAAAAAAAAAAAAAAAATCAGTAACCACAATAAAAGATAATACTTATGACGCAATGAAAAAGTGAACATTTAGTCACCCCCACCTGATGAATCCTGTAGAAATTCACCATTTTTTCTTACAAATCAGTCTCGCACTTCACTCATTTTACATAAACATCAAAGTCAGGACGCTGATGCACAAACTTACGATCGATTCTCCGCTGTAATTATGAATCGTATGGGCAAGAAAGAAAGAAAAAAAGGAAAAGAGTATAAAACCTTCCATTGTCTCTTGTCATCACAATAAGAAATTTTAGTTTTGAGGTGAAGTGTCCTACGTTATTATGTGAAATATATACTAATCCTTTAAGGGGCTGAGGTTTCCATCAGTTGAATAAAATCGTCTGGCGGTAACAAGAATAAAAACTCAATATGAGCCCCTGATTCCTCGCTCTCTAGTGTTGGTTTATATGAAGAGTAGTAACATAGGCCATTATGTGTATCAAACCCAAACATCCACCACTATCGTCAGCTTCTATCAGTGGTAACATGAAATTTGATGATTTAGGTGTGAAGTAGGAATAAGTATGCATGGTTACTAGTCAAATCAACACTCCACTCTGCCGAAACGTTGCTGAAAATGCTTCAGAAGTTTGATCAGGTTACAGTAAACGCACAATTGTTGTCTTAATCTACCCAAGCATCCTAAGCCGCGGTCCAGAGCGTCAGACACAGCACCTCACTCCACTCACTCCTGATCCATTTACCCAGAGCAAGGCTGTGTTGCCCGTCAGGAGCATGTAATCGCACCAGTCATTACCCAGTCAGGCGCGTACTTCAATGGACCTGACGGCTCTACACAGCTTCCCCTCTTAGGCTCACGCTGACGTCAACCAAAATATATTACCACCAATTTTCTGCCTGTTAGGAAAATCAACTCAAAAGAATAATAGTGTGAGCTTAACCCTTCCACCCCGGTGACGTATTATTTGAAATTTTGTTCTTCCTACCTTCAGACGGTTTTATACAGCTTGGGAAGAACCTGTATTATGGAAGGGGACTGTAATCCTTCCGGTTCAATATATATATCCTAAGCTGCATAAAAACGTCTGGATATACAAAAAATAAACAAGAAAATACGTCACCGAACTGAAGCGGTCAAGGGGGAGAAAAATCTACTATCCCTCGTAAATCAAACTTTTAATCTGTGGAACCAGGCTTGCTCAGGTCGTAAATTCAGGGAGATTTACTTTTAGCGTTTATTTTCCTCTCGGCTCCGACCCTGCTAAGGCGTAACTTGTTTTCATTCCCGCCCAGGAGTACCCATTTTGAAAGTACTTGATCTTTTACCCCGATCCCCGACACTCCCAAACCTGATCTCCTTCTCCTCCCTCTCCTTTACACTCGATTTGAATTCCCCACCCCTCCCATCTACCTATCCTCCCCTCCCTCACCCTGCCCTCGATGCACCTTGATTTGGATTCCCCACCACCACCACACCCACCCACCCAAACCCCCTCCTCCTTCCCCTCGCCTTGTTTTAGATAGCCCTACCACCTACCCACCACACCCTTCCAACCCAAATCCTCGCCCCCACCCTTTTCCCACAAGTCTCCTCCCACAAATCCCCTCTCACTCTCCTTCCCGCCCTCGATTCACCCCGTTTTGGACTATTAACCCCACCTCCTTCCCCACTTTTCACAGGTCACTCACAAAAGGTCAGGTCATGGGGTTGTGGTCTTGGGAGGCTCTCTGACACCTTTCCCTCAGTCATTTGTTTTGCAGATTACACCTTGACCATTTCTGTAGTTAAGAAAGCTAAATATTTATTCTTACTGCCTCCTGACGATTCTGCTTAGCTCAAGTGGTTTTTCGTTCACTGTAGGTAAAAAAAAGTCTCCACTCACTGTTTCAGGATGTGAGAAATCTTTAATCTTTACACTGGTTATCATTATACTTTATTTTGTTTTAATCTGGCTCATATTTTCGTCATTTGGGGGCATATTTCACGTCAGTCAGTGGAGGAAAAGGTCAATACTATTACTACAGCTCAATAATCTTTCCATTGCACTTCTTCATTACTAGCATCATATTTTAGTGTCAATTTTTAAAACGGCGTTTGAGAAGGAGAGACGACAAGTTCAGGCCAGGTTAGAGTAAAAGTAGCACAGACGAGTTTTAGTTCAGGAATGGCCTTTTCTTTCCTACGGGCTAGATAAATTCTTCTATTGTATTTCATAGTCGAATATTAAGCTCTCTGCACGGATAATTTAAAGAATAATATCATAGTCTGCAGTACTGACAGCCAAGGAAACTAAAAACGCGTCAAATGCAAAAATAAATCGATAAAGAACAACAACTTGAGGTCCTTCTTACCTCACAGGAATACAGGTCAAGGTATATATGTGGGTCTTTGTGATGAGATGCATCAGAGTGCACAAGGGGAAATATCTGCAGTGAAGGGGAAATAACCAGGTACTCCCTCTTATTTCCTCTACCTTTTTATATTTCTCTTCCTCTCTCCCATCTTGTCGCCTTCTCCCTCTCTGATTCTCTCCCACTCTCTCCCCTCTACTCTTTTTTTTTACTTCCAACTCCCCTACTCTCTCCTCTCCTCTCTTTTTTTCACTCTCAGCTCTCCTACTCTCTCTTACTCTCTTCTCTCTCTCTCTCTCTCTCTCTCTCTCTCTCTCTCTCTCTCTCTCCTGCTCTTGCATCCACTTACTTTCCCTGCCCCAACTCTCCATCTCTCCCTCTCCTCCCTCTCCCCCTCTGCCCCTCTCCCCCCCTCCGTCTTACTTACCTTCTCGCTTACACACCTGGGTACCAGATGTACTAGCAAGACTGATAGCCAGATAAAGAAGCAAAATTAGGGGTATGCAAGTCACCTCCGTCGGATTAGCTTTATTACATCACATCACCAGCAACTTTCAGTCTAGTTCTTGTTCTTGTAAGTCTGACAGAGGTGGTACTCATTTTTTTTTTTTAATGGGACGGAAAGTCTCTTTCTCTCTCTCTCTCTCTCTCTCTCTCTCTCTCTCTCTCTCCGTCAATAGGGCCATATACATATAAGGGGTATATAAAGGGGAGCTTGAAAGAGTAGGGCGTATTTTTACTTTTCATTGCAACTTAGCCTGCTCTCTCTCTCTCTCTCTCTCTCTCTCTCTCTCTCTCTCGGCAGTGGACTCGAATTCAACATCCAGTGAAAGGGGGATCTTTTTTTGCTGGTGGGGGGAGGGGGTGTGGTTTGCAATGTAAACTTCGTTGGTACTCTTTCTAAATCCTGGATAATGACAACGACGACGATGATGATGATGATGATGATGATGACAATGACCGACTACAGTTTTAGGAGAGCTACAGTATGTAGTCCAGTGTTCTATGTATGGAGAGGAGATCAAACGCCAGAAACACAGAAAACGAAAAACGGAAAATTTCTGAAATCATCCCAGAAAAAGAAAGAAAGAAATCTTCAGAGGATATTTAAGAACAGCTCGGTTGAAGATAATACTGTCTTCAGAGGATAATATATTCTTCGGGAGTTTCAAGTGATACACACCATTTCTCACACAAAATTCACGTTTATATCATTTCATACAGAGATTTTTGCATATGATGTGAATTCTTTCCATTAGAAATCTCGACAGAATCGGCACATGATGGGAATTGACTAAAGAGACATGGGAATGAAAAAAAAAAAGTTATATACGACACCGATAGTTGTAGCATTAAAAATTAGTTACATCTATATAACACATTTATTTTTTCTATAATAGTCTGTCTGCTGAGGTAATAGTACTTGAGAGCAAAACAGCCGTCCTGAGAAATTTCAATCCATTTTGCAAGAAAAAAATCCGAATTTATAGGAAAACGTCCATTTTCATCAAAGACACCAAAATTTTTACCAGCAATACCTATTCCAGACTGAAAAACGATGCATTCCACCCACCATTTCTTTACGTAATATAAAAAACGAGAGGCAATTGTGATTTTAGTACTGACAGAAGGAGGATCGTCCATGAGTAGGGAAAGAAACGCCTGAGGAGCTTTTTATCGACGTTAACTCTCACAGGGCGCGGTGACGGACATCTGATAGACACTTACATTTGGTAGATAAATATATATACCCCCGCTGTTGCCCAAAATAAATCATTCCCTTCAACAGACAAACACGGGGCCTCCCCTAAGCTGAATAAAATCGCTTAACGGTAGATGGAACAAAATAATTAGCAGAATCTGATTAATAGGGAAATAAATTGATACCGTACTGAAAAGAAGAAACAGATTACATTAATTTTTCACTATTGCATCCTTCTCTGAGCTGAATAATACTGATTGATGGTTAGGCAAATAAAATGTGGGTGCAAAGTATAGTAAAGACACCTTAGTACTCAAGAGGTTAATGAAGAGGTAAAGAGAGAGAGAGAGAGAGAGAGAGAGAGAGAGAGAGAGAGAGAGCGAGAGAGAGAGAGAGAGAGAAACTGGTAAACAGAAAGGGGAAAAAAAAGGAGGAAACAAGGAGAAGGGAGAGGAAAGTTAGTTCCCTGACCGCCTGCCCTTCTCATTTCCACCATCTTTTTCTCCCTGACTGTTTCATTTTATTCTCTCTCTCTCTCTCTCTCTCTCTCTCTCTCTCTCTCTCTCTCTCCCTCTCTCTCTCTCTCTCTCTCCCTCTCTCTCTCTCAGGTCAGTCCTTTGCTTACCTCCCATCATACCATCACCGAATCAGTATCATCAGCAATCTCCAATTTTTATGTACATATATTTAAAAAAAAAAAAAAAAAAAACTCCTTCCACGGCTCTTTCACAATTTTTTTATAAATTCTCCAACTTTTCAATATAGAGGTTCTCTCAAAATGGCTCATGATATTTGATGGTAATAAAAAAAAAATATTACAAATTTTCAGGTAACACTAATTTCTTAAGTTTTCGTAATTATTAAACTTATGTACTGCTGTGAACTCCATTAATTTTAAAACGTATATTATAATGGAAGGGTGGAAACGCTGCTACCTCAGGGCTGGCATGGGCGATGGCTGTGTGATTAAGATTATGTGAGGCTAACTGTCATTCTAACTACTGGAATCGATAAAGCTACAAAAAATAACTAGAAAATTTTAACAATGCTGTACATGCTGATTCATTTACTACTACTACAACTACAAGATAATAATACTAATACTAATACTAATGCTAATAATAATAACGAAGCAAAATTATAATACACTTTCTAATAACAGACACGTTCAACATCGACATCATCAACAGTATCAATATTACCACAAACAGCAAAAAATTCTAAGGACGAACCACGCCACATCTCACCCAGCCCAGTACAGAGGTAGAGAGATTTTACCACTGCTGCCAATTGGAGGTCATCCGGGGGTTATCTATTGGGTGAGGCCTGTCAATTCTGAGGTTCTATCTACTCTTCCTGTCTATCAAACTATATCTATTGCACTTTCTCTACTTACTGTGATTATGACTGTCTGTCTGTCTGTCTGTCTGTCTCTATCACGCTATATCTGTTGCGCTTTCTCTAGTTGCTGTGATTATGACTCTCTCTTTCTCTCTCTCTCTCCCCCAAAAGTACAACGATGAAGATGGTATAACAGGTATCAGGTATAATTCATTAAGGTGACGACGGTGAAGCAAGCGTTAGGAGAGGGGATGCTGAGTGCCCTTCACCGTAGGGCACTCGTTGGGGGAGTGGATGGGGATGGGGATGGGGAAGGGGGAAGGAGGAAAGGGGGAAGGGGAAAGGGGGAAAGGGGGAAGGGGGAAAGGGGGAAGGGGATGCAAGGGGGAGGGCCTGGTGGGGGGGACAGCACTGATCAATACGGGAGATAAACTGGGATTCACCTGTCCATCATTCCTCTGCCAGGTAAGACTCAGGTGATCCTCTCTCTCTCTCTCTCTCTCTCTCTCCCTCTGTGTGTGTGTGTGTGTGTGTGTGTGTGTGTGTGTGTGTGTGTGTGTGTGTGTGTGTGTGTGTGTGTGTGTAAATGCCATAATTCCTCGATGTGCATGCTGAAGCTTGCTGTTAAAAATAAAACTCAAGCAAAGTCAATAATTTAACGACTCATAAAAAAGCATATACATCTTAAACAGTATACTTAGCCCCAATAATGCGTGATAAAAGCCAGGTCTTCAGGAGCTTGTTTGAGAAAGTACGTCTGGATAAAGTGAGCGTGGGAAAAGGAAAGAAAAATATAAGTTCTGGATAAAAGGTACGAGAAACTGCATATTAACACCTTTGGAACGATGCTGTCTATTTTACTGTATTGCATTTTATTGTTTTATTCTTCCTACTGACAGACGATTTTGTGGTCACTTTATTAACGGTGACTTCTTACGTGCTATCACCGGACAATTTTTTTTCTCTCCTGAAATTCGTCTGGTTGCAGCATGGATCGGTGTAATATATAAGACATCATCGTAGGAATGTTGTTGACTTCAGTACGGAGCGTCCTTCACAACAGAAAGCGTTCAGCAATTTCCTCAGTTAATTATAGGGAGAATCCTAAAATCTTGACCTACTCGCTTGTTGACTATGAGCCGATAGGGAAAGGCAGATACTTTAAGCATCTTCACGCCCTCTCACATACAAACAGCTCTCTTCTGCCTGCCTCCTATTCCCACTATGTTTCACCGCCCTACCCTCTCTTACCTTGCCCTGCCCTGCCCTGCCCTGCCCTGCCCTGCCCTGCCCTGCCCTGCCCTGTCCTGTCCTGTCCTGCCCTGCCCTCCTCTCAAATTATTTTCTCTCCAGTTTTAGTACGATTACGTCTTTCATTATATCCTCTTACTGCCGGACGATTCAGTTTAGCTTATGCCCCTCGCAATGAAGGGGTTAATGACAATCTCAATTAACCCCTCCAGAAGACTGCAAAAAAATCCTGACAGCCAAAGGGTTAAAGAGGAAACGTCAACGCTCTCCCAGGTAATCTAGCGGCGAGATTTACTGCCACAAATAAGGACGGATCAGGTGTACGTTGCCAAGGGTTTATAATTAAATACGGATATAATCAGGAGAGATGGACTGGCACGCGTTGAAGAAAAAAATAAGGAGCAAATACTTAAATACATATATAAATAACAACACAAATAAATAAATGAATAAAATAAATAAGGTAATATAAGGTCATTACATGGAACAATACTTGATAAACTTAATCTTTCTAAACGAACTAAGACGTCTGTACATTAACGAATACCGTACATGAATAAATCTACAGCTTAAAAAAAGATATACACATGTAAAACAGAAACTACACTGTACCTAGTAAGCCTAAAACGCCGAAAGAAAAAAAACTAATAATCAAGTAAATACATATACTGATAAAGTCATAAAAATATCACCACCGCCGCCACCACCACCACCATCACAACCACCATTATCACTCCAACCAAACTTCTAGTGAAAAGATGGGACGAGGTACGATCCAGAAAGAAGAGAGAGCGTATAAAAGTGTGTGTGTGTGTGTGTGTGTGTGAGAGAGAGAGAGAGAGAGAGAGAGAGAGAGAGAGAGAGAGAGAGAGAGAGAGAGAGAGAGAGAGAGCGCGAGAGAGAGAGAGAGAGAGAGAGAGGGAGAAAAAACAAATCAAACAGCATGTCTACTGAAATGAGCCACACATCCTTCACACATACTTCAAACTTTCGCAATCCTGGCTCCACCTCACTAGCAAAATATCTACACATCTCTTTTGCATGAATTTCGTTTTACAAACAATACACCTTTTAAAAAGGATGTGCCAGATCTTTGACATGAGGTTGACGCTACATAATTCACTCCTCTATTTCGATTTCTTGGTAATTCTTTGGCTTTCTTAATTTCCACATTTCGTTTTCACACCCCCACCCCCCAACCCCCGACACACTTAAAAGACATAATCCTTCCATCTGGACAACCCACTGTGCTGTGATATTAAGACAAGAGTCTTTTATTATTTTTAGCAGGGAATGAAAATACACGAAGGGTACTATAATCCTAAACTTAAATCAATATAGGATATACATATTTTTGAAGCAGATCGATCGTGAAATGGGTCTACCGTAGGGAAAGCCAGCCCATCAGATATGAAGGCATCGGGTCAGGGGTGAATACAAGAGCGGCCCAATTTTCACGAAGCCATTCTCACACTGTGCATCTAGGAGGTAAAGGAAACTCCATCGAGGTCAATATCTGCCCCCCTGCCCCTTCCCCCGACCCCTTTCCCAACCCCCCATCAATTATGCAGTCAGCTCATTGCACCATTGGCTGTATTTTCACGGGATTATGAGGCTCCATAGCACATCTTAATTTATTCGGAGTGTTATATCTTTCAACTCCTTCATCCCTTCACCGCCACTACATATTATTCTCTTATTCTTGCTATCCCCAAGCGATTTTATGCAGCTCAACAACCACCCCTGTTACTGGAGGGGTTAATGAAGTCTGAGGAAACCCTTTAGTAAGGGAAAAAAAAAAATAATCAAAGCTGAATATAATGAGACAGCAGGAATAAATATAAAAATTGCGTTTTCGGGCAAACAGGGTCAATGTGATCGTATTCTGCACAAATAAAACAGAATTAGAAGGTAAAGGTGCTAATGTCACCTACGATGCGAAATATAAACGAGAAAGAGGTGCCAAAGAGCTCTCTCCCTTCCTCCTTCCCTCCCTCTCTCTTCTCCCTTCTTCCCTCCCTCTCTTTCTTTCTTCCACCTAAAATGGCTTCTTCCCTTAAACGCTGCGTACCTCCCTTCCTACCTCCAGGAAGGAAGGGAGGCCACGGGTCACTCCCCAACATTTCCATCGACCCCCAGAGGTGGGTCTTGAGGTGGGGGATGAAAATGCACGTGACCCTTGACCCCGCCTGACCTTTCGCAGATTGCTTATTCACCCCACTCATTAAAGCGGCTCACCATGTTATGTCGATGTTTTGTCAGTGGAAGCCAGAGCATCACTCGTCACAATATTTAAGGATAGGGGAAGTTTGCACATCACTAACACATATCCGCACATCATCAGCACATCATCAATCATCACTGGCACATCACTCATCACTGGCACATCACTCATCGTTCACACATCACTCACCATTCACAAAATCTCTCATCACCCATCCGAAGGTACTTTACTGAGGGATAATCAAATACCACTCCCTGCAGGATATTTGGGTTGGGAATTCTCTCACACCAATCATTTCACAATTAATCAGTACCACTTTGTTTTTGGTGATGATTCCTGGTCGTTTCTTCACAGTCCGTGCAACTCAGTACCTTCAATTAAATAGTATACTGTATTTAAAGACTTCCCTCTAAATATTCACCCAACACAAACTCCCCTTACCAAGAAGACAAAATGTTCGCCTCCCCTGTTCTTCGATGTGTTCACCATCCTTCTACTTCAGACGAAAAAAAAGAAAAAACAATACACAAACTGTAATCATCTAGGAGCGCCCTGCTGAAAATAACCCCCAATTTTCCAGTCCATTGAGCTCACATTCAATTAAACCTGCAGTACAAACAAGAACCACACGAGTAACAAAAAATAATGAGCATCACCATCATCATCATAACTGCCATCATCACTACCATCGACACCATCATCACCATCACCACCACCACAACCACCATCAGCCACTCTCACCGTAAGCTCTCCCATACGTCTTTCTGGTGCTGCCTGGCTCCTTCCCCAGCAAACATAAGAATGCAGGTGTATTGTAGCTCTTTACCGCCGCTAAGTTATGGCCGTGTTCCGCGTTGTGGTGTCAAATTTGGCCGTCACAAGAGGACACGCTCCGGTAATTTACAGCTGTGGAGGGTGATTTATGCCGGCTGTCCTGTGCCCTGACTGGGAACACGTCTGAATGTTACACGGGAAGCATTTTCATTTTTTAGCGTGTGTGGTGCTAATTAAATTATCAGATAATCAATTAAACACGAAAACCGATAAATCTTGAACTCTTTCACGCATAATGAGTCTCCTTAGCTGAATAAAATCGTCTAACGTAGCCAAAATAAAATAACCATCTGAGAGGAGCCAGAATTGTCCGGCAACGACAAAAGAATGTGGCAAAAGCAAGAGTAAAATCCCCTGTGATTATAAGAAGGAAGGATAAAATACGTCACTGTGGTAGAGGGGACAATGGAATGCTTTAATCCCTTTGGTACGATAAGAGTTTCTCGAAGCTAAATCTAATCCTCAGGTGGCGGCAAGGTAATAAATAAATAAATACATAAATAAATAAAAAAGACGTCATTGTACTACAGGTGTTCGCAAATGATCTAAGCCTGATTCGTAACTTCGCCGTGTTTACGATGCATTAGATTACCGTACACACGAATAAAAAGGTGGAAAAAGTTGACACAAGATTCCATCAGCATACTGCCGTTCGGTCACTGGCAGTTCTATAAGGCAAGGACTTTATAAACAGAAGAGCTTCATTATGAGATACTGTTAACGGCGAAACAAAGAACTAGTCACCCTGTTAACCCCTCAGTGCGTTGACTTCGATTCCAACGCTTTGTAAATGGAATCGTTACCGTAATCGTAATCATGGCATGCCTGAGTAACCATTATCGTAATCAGTTCCATGGAGGATGGAATAATAATACGTCTGATACAGAGCCACATACAGATATATACAGTACTTTATTTCCACATAGTTACCACCTCACAGCCACCCACACAACATCCACATTACCAACCAGCCTAAGCAATTACCCTCAAAGTCATCCACACACATGCCCCAATTCCAACCACCTTGCTGTCCCCACCTCACAACCATCCACACGCCAGACCACTCACATCCTTACACTACCACCAACCAGTCTATCCATTCGCTCTCACGCCTTTTCTGTCCAGCTCTCCAATGTAGGGGTTAAAGGATATTCCTAGTCCCTCATGGGCATAAGTCATCTCTCCAACATTCTTCTTCAATCAGCCTCTCCCTCTGTTTATGACCTCCAACCTTTTACATGCCGTGTTTCGTGCCCTGTCGATATGAATGGATCTTGATTTCCGTTCTCTTTAACTTGACTTTCTCACCCCAGGCTTAAGTGGGGAAAAAAAGGTCAGGATGATAATGGTCATGATTAATTTGGCTTTCACTGGAACGGACAGCTTTCACGAGATTACAGCTCTTGGTTCCACGTTTGTGCATGAAAATATACATGCATACAACCACCAACCACGCAACGACCCACCTCCAATGGCCACCCACCAAAATACCCCTCACCTCAAACAACGAAACGCACGCAACTCCCAACTACATTCTCATCTTACACCAAGTTTCACACAACCATCACACCATCACCGTCACACAATCATCACTTTAGTACACACATGCCCACTCACCCACTCAGGCTGTCACGATACACACAGCCACTACTCATGCGCACACCAACTCTTCAACACACACACAGCAGCACCACTCACCACTCACTCACCACACAACCACTTACGACACATATACCAACCGTACAACACTCATCTACCTCACATATAGCATCCACATAACCATCCACTTACAGGCACCATCCACAGTCATCCACCCACAACATACACCATCCACCACATCCACCCACCTGTAACCACCCACCCACACACTCACATACTCCACCACCCACATCCACCCTACAAACACCCTTCTACCACATACGCCACCCGGGACTTCCTTCTCGGAAAATCACCCACCCACAACCACCTTGCACACATCCTCACTTACCACGCCTACACCGCCCACACACCATCCTTCCCTCGCTCTCCACCTTGCCTACCCTGTCTCGTGAGTTAGTAAATTAGGGTCAAGTTCATCATATTTCATGTTTAAAGCTGGGGTCTCTTCATCACTGTCAGTCGCTGGATGGGACTGACGTGTTGGGGGGGAGGGAGGGACGAAGGGGCAATGAGAAGGGTTGGGGTGAAGAGGCAAGTGAGAGGGAAAGGGGAAGGTGAAGGGGCAAGTGAGAGGAAAATGGGAAGGTGAAGGAGCATGTGAGGAAGGGGGGGGGGGAAGATTGAAGTGTACGTGTGAGGGAAGGGGAGGGTGAAGGGGGTGAAGAGTGGAGGGGGTGATGAAAGGAGAAGTCGTAGGGTGAAGTAGGTAAGTGAGATGGGGGGTGAAGGAAGGAACTGAGGGGAGGGAAGTAGGATAAGAGTGACAAGGGAGTGGGGAGAGTACAGTGAAGGGGACGAATGAGGGAGGGAGGCTGCAGTGAGAGATGGGCAGAGGTGAAGGAGCCAGTGAGGGGAGACGGAGCTACGTGAAGGGGCAAGTGTAGGGAGGGGCAGGGTGAAGGGGCAAGTGCAGGGAGGGGTAGGGTGAAGGGGCAAGTGCAGGGAGGGGTAGGGTGAAGGGGCAAGTGCAGGGAGGGGTAGGGTGAAGGGGCAAGTGCAGGGAGGGGTAGGGTGAAGGGGGAGAGTGAGAGGGAAGGGGTAGGGTGCAGGGGACGAGTGAGAGCGAAAGGGATGGGAGAAGGGGACGAATGAATGGGGAGCGGTAGAATGGTAGAATGAAGGTGACGGTGAGTGTGGAGTGTTGCATGGAGGGGAAAAGTGAGCAATTAAGGGGACGCATGAAGAGTTAAGGGGACGAGTGAGGAATTAGCGGGACGAATAACGATCTGGGACGAATGATGAGTTAAGGGAACGAATGTCAATCAGATGAATGACGAGTGAAGGGGACGAATGACGAGCTAAGGGGACGAATGAGGAATTAAGGGGACTAGTGAGGAATTAAGGGGCCGAATGACGTGCAAAGGGGACGAGTGTGGTATTAAGGGGACGAGTGAGGAATCAAGGGGCCGAATGACGTATAAAGGGGACGAGTGACCAAGATGAACTATCCCATTTGTGACAAGGGTTCCTGTGTGTAGGGTATTTTTTCTGGTAGGACACTTCGGGTACCGTCCTCCGTCTATCGGCACATAGTCGCAAAACTCATAGGTTCGTACTTGGGGTTCCCCTTCTGTTAAATTTTGCAATCTGTTCTTTCAAATGTCCCGGAGCATCACTGCCTTAGGAGTGAATTAAGAAGGCGCATGAGGAGGGACGGACAAACACACACACACACACACACACACACACACACACACACACACACACACACACACACATTCTGTCTGTCTGTCTGTCTGTCTGTCTCTCTCTCTCTCTCTCTCTCTCTCTCTCTCTCGTTAGCATCCTGCAGACACACTCCGCGAGGATGAATATTCGGGAATGGAGAATTAACGCTCACTCCACGACGAGTTTGTGTGTGTGTGTGTGTGTGTGTGTGTGTGTGTGTGTGTGTGTGTGTGTGTGTGTGTGTGTCTCCACTTTAACAAATATTATGTATATATTAAAATTCGTCGTAAAAAGTAACACCTGTTAGCTGTTCAGATGGTTCTTTATGCATCCCACTCGACTTTAATAGAAGACAGATAGACACAAAATGACAAACATTCTCTCTTTCTCTCTCTCTCTCTCTCTCTCTCTCTCTCTCTCTCTCTATACGGATGGTATTCGGTGGTCATATGGTGGTAGCGGTGTGGTAGGTGGAGGTCAGTGGGTAGCATGAGTTTCTGCGTGGTAAGTGGTGGTTGTGTGTAGCTATGTGTGGTAGGTGGAGGTTCGCTATGTACTATGATATGGCCGTTTGTGAGGGTTGGTAGTAGGGTTCGATTAATGTACTAGTGTGTAACTGATTATGGTGGTGTGGTAGGTGATGGTAAAGTTGTCGTAAGTTACAGAGTGGTATCAGATAGCAAGTGGCAGGTGCATGGTTGTGTGTGGCAGATGACGGTGGTTCGTAAGCTGTAAGTCAGTGTCATTATTACAGGTGGCTGAATATTTGGGAGAGTGTAGTTGCATGTGGCAGCTGCTGATGGTCCGGCAGGTACAGGTAACAGAGTATCATGATTTTGTGAGCTGCTCTTGCGTGTGGCTGTGTTGTATGTCATGTTGGTATGGCAGGTGTTTGTCCAATATAAAGCTGGGCTGCGAGTGGTTGTATGGTATGTGTGTGGTGGTAGATGATGATGGTGGAGCAGAATGGCGTGGTAGATGATGATGGTGGAGTAGAATGGCGTGGTTGATGTCAGTGACGTGCCCGGTAAAGGTTAAAGCATATTAATGATTTCTGTGAGTGGTGGCTGTACAGCAAATAAGTAAACCCGTTCGCCATCTTTGCCTCTTCAAATTACTGGACTCATAGATGCTTAAATGAAATGAACTGGACAAAGATGCATATTATCATGTATAGATAAATGATAAACCTCAGTCCATTACGTCACATTCAAGTGTATTAATCCAACAGTGATAGAGGCTGGAGAGGCGAATTAACTTTAGCATTTGGTGGAACGAAACGGTCAGCGTGCTTTTGTGTGGTAGGTGATGTGGCTGTAAAATAGGGTATACCGTTTTCACTTTAACATGGTCTAAAATTGTTATCTCTCCATCTTGAATGCCCAACTGTTACAACAGATTAGCACTAGAATACGATGCAAGTCACAAAGAAGTGTTATGGAAACTATGTAGGGCCGCAGCATTATCTTATTCTGCCACTGAACCAAGCAAAATAGTCTGAGCCAAATTAAAGTGAAAGAACTATAATCAGAGCTATTTAATAGGTGAATGATATGTGAATGACAGAAGACAAAGTGGGTGTGTGGGTTTATGCAAATCATTAGAGTGGCAGGAAAGGATGAATGGGAGTGGGACGGCTTTGGGTGACAGAAGAATGTATTTGGGTGGCAAAGCAGCTGCCAATAATTCCTTTACATAGTATAGGCAAATTAATAATTGATATAAGAAGCCGTGGTAGCCTTCACAACTCTGGTACTGACATAATTTCCCGAAACGATGTCGGTGCCTAATGAAATACAGGGAGGGCCATAGACTCATATAGCCATTCTCTTCCACTCCGCTGGCCGATTTCCCATGTGTTGTGGGGACGGCTCGGTGTTACCAGTATCTACCCTGCATAAATTTGTCTACTTTTTCCTCCTGCTCAAAGTGCCACAACTACGCCCACACTAGCCTACTGAGGCGTCCTCTCAACACAAAATACTGCCACGGGAGTTTATAATGAACTGCAATAATTTATGGGCAGCCTGTATTTTCTAAACTAACCCCAATATTCATGCAGGTTTGATTACTGTCCCTTCGTTAATGCAAAGTCCGGAGGTGTAGAAGGATCACTACTGACTGGGGTAATACATGGGCAATGGATGAGTGGGTGATTTTCCAGCGTGATTGAGTGGCGCGGGTGTGTGGGAAGGTGAGTGAGTTGTGGGGGTATTGGGGGTGGTGAAAGAGTGCGTTGAGGGTGTGTGGAGGGGGAGGGGGGAGAGAGCAGTGGGGAAGTCATGTGAGGTGGGAGTAATGCATACACCTCAACAGCTATCCAGTAGTGAGGATAGTAACACAAACGTTCAGTATCCGTGTAGTGCCGCTGATTAAAATCCTGTGACATACGCCAAAGAAATGCACAGCTACTATCCACAGTACTTTTACATGTCAGGGGTTCCGAAATTAACGAGGTGAAAATCCAACCCTCCAAATCCGCCTGAATATTTCCTGGTTGGTGTAACAAGATCTCATTAGGTTCTGACAAGATTTCAAGACTACTATATTGAAAACAACCCTTCCAACCTGCCCGCGTACCTGCTGGTTAGTACTGTGTGATCTCGTTAGGTTCTGACAAGGTTTCAAGAAGATGCAGAGAAATTGTACAGTCGAGGACGAACGTGTGCCTCATACTTAAAATTTTTACTTCTCGCTTCCCTCTGCTTCCTAATATTCCTCAGCTGGGGGAAGCTTAGTTTACTTCTCTATCCCAAGTCTGCATCAGGAATACCGGCCTAATATTAAACAAACCAGAATATACAGCGCACAGTGCACATGGGATGGATGTCAGGAAGCTCCAGGTGTCAATCCCAGCTATCTTCTATGTTATTTGATAGCTTTCGTTAGTGATATCAGGGCTGGGATACGCAAGTTCAACAGGCAACGTAATCGCTAAGCAAGAGGTGTTACGGTAATGCGGAAACGGTCACAATAAACAAGTCAGTGGGAACAATGTACACGCTCAAAATAAAATACTCTTGGTCTCTATCCCTCAGTAATGGGGTAATGTGCATAATGAATCGCTAAGGACCAGGCGTTACCATACCTAAACCAGTGCGGATTGGACCGTAAAATTAAACAAACCAGCGGGTCGAGTAAAAATGCTCCTGGTGTCTATCCTGCCTGAGACAAAGAACGGGATTTTTTTTTTTTCTTAGCATCGACACAGTTTTGGACCAGAACATAGTAGAGGATATCAAAGCGTAATGTGCAAAAAAAAGCAAGGAAGTGGTGTTACCGATTTTTTCCATAGTAATCTATCCAGGTGTAATATGCAAATTAAATCGCTAAGGACAAGGTGTTGAGCGATATCTCTTAAGCAAACGAGACCACGGCCCTGATATTAGATACATACCCTGGTCTTCAAACTGCTTCTGGTCTCTCTCAAGTCCTACAACTGCTAATTAGAATAGTCCCCCTTTTAAAGCAGTGATAGGCGTATTTACAAATTTTCTTTTGCTTAAGCTGTGTCCAAGGTCCGTATTCTCGTCGGGTAAGGAATCTCCCTAATACATTTTCCTAAGCGATTTATTTTATCATACCCTACTGGACTCATGTTAAATAAATCCATCCAATATCACCATACTCTACATAAATAAAGAGCAAAACGATATTAACCACCCATATACAAAAATGAATCGCTAGGGAAATGGTGCGAACAACAAAAAGACCTGTAATAATGGGCGTTATGGAGAACTGATTAGGATCTTTTGTAAATAAAGTCCAAGGGGGGATTTCTGATTATCTAGTAGGATTAAATCTCACTCAAATCCAGCTGGCTACCCAACCGGATCAACCAGTAACATCTGAAAAAAAAGAAAAAAAAAAATGCAAATGACACAGTAGCAGGGTATTTGATTTTAATGTTTGCAATTGTCGTCCTCAACACAGATTCGATGATGATCCGTGATTCTTGGTTTTACTCCATGCCGACCCGTGGGACTGGAGTGAGAATTTATAAACTCTCTTAAGCTCAGGTTTGTGTATATCGCTCCTAGGATCACGTTTATAAAGGATCCTAACTCACATTTACGACAAAGACGTCTCTAACAGTTAACCTTTTAATACAGATCGTTATGATTTTCGCATCTTATCAATGTAAGCATGAATGTATTGATTTCATTTCTATCAGTCAATCAATCAATGCATCTATCTGAATACATATCTACCTACCGACGGCACTTAGCTATCTACTGTATGGCCAGCCGCCTAATCTCGGAGGGGGTGGCAAGAAAAAAATCGCCAAGACGCAGTATGATTTCCGATGATATTTACTGCTATGGTTCACAGTTTATCACGACAGTCGGTATGGAGCTTATATACTCACCAGCCCACAGCAGGTAAATTTCGGGTCGGTTATCAGAAAACTCATCGATTGCTACAGTAGGGAGCAAATTATTGTGGTTGTCGAAGAAAGAGGGTAGGTGGTGGTTCCCCACACGTGCGCATAAGTGGTTTCTGAATGTGGTCCTTGTTATATCAAAGACTATGAGACTTTCCGCATTGCTTACAGAGTGGAGTGTTGGTCAGTGACTGTCTTAGTAAGTGCTGTAGATAGGGATGTGATTAGCAAAAATAGCTGAGATATTAATTACTGTGTGAGACCTGCCGACGTGCATGGAGGGTGGAAGGTTGTTGGCTTTGTGTTTTGGCAAGTGATGTAGAGAGTGATGTGATGTGATTATTGCAACATACCTGAGGTGGTGACCTGGGCGAGATGCAAGTGAAGAAGAGGCTGTTGAGTTTTTTTGTCATTGTTTTTGTTGCTGGTGGTAGTGCTGCGTTTGTTTGAATAGTTTTTGTTTTAAAATTCAACACGGGACTGAGGAAACTCACAACAATGACCTCTTTAGCATAGGGGAGTTCTATGTGTTTAATTTTTTCTATCTCTCCAGACGTTTACATTCACCTAACAAGAGATGTTTTGAATGTGAAGGAATAGATACGGCCTTCACTAACATCTTCACTTCAGCTTTTAAATACAATAGTCTGTTAAGTCTGATCAACATGAAAGATATGTCATCAAGCTGAAGATGTTAACACAATTGAGACGTTGTCGTAATGTAGGTTGACAGGCGTGGACGACAGTACCGATGTGGGTGAACGGGTGGTGAGAGAGTGGGTGTTGAACTGTGTGTGGGCGAGAGAGTGAAAGTGAGAGAATTAGTGTTAGTGTAGATGAGGAGGTGGTGATGAGAGGGTAGGGGTGAGAGAGTGTAGCTGTGTGTGTGGGTGAAAGGGTGGGTGTATGATAGTGTGGGTTGAGTATGTGGGTAAAACATTGGGTGCAAGAGTGTATGTGGATGAGAAGGTGTATGTGAAAGAGTGGAGGAAGGAGGATGTGGGTAAGAGGGAGGGAGAAGGGAGGGAAGCAGTGAGTAAGGAACAGGTGCCATTTGGCTATGCACCAAAGTACAAGCAAATCAGGGAAAAAGTAGGTGACTGGTAAGGGTGTGGGCGTACGTGTATGACTAAGGGTGGGGAAGGGGGGTACGTGGGGGTGGAGGGGTGGAGTGATTGGTAAGAATGACTAGTTTGGATGCACGTGCCTGTCTAAGGGTGAAGGGGGTGCATGAGAGTGGAGAGGTGGGAAGAGGTGGAGAGGAGAGCTGAGTGACGGTATAGGGGAGGGGTGAGTGATGATATAGGGGTGGATGTGGATGAGGGAGAGTGGACAATAAGGTGAACAAAGGGGGGAGGTGAGAGTGAAGGGGTGAGTGGGGGTGAAGGGTAGAGTGAATAGAGAGGTGAGTGAGGGAGTAACGTTGGGTAGGGGCTGACGATGGGCCAAGTGGAAAGAGGCGAGGGTGAAGGGGTGCGTGGACAAGGGTTCAGGGGTGGATGGACGAGGGTAGAGTGAGGTGGTAGTGGACATGGGTTAAGGGGTGGATGGGCGGGGGTAGAGAGAGGTGGTAGTGGACATGGCTTAAGGGGTGGATGGGCGGGGGTAGAGAGAGGTGGTAGTGGACATGGCTTAAGGGGTGGATGGACGAGGGTAGAGAGAGGTGGTAGTGGAGGGCTGATGGTAATGGGATAGTGATACTGATGAAGCTGGTGGTGCATGGTGGATGATTAAGTGTAGCCGTAACAGCCAGTATGAATTTCCTTACAGAACCAGACCTGCACCTCGGAAGGGGAGTGGTAACCAGAGTCAAACATCAACCATACTGACAAAGTACGAATGGTAGGAAATGCTTTTAGTAAGATGTGATGCACAGGAAAGTGGAAATGTAATGGCTATGACTATGTGTTTCAGTCTGTATGTCATCCTTATGAATAAACAGGATTCGTAAACATGAAACCATATGAAGGGACATACTACCAGCACCCACTTAAATGTTCGTCATGTCTTGGGGTCGAACCCTGCATTTAGACAGCAGGAGGATCGGGATATAAACGCTATCAATGGGCCACCACGTTCTCCGGTGGTGCTGGGTCACATCTTTCCGCATGTGGATGGCGATGATGATGGTGACGTTGCTCTACTGTGGGAGTTAATGTGGGATGTGGGGGTGGTTAGCAAGGTGCAGGTATGAATGAAATAAGGGAAAGGGGAGGATGTTCATGAATGGGCATAAGTGTTGTGTAGAGGTGTGTGTGTGTGGGGGGGGGGGCGGAGAAGGGTGTGGATGTAGATGTGGGTGTGGCAAGGAGGCTGAGGAAATGAGTGTGTGTGGGTGTGGATGTGGGTGTGGCAATGAGGGTGAGGAATTTGTGTGGGTGTGGATGTGACGAGGAGGCTGAGGAAGTGTGTACTGTATGTGTGGGTGTGGCAGGAGGCTGAGGAAGTGCACGTGCGTGAATGTACTGTGAAGGATGGGTTATAAAGCTAGAAAGTACAGTTAAGAACATATTCAAGCATACACTTCATCACGATACATCAAGAGACAGTGAACAATGACTTTCAAAACCCACTAATGTGATTTTCGAAGTCCAAGAAACAATTCAGAATATATCGTGAGGAATTCTTAACTGCTGGACTCTAAACTGGAGCGATTTTACTTCTCGCAGCTATACATGTAACTGGGTGTGGGTGGGTGTGAGTCGGAGATGAGTGGGTGCAGATGTCTGGGTGTGGATAAGTGGATGAAGATAAGCCTGTGTGTAGTGTGCGGGTGGGTGTGGGTGCGGGCGTGGGTGCGTGTGTGTCTGGGTGGAAAGGAGGTCAAGTATGCGTCAGGGAAAGGAGTGAGAAATGACTAAGGTGGACAGATATATGGAAGCCAGGAAGGGGAGAGAAGGATGAGGGTACCGGGATAGTGAATGAAGAAAATGGGGAGGTAGAGAGACGAGATGAAAATCAGTGAGAAAAGTGGGGAGGTATGTGCAGGTCATGGGGGAGGGAGGGAGGGAGGAAGGGGAGAGCATGGAAAGGGCTGAATGGTAGCGGAGGGGGAGGTAGTAGCGGGGTAGTAGAGCGAAAGCAGAGGAGAGAAAAAAAGTAGAGAGGTTCGGGAAATGGAGACGTAGAAAGGTAGTGGGGTGAAGGGATAGGGAAGAGGGAAATGAGTTAGAAGAGAGAGAGAGAGAGAACAGAAAAGATAATGAGATGAGTGAGAGGGGAGGGGCTGCTATAAGGAGGTCATGGGGGGAGGGGAGAGGCTGGGAAGGGAGAGAGAGAGAGGGGGGGAAGGAGAGTCGGGGAGGGAATAAAAGAATAAGGGTAGTACAGTGGTGACAGAAAAGAGTGCAAGGAGAAAAGAATAAAAAGGAAAGCAAATATAAGGAGACCATAGAGGAAAAAGGAGGAAGAGAGAGATGAGGGTGAGGAAGCAAGGCAACTGGGGAGGGGGAGAGGGAAGGGGGAGAGTGGAGGGGAGGGGTAGATGGGAGGGGGAGAGTGGAGGGGAGTGGAGGAAAGGTGGGAGGGGTCGGTGAGCGTGTGTGTAAGGTGAGGAGGAAGAGGCGGGTGGTAGCGGGATCACGGTGGGGGCACAAGCAGGTCGACCCCTTGACGCCACCCCACCCCACCCCACATCACCCCACCCAACGCCACCCCACCCCACCCCACATCATCCCACCCAACCCCACCCCGCCCAGCTCCACCCCACCCCACCCCTCCCGCCACCTGCACTCTAATCTAACCCTCACTGCATTTAACGATTCACATTTTATATTATGCTTCCACTTCGCTTTTTGTATTTTTTTTTTTTTTACTCATGGCCGACACAACACTACTAGCCCATTCCAGTGAACTTTATGTCATTTCATTTACCTGTAGGAGAATCAAAGGAGCCTGGGTGTTAATACAGCTACCAATAACCCTCTCACGGTTTGGTCATCTCTAGTGTTTCATTCCACCTGATGTCAGACGAATTTTCCAATTCCACATGTAGTTATTATATATTTTTTTCTATTCCTTTTTTTTATTTCAATATGTAAACGTCCACTGACCCACATTGTGTCAAGCTTTCATTACTATTATTTACTTTATCAAGCTGTTTTTAGGGACGATTATTCTCATTATTTAACTCACTGGAGCCAAAGGTTGCTGGGTGTGGGATTTTATGGGACAGATATTAACGTACCGCCCGTCGCTTCCTGGCTCATAGTCGCGAAATTCGTTGGTTCAGGCTTAACCCTTTGTATGGAGGTGAGCCATTTTCATTTTATTCAGGCGGTTTTCGGATTATTTAATTCAATTCACTTTTCACACACACACACACACACACACACACACACACACACACACACACTCTCTCTCTCTCTCTCTCTCTCTCTCTCTCTCTCTCTCTCTCTCCGTAAATATACTGCTGTTGCTATTGGCCAATTAAAAGGCTAACTCTCTCCATGATATCACATTTCCTATTTCGTTTTCTTTAATCGTTTAATGCTCTCTCTCTCTCTCTCTCTCATTTAAAGCCCCACCTGTCTCATACCTCCGATTTTTCCTTTAATTATCCCGACCATCAAAGCACACATAGACGGAAATCTTAATATAATAATTCACAATATAATACATTTTAAGCCTTAAAGTGAAAAAAAAAAAATAAGGTTAAATAAAGGGAGAAAGATTATACTGTACTGATTTTTAGGGTGAAAAGTGATGAATAATTTAAAGGAGATACGGATGATGAGTTGATTGAATATAAGTTAGGAAAAAGGAAAGTGTAGGTAAGGTCTTGGGAAATTAAAGAGAGAGAGAGAGAGAGAGAGAGAGAGAGAGAGAGAGAGAGAGAGAGAGAGAGAGAGAGAACCACGTAACCTCATTATAAACCAATAGTTCTCTTCATATTTGTACTTCCTGTATGTTCCTGTACCACCGCCTCTCCCTCCTCCTCTCCGTAACCTTCCCTCCCCTCCTCCCTTAATCCCTTCCTCCACCTCTCCCTCCTCCTCTCCGTAACCATCCCTTCCCTCCTCCCTTACTCCTCTTCCTCCTTTTCTTGCCTCCTGCTCACTCTCTTTCTCCAACCATCGATTTCCTCCCTTCC
Source organism: Coenobita brevimanus (assembly GCF_032717465.1). Lineage (NCBI taxonomy): Eukaryota > Metazoa > Arthropoda > Malacostraca > Decapoda > Coenobitidae > Coenobita > Coenobita brevimanus. The sequence goes on from NC_136977.1 coordinate 42,130,192, forward strand.
TCCTCCTCCTCCTCATATGTCCCCCTGAGCCTTCTCTTTATCTCTTACTTTTCCCTCTTCTATCCCCCTCATTATTCCCCTCCCTTCCCTCTCCTTCCTACCCCCACCTTTCTCTTCCCCCTTCCCCTCCCCAACACCACCCACCAACCACAAGCATCCCTCGCATTAGTACAAAGTGAAAGTCTGCTTTATTGTATCTCAAATTTAATAGTTAAGCGAGGGATGTCTTGGGTCCGTGGTGGGGGGAGAGAGATGAAGTGAGGGGTGAGGGGAAGAGAGATGTGAGGAGCCAGGGGCAGAGGGGAGACTGTGGGGGTCTGAAGGGGGGGGGCTGGCAGGGGAGAGAGTAAGGGTTGGGAGCAGTGATGGATGATGGGTGAGAGGATAGGAGGAGTGAGGGAGAAAGAGTGAAAGCATGGAGAAAAGGGGCTGTGGGCTGGGGGCTAGGAAGCGAAGGTAAGGGCAGGAAAGAATTGGGGTGAGACTTGCAGGAGGGGTGGGGAGGGTAGGGGCCGCTGTGTTAGGGGACGGGAAAGGGAGAGCTAGGGAGCTTTGGGAGAACAGGGGGAGGAGGGAGAGGGAGAGCTGGGGAGGATAGAGGGAGAGCTGAGGAGGCTAGAGGGGGAGCTGAAGAGGGTAGAGGGAGAGCTGAGGAGGGTAGAGGGAGAGCTGAAGAGGGCAAGGGGACAGCTAAGGGGTTCTGGTGGGGAGGTAGATGGGGGCGTTCCGAAGCGATGTAATTATTTATGCAGGGGGAGAGGAAGAGGCCGTATTTGGGCACCCCCTGGTTGTGTGCAGCAAGGATTATCAAGGTGGGGAGGAAGGGTTATCAAGGCAGGTAGACTAAGATGGCCACGCTTTGTTATGATAGAATTATCAACATGGACAGGTTTATTAACAGAGGGACGGTTTTATGAAGGTGTGGGGAAGGGTTAAGGAAGCTATATTAAGTCGGCCACGGTTTATTAGGTAGATATATTAACACGGACAGGTTTGTGGGTTTTATTAAGGAGGGAGTTGCGGTAAGGAGGGATGATAAAACAAACCCTTTAAGCCCAGATACGCATTTTTTTTTTTTTTATTCAACCTATGCCACACGATATTGTATACCTTTAAGACGTCCCTGGGTTACCATTTGGACAGTCAACCCCTTCCCTCCGATGACGTATTTTTCCTTTAATTTTTGCTACCACAGGAGAGACTTTAAGAAATGGAAGGGTTCAATACAGCCACAGAACCCTGAATTATAAAGCCAGGTTCTTTATCCTTGACCTAAATCGCGATAGTATTTTACATTTACGGCGCTCCAGGTGTCGCTCCAGCATAATAAAACTCCATAACGTTAACCAAATTACAATACAAAGCAGGCAATTAGTAGCCAGGTGGTTCAGGTGGGGAGGGTCAACAGATACGAAGAATACAAAGAAATATAATGTTCTCGAGCTGATGGGGTTAAGGTGATCTCAATGAAGTGCAGAAGATACTGACTCTACGATATTCTTAACCCCGTCGTATTATCCACCATCTTATTAAAAACATCATCTAATGTATCAATAAAGGAATGGTTTATCAAGGAAGAATTTGCATAGGAGGCGTTTACTGAAGAAAGGATATTAACATGTGTAGTGCTTATTACCGTTATCAGCATGGGAAGAGCTTGATGATAGGGGTATGGCTGCTAATGAGCGGGTTTCTCATGGGGTGATGGGGCTAATGAGGGAAGAGATGACCAGATAGCAGTGTGGAGGTGGTTGTTCCCCCCCCTCTCTCTCTCTCTCTCTCTCTCTCTCTCTCCAGACGATTTTATTTAGGTGACAAGGATGGGAGCGTATGGGGTTACTGGGAGGTCAAGGGTGAGTGAAAGAGGGGAATGATAAATATGAGGGACTGGAAATGTGTCGTGAGGATGGTGGGTGGTGGAGAAAGGGATGATAGGGGAGGGAGGTATAAGGGAAGTGGGTATGAGGGATGAAGAGGGGGAAGAGATAGATATAAAGGAGGGGAGAAAGTTGGGGTGAGGAGTAAATAGTGAAGAAGGTAGAGGGGAGGGGAGGAGTGAGGGGGGAGGGGAGAGGAGGAGTGAGGGGGGAAGGGAGGAGTGAGGGGGGAAGGGAGGGGTGAGGGGGGGAAGGGAGGGGTGAGGGGTGAGACGGGGAAAGGGTAGGGTGCATGAGAGATTAGGTGGTGGGAGAGGAGAGGCGATGGCGGAAGGAAGGTGGGGGGGTATGGGGAGGGTGGAAGGTGGGGGTGGAAGATGGGTGGGTAGGGAGGGGCATGTGGGGTGGATAAGAAGATACCTATTACCGGAGTGGTTAATCACACCCCACATTGTTGATAAGGAATGATAAGGCTGCCTCCACAAATGATAAGTGAAATTCCAGAGAGTGGCCAAGACAACTCTAAGTTTGACCCCGCGAAGACCACCCACTCTTATCGGGGCCACAACACATTATTGGTCAGAGTACATGGGATATTATACAGCCAAATCGGAGGGCGGCAGTGTGTCCTTCCATGTGTTGGCGTAAAATTTCTAGACTTCACCATATGTACCGTCAGACCAACCACACGTGTCGCGATTATATCTTATTGGTTAAAATGCATGAAATATCTGCGTTAAAATATGGGGCCGGTAGTGTGTCCTTCCATGTGCTTCTGTATTATATTTACATCCTGTCAGACCACCTTCAATGGCACATTCTCGTAGGTTATGGAGGCTCCCTAACACCTCTTCCTTAGTGATTTATTTTTGGATGTGGGTGGTTAATATCCCTTTGAACGATATATATGCAGAGTATTGTGATACTGGAAGGATTTATGTAATACGGAAGAGGACAGTGAGGTGTAATAAACAAACTAAATCGCCTTCAAAAAGGTGTTAGGGAGATTCCTTAACCTTCGAGCAAACGGGTCAGTGACATACGCTTATCAAAGTTACAACACATTTTGACCATACCTGTATTAAAATTTTTGCGGCACATTCACGAGTCGGTAGTATGTTCCTTCATGTGCTTATGTTCGCTTCCTGTCGAGAATCTGACATACATAAACATCGCCAAACCATCCTCACTATCGCACGCTTATTTGGATTACGACGCCATTTTGGTCAGAATACACGAAATATTTGCATTAGAATCTGAGGCGGGTAGTATGTCCTTTGATGTGCTTGTATTATATGTTCGCAGCCTGTCGGTTCGCCCTCACTGCCACACGCTTGTCGGGATCACAACTCCGCGGAATTGATGAAATATTTGTGGTAGGATTAAAGAGCCGGTAGTATGTCTGTTCACATGCCGGGTCCCCAAGAAAAAAATGAATATCCATTCTCTTTCAGGCAAGTAAGGGCAAATATAGAATACTTGAAACTGTGGCGATTAAATATGTTTCAGGAATATTACCGATGTGATGGATTTTTTGGCTACCCATCAAAAACTAAATTAATATATGTAAAAAAATAAAATGTGGGAAAAGAAGAAAAAGGAGGAGGAGAAGGAGAGATGCTTAGTCTTCTTTTTTTTCTATTTTTTAACCAGGTGCATATATTAACCAGGACAATTTATGAATGGGAATAAATTTTTGACAGCTTCCCAGGTAACAACAAATAACCTCTCTCTCCCCCTGCAGACAAACGTAGGCATAAACCAGGACTTTGAATTTATGATGAAGGATGTTTTTGAAAATTACCAAGGCGTCAGTTTCCTTACCTACGTGAAAAAAAAAAAAAAATGTCTACCTCTCCTTTCAAGCCAATGTAGGCACAGAATAAGACTTAAGTTTATGAAGATGAATGGGTAAGAATATGACTCTGGTGTTCGTTTCCCAGCCCAAGACTAAAGTTGGCTTCTTAAATGTGGGAACAAATAAGGACTGGTGTTTATGGAGAGGAATATGAATATGTCAGTTCCCCCTGCAAAAACAAATGGTCTGCCTCCCTCAAGCAAATAATTATAGCACACGCAAATACTGTGCATATATATTGTTGCATATTTAGAGATGTTTGCGTGTAAACATAAACTTACGAAGAGATAAAAGAAATGCACATGGATATAAGGCAAATAAAATCGTAAATAAGTTATAACAGATGTATCAGTTAAAAAAAAAGTCATCTCCTTTCCAAAACACATAAGGATAAAAATGACTGGATATGAAACTACAAATAAGTGAGACAGTTAGGCATGGGGGTGTGGGAGACGGTGAAGGGGTAAGATGTTGCTTGGGTGGGAGGGGGTAAGAGAGAGAGAGAGAGAGAGAGAGAGAGAGAGAGAGGTGCGTGGTGGTAGGATCGAAATGGGGGAGAGGGAGGGGCAGAGGACTTAAAAAGAGAGAGGGGTAGAAGCGAGAGAGAAGAAAGAGAAAGAGGGCAGAGGGCTTAAAGAACAAATGGCAAAATGAAACATGAGACAAGAGAAAAAGAGAGAGAGAGAATCCAGAAGAAAAGAGAGAGAGGAGAGAGAGAGCAAGGAGCAAGAAATATCTCCCCCTCCTCCTGCCCATTTAGAGTCGAAGCCAGGACAAGAGATACTATCGCTCTATCTACAACAGCATCTCTCCACTGACCCTTCCCCCTCCCCTCCCCTCACCCTTACCCTCTCCCCTCCCCTCGCCCCTCACTCCCCCTCTGCCACCACACTCTACTTGACCCCCCTGACCTCTCGCTGACCCGCCCTAGGGATCCAATTAGGCACCAGACCCATTTACTCTACATGGATTGAGGCACACCACAGTAATATTTTCATCGTACTTGCACTGTCGCTTGATTGGGCTGACGACGACGACGACGATGACGACGATAATGATGATGATGATGATTCGTGCATGATTAGGCAGAACGGTGTTACCTTGTGTGCGTCGTTGTTGATTGAGATGGTGGTTGTGATGGAATGGTGATGATGAATGATGACGGTGATGGTCATCATGATTAGGAGATTTCTGCATGATTAAGTACTATATTTTTTCCTTCGTTGTTAACTATGATGGTGATGATGATGAGTATGATTACTTAGATGATGATGATGATGGTGATAATGATTACCTAGATGATGATGATGACGGTGATGATGATGATTACTTAGATGATGATGATTATGATTATGATTACGTAGATGACGATGATGATGTTGATGATGATGGTACTGAATGATAATTTCTCATCCCTAATCTTCAGTGAGACGATGACTATGGTCAAAAAGCTAAAGGTGAAAGTGAAGGTGATGGTGGTGATGATTAAATTTATTATCATTATTATTATTATTAATTATTATTATTATTATTATTACTCCAGGATTAAAGGTAGGCCACAAATACCACTTCCATGAATCATCACCAGACAGGTACACATTATTTCAATACTTTGGAATTTCTTACACTATTATTTTCGTATCAAATATATTGCTGATAATTCTCCTTCCTTTGTGCTCTCATTTTCCTATTTCGCGATCCTGTTTACCCCATTTATTAGCGGGAAATACGGTTTTGATGATGATGATACAACACACGTACACACGCAATGCCCTGCTTCACATGCACACACATAGCCTATGTACATACACATACATACATATTTATACGAGGAAGGAAAACAAGCACACACACACACACACACACACACACACACACACACACACACACACACACACACACGGAAGGAAAACTCACTTATAAAAAACAAAGGAGTCAGGTCGGGGTTAAGCAGGGGCGAGTGGAAGGTGAGAGAGAGGGAAAAGGGAGTTGGAAGTGGAGAGAAGGAGACGTAGAAGGGGGTGAGGGGAGACAGGGGGAGGGCAAGCAGGGGAGGGAGGGAGGATAAGGAGTGGAGATGGATGAGGGGGGTCGACAGTGGGGAATGGGGAATGCAAGGAGGGTAGATGAGGACTGCGAGGGTGGTAAGGAAATCGGAAGGGGAAGAAAGTGGGGATAAGAGGAGAGGTGAAGGCAAAGAATGAGTGAGGGCATGGAGGGGGAGTGTGTGAGTGGTCTGGGAAGACGGGAAGACGGCAGAGGGGGGGTCCAAAAGTACGGTGTGAGGGGTTGGGTGAATAAGGGGTGGGGAGGTATGAAGTGCATAGGATGTGATGACTAGGGGGAGGGATGAGGGGAAAAGAGGAGGGGGGTTGGAACCTGGGATGGAGGGGTGGTGTGAAAGGACGCTGGGAGGGGTAGAGGGGAGAGGGAGGGAGAGGGCAAGGAGAGATGGGTGACAGGGCAAGCAGGCACTGGGTGAGAGTGGGGGGGGGGGTTGACAGGGTGAAGGAGAGGGCGAGTGGTGTGGGATAGTGACAGACGAGAGTGGGAGAGGGATAAGGGACAGAGACGAGAGGAGGGGAGAGGAGAGGAGACAAGAGGGGGAGGGAGGGATGGGGTGGTGAGAGAAGGAAGAGACAAGGGTGGGAGGGGAATGGGTGGGGGTCAGGGAAGGGGTAGTGGGGGAGGCACACGCACTCATATACCCAATAAATAAATCTCAGATACCAAAAGCTGATGCCCAAGCTGACAATACGGCCAGTGCCCCTTTCTCCCCTACCCCCTCTCTCTCTCTCTCCTGAACTGCTGTACTTTTATATCCTATTCTGATAACAGCCAATCCCTTAGCAACGCGTATGCGTAGAGGCCCGGGGCTAGGCTACGTCTGTCCGGTACATAAATGGAGAGACGACCAACATACTCCCCTTGGTGGCACAAAAAAAAAAAAAAAAAAAAAAAAACGGATAATCAAAGCTATGCTCATATGAAAAACTCCGCCATGCTTTATACCGGTACTTTAAAAACAAAGGACGAAAAACTTTAAATTCCTGTTTTTTTTTTTGGTGTCTCAAATTATTCGACTGTGCTTAATTTCTCGGAGCTGCAAAATGATTAGAGCGGTATAGTTCATTCATTTTAATATGGCCCAAATTTTCATCCTTTTGCAATTTACTTCACGTAGTTCAGTGGTAGGAAAAAGACAGTACTGTGGCTCGACATCTTTTCTGTGGTACTTTTTCGTGACTACCATCATATTCTAGTGTTAATCTATTGTTTGAACTCAGCACTAAAGATGAAGGAATAGCAAATTTAGGTCAATGTAAAATGGACAGAAGTACAGTGGATGGAGCTCCAAGTTCATCTGGAACGTGAACCCAGTAGACCGCTGGCTGAAGCTGTCGTCTTGCAGTCCTCCATCCTCCTTTTGGGGGGGTAGGGAGAGAACTGAGGGACGTTTGTATAACCAGGCAGTGAAGCCACCCAGTTATATCGGTGCCACCACGTGAAGGGGACCCTCTCCTGCACAAATGAATTAGAGGAAAACTATAAATCAGGTTTGAGGCTATACAAAAGGCCTTCTTCTTTACTATCTTTATCTTATTCTAGTCGTTTATTTACTCTGACCTACTGCAGTAATCCTCTCTTCTTATGTAGTGACTGACTGCACAGGTATTAGAACCCCCAAGAGGTCAGCTTCACCTGTACTTTCACTTTTATTTTTATCTTAGCTTGATTTCACAGCATCATTATGGGAAGAAGGTATGGGAGTGGGAAGAAGCGGTAGAATGAGAACTATATGTAGCGAGGAGCAGGAGAGGGGGGGGGGAAGGTCGCTTAGTGATTATGATACTGGTTATTTAAGTACAAGTTGTGGTATGATTTTATGGTAGACTGGGTTACGAGGGGTGTAGGTAGGAGGATGGTACAGAGGGCAGGTGAATGTGTAGGTGGGTGAGTGAAATAAGTGGCTGGGTATGATGCAGGGGGTTCAGTGGGTGCAGGTGGGTGGGGTAGACAGTGGGGTAGATGAGGGAAAGGTGGGTGGGTGAATCAAAGTTTATTCATTGGTGTACAGGTGGTGGAGTTTGCACAGGTGAGTGAATGAGATCAAGTGGCTGAGTGAAGAAATGGTGACTGAGTAAATTTTATATAAGTAAGATTATCCACAGGTGGGTGGGTGAGGTTCAGGTGAGACAGGCGCATGTAGGTGGGTGGGTGAGGAACAGGAGGGTGGGTGATGCGTAAGTGGATAATTATGGTCCAGGTGGAGAGATAAGCTCCAGGTGGATAATCAACACACGTTATCAAGACCCAGGTGGATGAAAGGTGGATGGCTAATACACGTGGAGTCGGGGATAAAATCATGGGGGTGGATGATTTATAAGTAGATGCCAAAGTCCCATGTGGTTGACTGGCTGATTAAAGAACAGGTGGATAACTGAAACACAGGTGGATAATCAAAACACAGGTGGATTGCAAAGCCCCAGGTGGTTGGTTAAGGGACAGGTGGAGGGTAACCGCACAGATGGACGGCAAAAACCCAGGTGGATGGGTTAACTCCGGGAGGCCAGTGTGAAAGAGGGTCACGGGGGGAGGAGGGGAGTGACTAATATGAGGATGGTTAACTCACCCGTGGATGGTTGAGGTGGAGGAGTTTACTCAACTTCGGAAAGGTCCTCATGGTGGAAGAATTAAGAAACTGGTGGATGGACAGGTGGATGGGTAAGGCACAGGTGGATAGGACCCAGGTGGATGGTTAAGGCAGGGGTGGATGGTTAAGGCAGGGGTGGATGGTTAAGGCACAGGTGGATAGTGAAGGACCAGGTGGATGGATACGTGGCGTCTGTGAGGGGTGGAGTAAGAGGTGGATGAGTAACAGGTGGATGAAAAGACCCTGGTGGATAATTAAGTCCTTAGTGGGTGAAAAACTACTGACAGATGGATGATGCAGAGATGAATAAGGGAAGGGTGGATGATTTTATTCTAGGTGGATGGTTAGTGCACGTTGAGTCTGTGAGATGAGGTCAAGGGGGTGAATGAGAAGTGGATGGCTATGGTATAGGTGGAAGGAATACGCCAGATGTGGATAATTTACACTTTAAGGATGTGGACGTCCTAAGAGTTTTATGCTGACTTCTTTAAGACGATTTATTCAGTCGGAGAAACACAATGGCAGGCGACTGATACGAGTGGATGGTTGACGCACATGTGGATTAACAGAGCCCAGGTGGATGGCTACGGCATAGGTGGATAAATGACGCCCACGTGGATGGCTAAGGCACAGGTGGAATATTAATCAACGCTTGGACAAATGAAGCACAGGTGGACTATGTGATGTGGGGTCAAAGAGGTGTTGGGTGAGTGACAGGTGAGGTGGTGGTGATTCATTGGCGTACGTGTGACAAGTGGGGAAGGGGAAGAGTCAGGGGTGACGAGGTGACTCATAGTGGGTCACAGGGGACTAGGCAGGTGACTGGAGGGGTCAGGGGGTAAGGAAGGATGGTGGGGTCGGGTACTGTGGATGGGGTAGTAGGGTGCTGGTGGTTGGGTGAGGGGAGGGGGTAGGCAGAGATAGTAGGGTGGTGGTTGTTGAGGGCAGGGGGGAGGGGGTGTGATGAGGCAGAGATGGTGGCGAGATGGGGGGAAGGGTGGTGCTGGTACAAGAGTGAGGGGGGAAAGAGGTGGTGGAGTGGTACTAGTTGAAGGAAGGGAGGGAGTGGAAGCATAGTGATGGAGTGTGAGAGGTAGAGGCTGGTGTGAGTTGTGGGCGGTGGGGTAGTGGAAGGGGGTTGAATTGTGATGAGGAGGAAGAGGCATAAGTAATGGAGGGAGGAGGAGAGGGGAGCAAAAAGGAGTACAAAGGAAAAAAAACAGCAACAGTCCTGTCGGTCCTTTCGTGGCTGTTTGGTATAGGGAAGGTTATAACAAACAAAACTCTTTCATCACCTAAAGACAAGGACAGAAAAGCATGAAGGCAGAATTGATGGGGTGAGGAGGAGGAGGAGGAGGTAGAAGAGATTGGGGAAGGAAGGGGGTGGTTTGTGAAGATGGTGGTGGTAGTCGGGGGGGAGGGGAGGTGGAGGGCAAGGTGAGGGAGGTTGTTGGGAGGGGAGTGAAGGAGAAGGGTGGTGAAGGTAAGGTGGGGTGGAGGGGCCTAGTTGTGGTGATGGTGGTGAAAGATAATTTTTTGTCCTTGATCGTTACGTACAGAGGGAAAGCACAGTACTTAACCCCGTCACCCCCACGCGCCTTGCCTAAGTTGGGCAGGAGTGTATGATGGTAGCAAAAAATTAATAATAAAATAAAGTATTCTAGATGTTATGGGTGACTGTTTATAAGCCCTCCAATACCAGATGCTTACTCCTACGCTGAATAAAATCGTCTGTCTTTAGCACCAACTATATAAAGAACGTCATGATACCGAAGAAGTTGAACAATCTCCACTTACCCTTTCTGTGCAATGTATTTTTTTTCAGTAATTCAGTTTTTGCAGTCTACAGACATTATTCATAACCATAAAACTAAAGCTGCAGTGAATTCTATAACCTGAGTAAGATCGCCCGTCGTGAGCTGGATTATTATACGAAACTCTTTATTCTCCATCAGAAATTTAATCGTGACAACCTTTAACATTAATGATTTTCTACGCCTATCTTGGAGGATAATAAAATCGTTTAATGTTAGCCAGAGTAAAATGTAAAGCAGGTAATTTTCATCTAACGGGGTAACTCCACGGCAGTAACGTTTTTTTAATTAACGTTATCTTTTGGCGATACTGTCTTGCTTTGAAGAACCCCCGAGCAGTGATAGGGTTAATTAAGACTGTATCAAACCAATCCAACTAGGGAAAATCTTTCCTCAGCTGGGTAAAATCGTCTGGAATAACTCGAATACATTAAAGAGATGTCCAAGGAATGAGGGAATCGTGAAGTTCTCTCTCTCTCTCTCTCTCTCTCCGAATTTACCCAGTATCTCCTGGTTGCGTTTAAAATATCGTAAAACCGTCTGACGTCAGCCAAAGTATAATCAAAGCAAGGGGTATGTCGCAGCAAATGACCTCTTGTACAGAAAGTGTTGAAATGGCTGCAAGTTGGCAATTCACAAGCAACAATTTCATATTTCCATTATTGGCATGATCCTCTGACTTAAAAAAAAAATAATAAGCAAGTGATTCTCAGCTAAAGGGTAAGGAAAATTTAGAAAGGCCTCTCGTCCTCAAAGGGAATAAATGATTGCACGCTGGCTCTTTGCAATCATCAATTTTGTATTTCATTATTGCTGTGCCGAGGTACCCTTATAAAGACCCTGATATTTAGCCTCTTGAACCCGGCGACCTATTTTTTCCTATCTTAACCTCGCAACCATGAGTCGATTTAGTTCAGCGATTTTTTGTTTTTACTGTAGCAATGAAAGAATCACCGAAGACTGTATCCGACCCCTGCAATCCAAAAAGCCTCCCCAGACTGAATAACATCGATTCTGGGTTGGCTAGAATAAAATATAAATCATGTCCTCGTGAAGAAGGGGTTAATGGTTGGACACTGGTTGGCTAATTCACAATCATCAATTTGGCATTTGATGACTGGTATGCGATGGTACCACATAAAGGCCCTGATACCTTATACCAGAGCACACGTGAATACCAAGTCACATATGCAAACATTCCTTCATGATGTACGAGACTTTAATGGCGGAAATTCGGGTGGGGAGAGGGAGAGGGAGAGGGAGAGAGCAGGTGAGAGGGAGAGGGAGAGCGTAGGAGAGAATGAGAGCGAGAGAGAAGGAGAAGGAGAGAGCAGGACTTTCTCTGGCTTTCCTGGGTGCAGGGGTGGTGTTTGGCAAGCCCGGCCTCTGTGCTACGGCGTACAGGGAGGGACCTATCACATTAACAACCCACTAATGATCCTTTGGTAATTACCGACGCTGTGCAGGAAGGGATGACTGTCTTCAGCTTAGCATAGATCCTTCAGATGCAAGGGAGTAGAATCGACCTCCATTTCATCCTTTCAAAACAATTACTTTTTTCTTTATGATACATTGGCTAACTCCAGGCGATAATATTTACCTTATCTCTTGGACTGGAGGGGTTACCGACTCACTGAATGACGTAGAAAAAAAAAGAAAAAAAAAAGGAACTAACAATCAGGAATTACCACAGAGAGGGGCAAAATGCATCAGTATCTCGTGAAACTATAACCTGATGAGAGAGACAAAAACGCACTGACAGTGTCTAGAACTCCTTCATGCTGAGGCGTTTAATCGAAGCTGAAGAAAAACGTCTCAGAGGTAAAACTAACGACCGTGTAACGAAATAAAACGCATTAACGGATGAGGAAACTAACGATCGTGTAGAAACAAAACGCCTCAACAACTGGTGAAACTAACGATCGTGTCGAGAGAAACAAAACGCATTATCAGTCGGCGAAACTCACGACCGCGATAGCAATTACCGCTATAAGACGCCTTTCATCCAGCCACACAAAGTTCCATCTTGGATTGTATGGGGGGGGGGTCTACGTAATCTCCCTTGGCTCCTTATTCTCCACGGTTAAACAGGCAGACCCACTAGCACTTCTTCGTGACTAACAAATGTCTGTAGATGGAACGTTAACATTTTCCTATATGCTGTTTAATCAATCTAATATTTTCCTGTAAGCTATTTATTCAATTTACCTTCTTCTTTTACGCTATTCATCCTAATATTTCCCCCTATATTATTTTTACGTCATCTATTTTGGAATGGGAAAAACATAGATAACACAAAAGAATAACAAGACTATATATCTATCTATTGCCAGACTTCTCAATCCCGTAAGTGGTGGCCACAAACAAATCGCCTCCATGTCGGCCTGTTCAATCCCACTTCACTGCCTTGCTCCCAATAAGTAAACCATTAAAGGAAGTTCTATTAAGCCGCCTACTACGAGTCTCATACCCCTTAGCAGTTACAGGGCTGCTTGGGTGTGACTATATCCCTGCTCACGACCCCCTGGTACCCAATTCAGAGGCTTCGCGAGGGAGTTATATCACGGGGCAGAGGTGGGGCCAGCTTTTACCATTATCATTAACAAGAAAATTCATCATTCTCTCTCTCTCTCTCTCTTGGTAGCATCTGGAGAAATTTGTGGGTGAGAGCCGGAGAGTACTTTTACCCACGTCATAACACAGAAACAAGATAAAGGACATCATTGATAGCCGCATCCACCCCAACCGTATTCACTATCCAAACACATCCTAAAAACTGTTCCTTATCTTTACTCACATCTCTCGGACACATCCCAGACACACCCCTGATGCACGTGACACGCACCTTGGACACACCCAAAACACGCCCTTGTAAATGTTGCAATAACTGACCGGGAGTGAATGTGTGACGCTCATTAAACTCTACGGTTCTAACTTGACAATTCCGATCTTCAAAAAGGTACAGTGACTCAGTGGGTGAGTGAGTGACACAGTTAGGGCCACACACTGTATCTGGGCATCTCCGTGGACCCGGCAAAAAAAAAAAAAAGTACTGGCAGCAAAAAAGTCATCAATATACTACTCAATATGCCTTCCTCCCCTCCTTCCTTGTTGCATCGTGAGGGACATACATCATGGGTGAGAGCTTCAGCATGCTTATACCCGTAAAAAAAAAAAAAAAAAAAAAAAAAAAAAAAAAAAACTGCTACGAATCCTCCTCCTCCTCCTCCTCATCATCATCATCATCAGCAGCAGCAGCATACCCCTCTTTCTCAATGCTACAAAAGGGGTTCTAATCTCTTCTCGGTCACCTGAACAGATAC